>NC_084517.1:15946425-16318925 GCF_024500385.1 Phyllopteryx taeniolatus
TAAATAAAAGTAAGGCTGTGAATTTAAAAATAAGAGCAAGTAAATAAAAAAGTATTACATGTTCAAATAAAGTGCTTAACTTCAGAATAATTCTTTGAAAAAAGACTTAGTTTTGATCATGTGGGTAGAAGTAAAATCATGCATTGTAAATTCATTATACATGGGTAGCAGAGTTTTCCAGAATTTTTAGGTCAATTTTGGGGGTGCGCACTATACACGACAAATTACGGTATCTTTACGTATTGCTATGATTAACACAAACAGTTTCACCCAGCAGATGACAACATACAAGAAGCCTCAAGCCTCCGAGACAGAGAAGAAGTCCAAGAAATTTCTGGGGGAGTTTTACGAGGATAGGAAATATCTAGAGAACCTTTTGAAGGATGAAGGTATGTTTGTTTCTCGTCATTGTTTTCACCATTTTTTTGTATGTATTAAAAGCACAGCGCAACATATTTTGTTGTTTTTCAGATTTAAAAAAAACTATTACGGTAATATCTCTGTCATCATCTAATCATGTTCGGATTCATGCTGATCTACAGCCTTGGTGAAAAGCAGGACGAGAAACGGTGAGCAACTGCAGGACCTCATCCAGGGCTGCCTTACGTACTTGGACTACTGCGCTGACTTCTGGAACCAGCAGAAGCCCCCGCGTCCTCCACCCAAAGACCCTCGACGGCAGCGAAGCAAGCGGGGCAAGGCGCCCGCCCGTGCCCCCTCGGAACCTGCACACTTTTTACTAAAGAGCCTGGAGGACATTGACGCAGGTCAGTCAAGAGGACATTTTAAAGCATTACATTTCTCTTAAAGACCCTTTTATACAGCCTGTTGAAGCCGGGATTTACCGTATCCGCCTTATTCTCTGAAGGGGGTACTACGGTAACTCAATTTTCAACCCTTCGGCAGGGGTATCAGAAGTCCCTTTCAAACAGAGATCCCGCAGAACAAACAAATTGATTCCAAATTATTATTATTGAATGGTAGAAAAACCAAAGCAATGACATTCGCTCCATCTAGGTCAACTGCCTCTTTCACCTCTAATCCCACCCTTGATTGTACTCATATTGAGTTTATTGAGACAGACAAATACCTCAGCATCTGGTTGGACAAAAATCTAGATTTTTTTAGAAATGTCAAATCTAGCACCTGGGTGTGTTTTCAAGTGCTATCCTTGCAAACTGAGGCCAGTAAGAGAAGCGTGCAGTATTTTACCTTGGCCCTTGGTCCTGGAATGACCTTCAGAGTCAACTTAAACTGACCTCATTAGTATCTTTTTATAGTTTTAATCTAAAAGTTGCAGAATTTCTTGATACCACTGGGTCCCGCTCTGACGTGTAACCCTTTTCTGTGCGCATTAACTTTGTAAATCTTCCTCATGGTGTTGTGATATGCTAGACTGCTGTTGTTTTGTTGTGCTTGCATTATACACATTTGTTCATTTGTTCAGTAAAGAGACCTCGGTCTCTGTGGGTTTTATTTTCTGATAAAATAAAGGTTTTGATTGATTGACTTTACGACTGCACAATGACGATTATAGCTTGAAGTCGATTAACTGTTTTAACTGTGGGGAGTGGTGGTAGATTTGGCGTCAGGAAAGAGCAACAGCAGTTCGAAGAAGGCTCAGGGGGTTCTGCAAATGGTGCAGGGATGGTCGGAGAAGGACGTGCCGGATGAGAAGCACGATTTGGGAAGCACGCACAGCTTCACTGGGAACGCTTTGGTGGACCTCGGGGAGATGGACAAAGCGAGGGAGTACCACCTCAAGGACTTGGACTTGGCTGAAAAATGGTGAGAAGATGTAAGATATGATATTATAGTTAAGGTTTCAACATGTTAAAGTCTTCCTCAAGTTGCAGTCACCTCACTTCTCAAAAAGTGCGAAGGTTTCTGACTGAAAGTGGACGTATGCGCAAAAGATGAAAATGCCGTACAATAAAAAAAAAAAAAAAAAAGAAATCAAACTGTGCGTACAAACACCTGTAGGAAATGTTCCCTTGATAAGTCACAGCCTCTTCGAAAAGTGTGCTGGCATAATGTCGCTGATGGAGGGAGACATAAACGTGGCTGACAAACCCGGAAAAGCAGTGGTCAATCTTTTATTTTAACAAAGCACCACTTGTGAAAAAGCAATAATAAAATAAAACAAGTGTTCTAATGAGTCCTTTGTTTTTTTCCCTCTAGAGTTGGGAGCAGTAGGTGGCGAGAAGATATCCAGTGATGCGCCCCCCCACACCCCACATCAGTCTGTCGCTGACCGCCGGGTTCCTGCGGTCACAAAGGGACACAAAGGGACGCCATCGTTGCAATCGCTGCAATATCCGAGCAACGCTGAATAATGACCGCAGTGATGCGCAATGTATAGTAAATGTACAGCGGCCGAGACCGATCACAATGGAAATGCAAACGCCACAACACATTAAAACTGGCCGGATCTGGTTGCACTGGTTTGCACAATCTCTCGAGTTTTATTTGAAGAGTCTAGACGTGCAAAGTCCCTAAACTTACTCTAGATGAGTATGTGAATCTCTTCTCTATCTTGTGAATGTTTTTCTTACTCGCCACAATAATTTCAGAATACAGCTGTTAAGATACTGTCATGTGCAATGTAACTGCCAAGGGTTCAATACACACTGTGTTGTAATTTCAAAGTGTGTAATTTCTTTGTTAATGAGCCATTACTGATTAAAGGCTGTTTTGCAGTTTGTCTGTGTCCCTGATATTTCATTGTTGCTGAACTAAACTTGTGCTGTCAGATTAGTAGTAACACAGAAGGTTGACAATCTTGCACTTAATGAGCTTGTTACCTTAGGTGCAAGAAACTGATTTTGACATTGAAAGTGTTTTTGATATTTCCAATGCTGTCTGATTTTTAAACAATGTAGATCTTATTTTATAGATGCCTATTATACAGTCCTGCATTTTATAGATGCATATTATACAGTCCTGCTCACCATTATTGGCACCCATGAAGTTCAAGTACTAAATGTGGAATATCTCCTGAATATATAATATTTTTCTATAGCGAAATTGTGTTTGATGCAAAAGAGCAAATGATAATCAACATTTTATGGACAGGTGCAACAAAAATCGAGCTTTTTGGCAATGCAAACAAACAGTATGTTTACAGACTGCGACATGAAGTCTTTAAGGAAAAGAAAACCCTGCCAACAGTCAAGGAGGATCCCTAATATTGTGGGGCTGCTTTACTCAATGTGGTATACTGGAGGCCTTGACTATATCACAGGTATCATGAAATCAGAAAATTATTAAAATTTCAGAGCAAAATCTCTTCCCCGGTGTAAGAAAACTTGGTTTGAGGTGAAGATCATGGCCAAAGCACACATCCAAAAGCACCCAGGAATGGTTCAAAAGGGAAAAAAACGGACTGTTTTAACACGGCCAGCAATGAGTCCTCGTCAGTTTTTTTTCTTCTTCTTCTTCTTTGAAATGACAATATCTAAGTTGAAAAAAACCCCAACAACAACAATGTCCTTTGTTAAACTACTTTGGACCTCCAAATAAAAGACCCTGATGATATGTTTGGTACATTTCCATCTATTTCTGAAGATATTATACAGGTTATGCAAACAGATGAAGGCGTGCCAATAATGGTGAGCAGGACTGTATACACATTAAGATACACATTCTCCTCACTAGGGTCACGGCCGTGCTGGAGCCTATCCCAGCTGTCATCGGGCAGGAGGGGGGGTACACCCTGAACTGGTTGCCAGCCAATCGCAGGGCACATAGAAACAAACAACCATTCGCACTCACAGTCATGCCGACGGGTAATTTAGAGTCTCCAATTAATGCATGTTTTTGGGATGTGGGAAGAAAACCGGAGTGCCCGGAGAAAACCCACGCAGGCACGGGGAGAACATGCAAACTCCACACAGGCAGGGCCGGGGATTGAACCCCGCTCCTCATAACTGTGAGGCTGACGCTCTAACCAATCGTCCACCGTGCCGCCTGGCTTCATCTCACCAACACTAATATCTTGTGTTCTGTGGCCCATTTGAAATTAACGTAGAAAATGCTCAATAGCTTAACATATTAACATCGTCGTTATTATTATTATTATTAGTAGTAGTAGTAGTAGTAGTAGTATTGTATTGCGTCAGTAAAACAAATATAACTAGAAGGTGCAATTCCTGGTGAAATTGCGTGTGATTGAAATCATGCGCTTGAATGAGCTGAACGCGTAGAAGTTGGATCGGTGGGAATCGGTTGAGAAATAAGGAAACTGTAGCTAAAAATGTAGAATTTGTTATTGTGGCTAAAATGCGGGTATTTTAGTGTTGCGCAGTGCAGAATGTGGAAAACGTGTAGTACGTGGAATGGTTTGAATTATTGAAGAAATGTGGAAGCAGGGGCGAACAAGGCAGAATAGAGTGGAATGGGGGAGAATGTGGGTGTTTTAACATAATAAAATGTGAAATGTGGGTGTAAAATGTGGAATGTGGGGAATACAGGAATGTGTTTTGAAGAAGTTCTGAATGAGCTGAATGTTTTAAAAGTGAAAGAGAATAATGTGAAAATATTTTGTTGAAAGTGTCATTGGGAATGAATGGGAATTATTTAGGTGTAAAATGTGGAATTGTGGGTAATGTGAAAATGTTGCGGCTTAGATGAGTAATAGCACGCGTCGCGTGAATTTTTTGAGAATGTCGAAGTTGGAACGGAGTGAATCGGATGTAAAATGGCGAAGGAGAAGCCCGTCAAAAAACGCGGCGCAATAATAAAAATAAAGTTAGAATAACATGTGTTGCCCAATAAAGAATAATAAATATCAGTTTATCAGTCGTCAGTTTTCATTTCCTCGCAGTTTCATTTTACCCACACTTCCGGTTTCTGAAGGGCGTGTCCGTGGTCCCGGTTCAACGTGCGCGTCCCCGCCGCTGTGCGTGCGTGCACTTGTGCCTTGAAGAAGGGTGTCGCGCGGGCGTGGGTGTGCCTGGCTAGCTTGTCATTGTACACCGACGAGCGCGTGGTGGTAAGTTGGCACACCGAACAAAAAAAAAATAATAATAATAAAATTAAAAAAAACGAAACATATTTACCACGGTTTTTCTTGGCATGTTTTGACAGTGTGGCGTAAACTGAACTATTGAATTAGCGACGTCGACTTTGTACTCCGCACAAAGACGAGAATGATAGCCAGTTGTACTCCGTTTGACTTGCATGCTAATAGTTTGTGCGTTTGTGTTGTGTTAAATTCCAGCGTCGCTCTCGCTTTGTTTTTTTTTTAAATAAATAAACTACGCACACTTTAAACGAGTTGGCTTACTGTAACGGCACATTAGTTTTCAACCGTATGTGCCGCCCCCCCAGTTTAAGCACAACGCGTGTTCAGTTTATCCATTGCATCACCCACACAACAGCTGTTGGTATCGATGTGTTAACTTAAAAAGGAAAATATTTGGTTTCTTTTCGCCTTTGGTAAACTACCTGCGTAGTTATCAACGTGACCTAACAATTTGTCATGTTTTTGTTGTTTGTTTTTTTACTGTTTGGGGAAGCATCCCGGTTCCCGTCTCATGACACGTTAGCACATCTGGTAAAGGAAACACAGATATGGGTATAAAATCGAAATGGTTGCCTCTCGTTCGATAGATGGCGCTTTTCAGGCTGACTCCAGAGGCTCAAATGATCTTTTTCTTGTATGTGCTTTTTTTTTTTGTTTGTTTGTTTTTTTGTTGTAAACTTCTGTTTGCTCGGTCTTTGTTTCCACTTGTTTCTAGTTTGTGTAGTAACACTTGGTATTATTACAGGACAGGGTGTGTATTTGGGAGCCATTTTATGTTGACCCCCTTCTTAATTTAAAATGTACTGCAACCGTTCGGTACAGTTGCCCAATCCTTAAATTAAAATAAGAGGAACAAATCAATTTGCTTAAGTCTTCAGTATCATTGCCAGAGTCGTTAGTCATGCGTTCAGGGCATTCAAGTTACTTTATTGTACTTCGAGGTAAATGAGTGGTGTAAAGTATTTAATTTGTGTAACATACTGGTATTTATTGGGCTTTTTTATCCAGTCTTAATCTAAAAAATACCAATACATACCAGTAAGAATCCCTCAAAGTAGCACAGGATTAATAATTTCTAAAATGCCATATTTTTAAAATTACTATTGCTACATATTTTTGTTTCCACTATTTTTATTTGTTTACTAGTTTATCTACCTTTTTTATTTGAGTTTTGTTTCTGCAAATTTTGGTTCATTTTTCTATTTAATTATTTTTATTTCCAATTTGCAATAGTTTAATTGTTTTGTTTCAAGTTTTTCTTTTATGTTGAAATTTGTTAATTAGTATTTTTAAGTATTTTGTTTAATCTTTAAAATGTAAGTTTTGACTTTTCATATTTGCTGTTATAAGAGTTTTAGGTACATGAAAGCTTCAAAATATCAAACGGGGGTCTAGTTATCTCTATTGTCAATCAAGTGATTTAAAAATGTTTTATTGTATTGTATCATCGACTTAACGACATATTTTTAGATGTACTGGATCTCGTTAGATGGTGCAGATGTACCTAATGTTGTAACTGGTGAGTGTCAGGTCGCTCAGACTGCCTGTATAAAGGATGCAACTACAAAAAGGGCTGGTGATTTAATCTGGCTGACATGTTTTCTTCTGTGTTGCATATTAAGGTATTTGTTAACTTGAAGTGGTGAACCTCTCAAGCCAAAAATGGACCCTGAAAACAACGGTGAGGTTTCCGAGATGTTGGAGAGTCCACAACAGGAGGTAGAGGTGGCAGTGGCGACGCAGCTGGAGGAGTCCGCAGAGCCTGAGAAGCCAGCAGCTGCCGAGAAGCTCCTTCTGGCAGTGAATGGCAGCGGCACTGCGGCCACAAATGACACCGTGCCCGTCGAAGATGACTCACCTCGTGAAACTCCTGAAGCTGAGCCACTGGTGTCTGTTGCTGCACCAGAAGAACCAGATAAAGCGCCAGAGCCTGAGAAGGAAGAGCTGGAGCCCGAAAAAGAAAATGAGCCAGTGTCTGAGCCGGTCCCAGAAGCCGAGCCAGAGCCAGTGTCTGAGCCGGTCCCAGAAGCCGAGCCAGTGCCGCAGACAACCCAGGAAGAGGGTGTGCCCCAGCAGCCAGGAGAACCACAGCCTCCCACCCCGGAGAAAGTAGAGGCTATAGTTGAAGCACAAGAAGTTGTCAAAAAGGCTCTGACACAAAATGATGGCAAGAAAACTGAAGTGTCTGAGGAGAAGCCAGGTGAAGCCACCGTGCAGGGGGAGGAGGTGAAACAGGCTGAAGTGGTGCCCCCTGTAGTGCCCAAGAAGGAAGGCACGCTGGAAAAAAGTGCCAAGTCAGCAGATCCAACAGGCGCCGAGGCGAGTGACGCTGCAACTGTTCCCTCTGCCGACTCCCTGTCGTTCCCTCTGCTTAAACACGAGAAGACCAAAGACGCTCTGCGCAGCTCTCGCACCCTGGTCGTCATCAGGGGCCTCCCGGGAAGCGGGAAGACCTTCTTGTCCCGCGCCCTGGCCGATGCCTACAAGGAAAATTGCTCCGTCTTCTGCGCCGATGACTATGCAGAGAGTGCTGACTCCGGCGCGGACACTCACAAGGCCCTTGATGAGGCGGTGGTGGCCTGCTGCACCGACACCCCTTCGGTGCTAGTGGTGGTGGACGACACCAACCACACCCAGGAGCGGCTGGCCCACCTGGGCGAGTTGGCCCGGGAGCAGCGGATGGTCGTGGTCTTCCTGGAGCCGCGCACTGAATGGAGCACGGACGCGGTGCAGCTCACCAAGCTGACCGGACGCAAACCGGCCACCATCACCGCTATGAAACGCCAACTGGAGGAGGTGCGCCTGCCGCTCTTCTTTGGCTGGTTCCTGCTGCCCCTCGTGCAGGATCAGCTCAGGTCCACAAGCAGCGACTTCCTGACCGCACTGGATGACTTCAAGAAGAACGCGGTTGGCTGTGAGTGAACCGGCTTGTGCCCTCTTGAATTTTTGCCGCCACTGACCAGCGGTGGCAAAAGTGCTCACCTACTGTAAGAGAAGTTTGCATTAAAAAAAAATTTACTTTTTGTCATATTTGTTCAGTCATTATGACTTGACAGTAGTACATGATAAATAGGATCTGCGGATAAAAATCTGCAGTCTCTGGCCGCCTTCTAATTTCATAAAAGAAAGCGCCTAGAGGAAAACAACCAATCTGAGATACAACATCTGCCTTAACAGTGTGTCAATCGTTTGTTGCGCACCAACTTGTTTCCCCAGAAAAGCATTTTATTTGTAATTGAGTGTTACTATAACAGTAAATATCGGTTTTATTTTTTATTTTTTGTGAGCTGCAGGGGTGCGCCTGCTATAAGTATGCCTGCTAATGCACAACAAATGATTGACGCCTCGTAAGTCACAACTTCTGTCTCTGATTGGTTGTTTTCCTCTCAGCAGCTAGTAGTTGCAAACCAAATTAGAGGCACAAGATGGTGAGTTTATTTATTCCACAGATCAAATTTCTTTTGTCATCATATTGACAGTTTTAAGAAATATGACAAGTATTTTTTTGGGAGGGGATTATAAACTCCCTTTAAGTGGAGTACAGTTAAAACAGACTGGTATAAGTACTGATTCAACACCTTTAAGTCAAAAATTAGTTTATATCGTGATGGTATGTATCCTTAAAATTATAAAATGGTAACTTTTTCATCTTTTCATTTATTTACAAAACTGATTTTATATAGTAAATGCAAAATTAAAATATAATCGAATGAAACTCGTTCAGTGGACAAATGCCAAAATATCTAGTAGTGCAATCGATTGTCAAGGAATGCAATAAAGTGAATAATTAAACTACATGTAGCGTTCAAGTACAATTGTTTTTAGTTGGAAAATTTGCCACAATTCATTCGTGTAGCCGTTTGCATCTTTTTTCTAACATTGTGATGCTATCATTTGGGAAGGGTGAAAACTTAAGTCTGTTTTGACGAAGTATTTGAAAGTACAGGTCTGTAAAAGTGGTAAAGATTCCTCAGTTCGATACACAAGTAAAGGACAAATATGGGGGGGGAAAGTGCAGTAATTTCCTTCCCTCCCACAACTGCTTTTGACTCATCTCTCCTCGTCTTTGCAGCGTCCGTGAAAGAAGGCCAGGAGGTGCCTCTGGAGCAGTACTACAAAGCCAAAGGAAGCCTCCACTGTACCACCAAATTCAGTGACTACGGGAAGGCAGAGGGAGCCAAAGAATATGCAGAGAAACCAGTAAGGCACCATTGTTGGCTTAGTTTTACACACAAAATTATCGGCACACGTGTCCCTCAGTTATGACTGTCCCAACATGATGAGAAGGCACCCAAAGTTCCCACCCTACATTTTGCTTTATGGTTTTGGCTTAATTCTTTTTCATAGAAATATTTACTGTAATTATGATTTTGCTATTGCGGTAGTGTAGTTAAGTGACAGACTGCGGCACATTCTGACTTGTGTACTGTGTGACTGGAACCCATTCGTAAATGGAAGACCTGCTCCCTTGAACGGAGCACAGTGTTGTGAAACGTACGAGGCTCTTTTAAGCTTTGAGTTCTTATGCTGCATCTGGCACAGGTTGTTTTGAAATCTGTGCCAGGGTACAATGAGCAGAAATTGATTGCCTGAGTTTTCAGTAATGCACAATCAGTTTCAATGTTAGAATGTTACCTCCTCCCATTTATTTTTGATGGCCAAAAATGTCAGCAAAAGACCCAGATCCAGCGTTTTCCTGCATTTACTATCGACAATGAATTCGGCTCGAGAGCCACTGCTGCTTGCCACTCATTTAGGCAACCATTTTGATTTAGAAATTTCTCTTTTGAGTCTAAACAAATGGTCCGTGAAAGAAACAAAGGCAGTCAGTCCTGAGCCAGTTGGTGGTGGTGGCTATTGGAGTTACGGTATGCCAAAAAAGTCAGTTTGGCATGTACCTTAGTTTTAGCGTCACTGTTAGGTTTACATTGGTACAGTAAGGGAACACAATGCTCGGTGTTGTTGTTTGTAACAACAGTAACAGTCTGAATTATGCTAGAAAAACAACAATGGCATTTAGTGCTTTGCCATGATGTCCGCTAACCAGAGGCTGAGCTGCACTGTTTGAAGAAGATGGACTTACACTTCTATCCCATACCTAATGGTCCATGTGGGAACCCAGTACCGTATAAAGAAAAAGGACTGCTGTGGCGCTTTGAGATAAGAGTTCAATTGGTTCTGTGGTCACTCGTAGCTCAAAACACACGTATGTCAAATTAGCCGTCTAATTGAAATGAATTTATGAAAACCTATAATAAAATCATTCAGTAGACTCAAAAAGACAACAGTTTGTCGCTTTACCTATCAATGCACATTGTGGTGCTCATTCTGCTGTGTGCGCCTTCGCCACCTGGAAGACAGTAGAACACCGACATGAATATATTCACGACTTGACGCCTTTCTGCTTCTTGGCATAGCAATATTAGTTATTTGCAGAGTATATATAATATATGGCTGTGAGTATTGTAAATTATCTATCGAGATGTCTTGCCTACACTGTTTGTGTTCATATTTGTTGGTTAATGTGTAATACATTTTTAGCCTATGTGCCTAATGGTGTTTCCCATTGTATGTTAGCCTTAAGCTAGCAGGTGCTATGTAATTTGTATGTGGGGCACACTTACACTTAAACCTCTTTAATATGAAAGATCTTGACACTGATGGGTTTTATTTCCTTTTCAGGCGGTCTCAGAATTATACGGCTCCGTGTTCGATCTAACTGTGAGCGCTCTTTTCGTCACACCTCGTACCTTCGGCGCCCGCGTCAGCCTCACCGAGGAGCAGCTCGTGCTGTGGCCGGCTGATGCCGAAAAGGAGGCGGAGTCCTCCGTCCCCGGCGCCGCCTCCTTGCCGATGGGGAGCCGCGCCCACATCACCCTGGGCTGCGTGGAGGGCGTGGATCCGGTTCAAACGGGTCTGGACCTGCTGGAGATCCTGGTTTTACAGCAGGTGGAACCAGTCACCGACTTGGAGCTCGGCTCGCTGCGCTTTTATGGTGAAGGCAGGTGGATGCTGGAGCTCAAGGAGCCCGTGTGCGCGGCGGCGTGTTTCTCCAGCTTCTACAAGCGCAGGGGGCCATCCCACGACCAGGGCAAAAAGGAACCCAAGAAGAAGAAGAACTGCGCCATCTTGTGAAGACATGAGGCGGAGGCTTGGCATGGGTTGGCTGGTTGATTCCAATGTAGTAGAGTGTGTTTTGTGCAGTGTTAAGGGCTTCAAATGTAGCTAGCTGGAATCTTGAAGCCGTGTGCCTCCCGCCCTTTTGCACTACTTAAAATGCCTTCAGTCTAGTTCATATAGCTCCCTATGCCTTCAGCGTAGTTCACTACGCTTTCAGTCTAGTTCATATAGTTCACTTAAGCTGCTCACACATATCAGTAGCAGACTTTCAGGACCTTTTTAGGCTAGCATCCTAGCTGCCCTGTGCACAAGTAGAAATCATGTTACTTCCTTTGCACGCATCCCAATACCAGACTTGCATCGTAGTCAACATTCCAAACTGCTTTAAAGCTACCTTGTTGTGTCTTACTCAAACAGACTAACTAGTCATTGAGAGTGATTGTTACACTAGCAAATAGGCCAAAGCTGTGCGTCTTGTCTTCGTGACTTATGCGTTAGAGATGCCTCCTTACGCGTTTGCACTGTTGTTTTGAAAGGGAGATGGATGAATTTGGCATTACCCCCTCAGCTGCTTGCACCTAAAATGAATGCTTGTAAATCCAAATCTTGTCGCACTTTTTTTTCTTAAAGCCACTTTGAGCAATTAATTTACATTTCAATGTGTAACTTTTTTTTTTGTTTGTTTGTTTGGAAGGCCAACTTTGTGTAGCTCTTATGAATGACTATTTTTGCACTTGTTTTGTACACTTAATAATAAAAACCAAGATCATGTGTTGCTACAGCAATGTTGCGACCCGTCTGTTTATTAATGACAGCACAAAAGTGTTCTAAGTGCGATAGTTTTGTGTGATGCGTTCATGACCAGCAGATGTCAGTCACCACTTGAGTGCTGTTAGAAATTCTTACCCACTTCAATACAAAACTGTACGTTATTTCCCCCAAAATGGTGTGCTGGTACATTTTCGATTAGGAAAAAACTCGCAGGACACAACCCAAAAAATACCAAAAAGTAAATTTTAAATCTGGGCCTGTCAAGTTGAACACAGACGTTCTGTTGTATGAATGACAGGTGGATATTGGATACACAGGTTAATTCTACCTTCTGCCATCGAGTGGAAGAGCATTTAATTGTTCTGTCGTTGGCATATATGAACAAAGATGAATTTATTTGTAATAAACATTTTTTGGAGCAATTGCGTGAATTTACTAATATATATACTAATTTGCCACTGAGGCCAAGGGCATTAACAGAATTAGACATTTGTGCAGTCCGCAGTGTAATCTCAACAGAAATGGGTCAAATGTGTATTGGCGCTGTTGAACAAACCTGTTGCTTGGTCACTCTATAAAGATAAGCCAGTCAACCAATAATTTTCCTATGGGGAGAGATTTGTGTGAGCAATGAGAATCTTGTGAGACGTTCAATAATCCCTGAGGTTCCCAAAATTCTAACACACGAAACTCCTCCAAACGCAACTATATTACGAAGTCAATTTCCTCTTGATTTGAGCTTTATAAGGATTTAGTACATATATTCGTTTTGCTTGAAGTATACCAAATGGCTTATTTTTCATGTGCTCAAATCCTTGTTCCACGAACGACATTTTTCCTTTCCCTACAGTCATTGAATGCGTCAATAGAGCATGGTGCGGACGAGCCAATCAGAGATGAGGAAATATCAGCTTGTCCCTCGGCAGATGCGAGGCGGAAGACAAAACTCAGGCCGAGTTCCTCCTCTCCGGTCGATGCAAAAGCGGAGACGCGGAAAGACTGACACACTCCCCCGGTTGAAACCTCTCCGGAACCCCATTTGAGGACTACATTATAACACGAGGTTCGTACCTTTACGTAAAGTTTATTAAAAAAATTTTTGGTGTTGACTAAAGATGAAACGATAGAAAACAAGTTTAACTGCTATGACGTCACCAGCAGTCGTCAAATATTAAATTAGAAAGTTTAAATCATCAACTTCCCTTGACTGGTGTTTTTGATTTGACTAATTAGACTTTTTTTTTTTCTAGAATGAATGGAGACGGCTAGCATTCTTGATAACTGCCAAATTTGTATGAATACAGTATTAGACATTTTTGGGGGGTTAAATTCCTGTTTCATTTAGTGTGTGTGTATATATATATATATATATATATATATATATATATATATATATATATATATAATTTCATTTAGTATATACCTGGTCGTCCATCATGCCGTTTTCAAACAATATTCATGATCTCACAGTGACATCACCAGCAGCCCAACACCTTTTTAATCCATGTGAATAATGTATTGCTGCTGTTCTAGGACAAACTGTTTCCATCTGTCCTGGTACAGTATTATTGGCGGAGTGATGAATCCAGTCTAGTGGTCATCAATAGTGTAGTTCCATTATATTTTCTTTCAATTAAATTTTATTTACCCATGAAAACCTCAGTGAGATTAAAAATCTTTTGCAAGAGTGTCCTGGTCAAGACTGGCAGGGAACACCTGAAGCAGGTTTTCCTGTTAAGAAATAGTGGGCCTTCCAGTCAAACGATGTGGAGCAGATGCTCTATCCTGGCGATAAAAGGTAGTTGTCAGTTTTGAAATAAATAATAATAGGTCGCTTGCTGTTGAATATTAGGTCAAACGTGCCATTTTCAAACAAATGTGCACCTTCCGAGGGAGAGGCTAGGGAAATGTTGGCATAACTACCATAAGCAATGTTAAGTGTAAAGGTCACCCTTAGTAATAAAATATGTAGCCTCTATTACACACAATTGAATTCTTGTGCTTGTATGATATCGCATAGATACTGTACAGTGGAACGTTACAATGTGAATGTCTTAAATGCTGTATGATTTGTGCAACTGTCCTCAAAATTCACACAAAAACTTGGCATGGTTGTCATAATGAGTGACTTAAGATCAGTGAGCATCGACAGTGTTAAGTCATTTGTGTGTTTTACTTTTTCTTTTGCTCTTTTTCAGTTTTAAATTTTTAATTTTTTTTTATTTTGGGCCACAGAAGGTACTATTGATGGCAAAAAGGGACAAACGCAATGATAACCACAAAAAAGGAAGTGAAACTCATTGCAACCTAGTGCTGGCGTAGTCGTGGAAGCGGTACAGGTGTCTTTCTTGGCTGGCCAGTCAAATATGTCAGCAATAGTTGTATGGTCAGTTTGACCCTGGAACAGATAATTTCCATTTCCATTATTCCATATTGGGAAAAGTGTAAAGACAACCATAGAACAGGAAATTTAACTTTTTGAGGCATAGTGTCAAAAGTAGTACACACATCTCAGTCCTGGCTGCTCAGGACAATATGTCAGTAATAATAATGTTTGTTTTTAATTTTTTAAAGAACAGAATATACACTCAGTTCTGAATGTATCATCAAAGAGAGAGGTAACACTGTTTACTTTTAACAGTTACTGACTTATTCTTAACAACCATTTGAGAATGTAACTAAAACATTGCCCGCACATCTGTAGTTTATGTATAATTTTTTTTTACACTGAAATAATATATTATCATTGCCAACTATTGTTAGAAATTGTAATATGTGTTCTTTATTTATTTCAATATCCATTATTTCTTATGGGAAAATTTTGAAAAGGAACAAAATGGAGGTTAACTAATGTACCTCAGAGCTTCCAATATACTTGTTACTCTGCTCGCGTCCTACTCCTACGACAGGACAATAACCTGAGTGATTAATAATGGCCTCTTATGTTATTACTGCAGAGAAGCTGTGGCTGATTACATTTAGTCTGCTACCCTCACAAAACCTGCCTTGTAGTCATCCGTCTCATCACTCCCTGTCCCGTGTAGACGCCATGTCCGCCAAAGCCATCTCGGAGCAGACGAGCAAGGAGTTCCTCTACAAGCACATCTGCACCTCGGCAACGGTTCAGAACCGGTTCCGCTATGCCAACGTCACTCCTGACACCGACCTGGACCGGCTGGCAGTGGAGCACCCATGGCTGCTCACAGAGGTTTGGATGATTAGTTGCCTTCGTAAGTGGAAGATGTTGCAATCGTTTTTTTTTATTTTTATTTTTTTTTCTATTTTATTTTTTTTCTTTCTCTCTTTCATGAAGACAATGAGGTCACGGGACTTCCGTAAAGCAAACATTCATTACAATTGGGAAACATGATTTGAGAGACACATGTTTTGAGTTACAAGCATGGCCACGGAACGAATTAAACTCAAATCTCGAGGCACCACTTAACTGTATACTGTGTCGCCTGACAACACTTCAATAATCATTGGAAAATTGTGTCCCAACAGTTTGGTCCATGTAGTTTTATGTACTGAATATAGTAATCGCGTTCATGGAGGATGGATGGATTAAGCAAGTTGTTTGTGGTGCTCTGGTGTAGCATTCCTAGCAGTAGCTACAATCGCTTTAATGGACCTTCAATTGAATCAGACTGCGGGTTTTCCAGGTACGATCCCGATGCAGAGGGCAGATATGGAAAGGGAGAGTGAGCGATGTGCTGCGCTAGCATTGATGAGGAAACTGCATTAACTTTCACCGTCGGTCATGTCTTACCCTCCTCTTCTTCCTCTTTCTTCCCCTCTTCTTTTTCATCATTGGCGAGGGCCCAGACAGTAATGGCTGCACTGTCATCAGTCATTCGCTGGCTAGCGGGAGGACGCGCGTCTCCCTCTCTTTTTCAGTGGGGGATGGCAGAATTCTGCTTAAGTGAATGAGGAACACGCTTGTTTTGGGTTAGGAACGTAGATGGGCGGGTATGATTGAGTGATTTTACGATGAAATTAGAATTTGCTCCATTTGAAATCAATGGGTTTATGTTGCGTACATGGTGAAGCAATGTAGGCTTAACAGGTTACACCTCAAACTCATTCTAGTCCAGGGGCTGAATAAAGCACAATTTGATGTCAAGTTGGCCGGACCAGTAAAAATATAGCGTTATTGAATATAATTATTATTTTTTTTTTTACCCCTTTGTGTAAATGCAAAAATTACATTAGGAAAATCAGTATATTTAATGTTATTCCATTTTACTAAGGCAGTAGTGTATTTGAACTTTAAATTTTGGCTCACAGTACATCACGATCAGTCAAAAGTCCACGAGCATATCTGTTCCTTTTTTTCCCCAATTGAAGGTTGGTTTACTAAAACTAGGGAGTAGTTTTTTTCTCTGCTTTCTTTGCTGTTGTGAAATTTTAAATGGCAGCTATCCAGGAAATGACACGTCTTCCTGATTGCGCAATGCTAACCCCCCTTTTTATTTGTGAATAGACACCAGACCCTCTGGATATTTGTTGCGCGTTGGTCTTATTTGCACTCTTAGTGTTGATTTAGTCTGATTACTCACCCACACATGGTGACTACATTTGTAAAGGACAACACCCACCCTTTATACCCAGGCAAATTAT
The DNA here is from genome assembly GCF_024500385.1 of Phyllopteryx taeniolatus. Classification (NCBI taxonomy): domain Eukaryota; kingdom Metazoa; phylum Chordata; class Actinopteri; order Syngnathiformes; family Syngnathidae; genus Phyllopteryx; species Phyllopteryx taeniolatus. The sequence continues at coordinate 15,962,963 of NC_084517.1, forward strand.
GTTTTGGATTATTTTTAAATTGAAAAAAAAACCCAATAGAATTACTCATTAAAGCAATTTAATTGTATTCAACTCCCGCAAACATAAGAACTACTGCTTTTTCCCCACATAGTGACCTGTTACACTCAGCGGTTATTTACTCAAACACTTATTTACATAATATGAGACATTTATGAGAGACGCATATGGAGAATAATACTGATATGAATATAGTTTTGATCATTTTTTCCCCCAAACACAAAACTTACTATAATATGCAGACTATGAGGCATTTACTAGAGGCATTTGTCACATAATTGTTTTTATTACTTTTAGTGTAATTTTATTTTATTTCATTAGGGAGGAATATTTTATTTGTGCATATTTATTCATTCATTTACAATATTTATGTATTTATTTATCCATCCATTTTCTACCGCTTATCCGAGGTCGGGTCACAGGGGCAGTAGCTTTAGCAAGGACACCCAGACTACCCTCTCCTCAGCCACTTTCTCCAGCTCTTCTGGGGGGATCCCGAGGCGTTCCCAGGCCAGCCGGAGGATGTAGTCTCTCCACCGTGTCCTGGGTCGTCCCCGGAGTCTCCTCTCGGTGGGACGTGTCCGGAACACCTCACCAGGGAGGTGTCCGGGAGGCATCCGAATCAGATGCCCCAGCCACCTCATCTGGCTCCTCTCGATGTGGAGGAGCAGCGGCTCTGCTCTGAGATCCTCCCGGATGACCGAGCTTCTCACCCTATCTCTAAGGGAGAGCTCGGACACCCTGCGGAGGAAACTCATTTCGCCCGCTTGTATCCGGCATCTTGTTCTTTCGGTCGCGACCCACAGCTCGTGTGACCATAGGTGAGGGTAGGAACGTAGATCGACCGGTAAATCGAGAGCTTCGCCTTTCGGCTTAGCTCCTTCTTCACCACAACGGACCGATACAAAGTCCGTATCACTGCAGACACTGCACCGATCCGCCTGTCGATCTCCCATTCCATTCTTCCCTCACTCGTGAACAAGACCCCAAGACACTTGAACTCCTCCACTTGGGGCAGGATCTCATCCCCGAACCCGGAGAGGGCGCGCCAACCTTTTCCGACTGAGGACCATGGTCTCAGATTTGGAGGTGCTGATTCTCATCCCTGCCGCTTCAGCCTCGGCTGCGAACTGCTTCAGTGAGAGTAGTAGATCACGGCTTGATGAAGCCAACAGAACCACATCATCTGCAAAAAGCAGAGATGCAATACTGAGGCCACCAAACCGGACCCCCTCTACGCCTCGGCTGCGCCTAGAAATTCTATCCATAAAAGTTATGAACAGAATCGGTGACAAAGTTCAACCCTCACCGGAAACGGGTCCGACTTACTGCCGGCATTGCGGACCAAACTCAGACACCGGTCGTACAGGGACCGAACAGCCCGTATCAGGGGGTTCGGTAGCCCATACTCCCGAAGCACCCCCCACAGGACTCCCCGAGGGACACGGTCGAACGCCTTCTCCAAGTCCACAAAACACATGTAGACTGGTTGGGTGAACTCCTATGCACCCTTGAGGACCCTGCCGAGGGTGTAGATCAGGTCCATTGTTCCACGGCCAGGACGAAAACCACACTGCTCCTCCTGGATCTGAGATTAGACTTCCCGACGGACCCTCCTCTCCAGCACCCCTGAATAGACCTTACCAGGGTGGCTGAGGAGTGTGATTCCCCCTGTAGTTGGAACACACCCTCCGGTCCCCCTTCTTAAAAAGGGGGACCACCACCCGAGTCTGCCAATCCAGAGGCACTGTCCCCGATGTCAACGCGATGTTGCAGAGGCTTGTCAACCAGGACAGCCCCACAACATCCAGAGCCTTTAGGAACCCCGGCGACTCTCATCCACCCACGGGGCCTTGCCACTGAGGAGCTTTTAAACCACCTCGGTGAACTCAACCCCAGAGAGAGGAGAGCCCGCCTCAGAGACCCCAGACTCTGCTTCCTCATATTCATTCCTTTATTTATTATTATTATTATTTTTTTTTTTATTTCCACAAATGCATAATATACCAACTTCCAGCAGCTTATATTATGTGAGACATTATAAATATTATTACGATTATTACTATTGTTGTTGTTGTTAGTAATAGTAGTAGTAGTATGTCATTGTATTTTTTTTTATCATGAAGAGGGTTTAATTTGTTCACATACATTGTGAGAATAATGTTTGCCAATATTATACATTTGGTATATTTCTTTCCACAGATAATGTTGCCACAAATATGTTACCTATTAATATTAACATAATATAGAAAATATTAATATGTATTCTCAACTGAATTTTCTTATCGTATCATATTTTAAAAAAGGCAGAAAAGGAGGCATTTATTTGAGGTGAGGCGTTCATGTGTTCAAGTGCACCCCACACCCCTAATAAATCAATGTCTCAGCTTCAATTTGAGGCGTTGAATGATATTTCTCTTGCTCTAAAGCTTCCTTTTGTTGCCTCGCCGCCTTCTGCAGAGGTTGGTGGTGAAGCCGGACCAGCTGATCAAGAGGCGGGGCAAACTGGGTCTGGTGGGTGTCAATCTGGACCTGAACGGCGTCAGAGAGTGGCTGAAGACCCGCCTCATGAAGGAGACGACGGTACGTCATCCATCGAGTTTACTTAGGCCAATAACTGTTTATCGCTATCATCCCGCTGCCCTCCCCTTCACCCACCTTCCTCCAATTTGTTCATTTTGTATCCAACTGCTACGTTTAGTTTGAACAAGCTGCATACCGCTGCCATCCAGTAGTCAATCAGCGCAGTCAGCATAGCCTACATCACAGCATCCATCACTGTGATGCTGTCTTGCCTCATAAACCAAGAAGACGCTTCTTCAAGCTCCCAGGCTCCAGAAACCAGCCACGAAGAGAGAGTGTATGGGTGTGGGTATTTCATCACTTCTGACATAACAAGTGTGAGGCCATTAACCAAGATAAATAAAGGTGCCACGTTCCAGCTTATTGACTTCTATAAATAAGCTTAACATATCGCATTGGATTCGGGCAATTATTGCACAGGAGCTCTTAATGTTTGAGGACAATTATGCTAACACTTCACAGCAAAGATAACGAGTCACTGTCACTGTGTAAAACACAGGCCTCCACGAAGGCCGACCGATCCTAATCGTCACAACGTACTGTGCGATGCTGTTCCACTCCAGGCCTGTAGGGGGGCAGTTTTCTCACTCGAGCTCCATCAGCTGGATCTGATGGGTTTTGGTTTGTTTTTTTCTGATGGGTGTTATTTGGGGTTAATCGTAGACACTCTAACTGGTGGCAAGGATGTCCTGACTCGCATTTAATGAGTTTGATTGTGATTAGTTTATTCTTAACACAGCCACGTCCCAGTTGTACGAGGGTGTGCACACATGTGCAACCACATTATCTCAGTGGTTTGTTTTTTTATTTTTTATTTTTTTATATCCTTTGCATATACGAATGTCCCTGTGTCTGTTACATGTAACCAGTCAGACAGTTGGCCTTTGATGGAGGTAATAATGTTCAGGTTTTCGTGACAGTGTCAGTTTATTAATTCTGTCCTTTAATGGATTTGGAGTTTGCTGTGGTGTATAGTTGCGCGCGCACAGCTGACTTAGCCAAGCAAAATTCCCAACTGTATTCCCAACCTTCCTTTATTCTGCTCTTCTCAAAATGGCAACCCCTCTAATTGTTCTATTTTCCCTCCGGTTGGCTGCTCTCCGCCGGTCCCTGGTCATAAGCGCTGCCTGCGCCTGTTGGCCTTTTAACACAAGACTGGTGACAGCGCCATCAAATGAGCTGCCGTTTCTCTGTTTCTGTCAGGAGCGAGAAACAACGACATTTCCCCCCAGACAATTATAGCGCTATTCTTCTTAAAAGTCTTGTTTTCCTTGCCTTGTTTCAGTCATGAGCAGAATTATGCCTTTAAGGAATGAGGAGGGAGTACCTCATAAAATACTGGTGCAATCCAGATGACATGGAACCAGTATGACATGGTATTTTCACACATTTTCCTCAACTTCTCACAATGTAATTCATGAATGACAAAACTGAGGTACATCAAGGAGGTGGGTCTCTAAGAAGGTGTACCATTTGATGCCACAAATATCCCCCAAATCAACTGTAAAAAGTGTGTTAACGTGGCTTGTACTAGACATGTTATGCATCCTGCATTGTGTTTGCCATGTGTGTGTAACAACTGATTCCCGGTTCATCTTCAGGTGGGAAAAGCCAAAGGCGTTCTCAAGAACTTCCTCATTGAACCCTTTGTACCTCACAAGCAGGTAAGTCATTTGTTGCACCAAAACACTTGGTTTCATTATTGGAGGTGTAACCATACGCCAGTACGGTTTAGTAGGTATAGTATATTGCTGTTAAAGTCATGGTAAGGTAGCAAAGTGCCATATAAAGCAGTACTTATTTCTGTAAACAGCAATGTATTTAATGGCATTTCAAATAAAACTGCTTACAGTAGATTCTCCAATAAATGAAAGTTTCTCAAATGAACAAAATGCTGTATGCAGTAAAAATGATATGTGTTATGAACCGAACGGGACACATGCGAACCGAACCGAACTGAAACAGTCGAACTGAACGTTTAGGACGTTTTTCATAAACCGTTCCAGCCCTAGTCACATCACATGCAATTAGAGTAGGCTTGCTAAAGAAATTTATCGTCAATATAGGCTTACATTTTTTAAAGTTAAATTAGTAATTATTGCTATATTAAGTTTGGTACCACTGTGCGCTCATATGGTTGTATCTAGATTGGAGGTACAAAGTCTGGGAGTTGGAAGGAGCATGTCGCGGTTCCGCCATTTCATGAGCGATACAGGTTCATGTTTTAGGAGTATCGTGATTTTCGGTATCGATAGTATATTACAGGCTTAATTATTGTGTGCTGGCCAGAGGCCGAGCTGCACTGTGTGTGTTTACGAAGTAGACAAGGCGAGGTACTTTTTTTGATATGCTCCGTATTGGAACTGGATACAATGCACAATACGAATACATGTTTCAATTCAATTCATGTTTCAGTACAATTACACCTCTGTTCATTTTTATTAGGAATTATTTTTAGATTAATTTAATGTTGCCAAAGTCCCTCATCAATGCCGTTTTTTTGCATCTAGGAGGAGGAGTTCTACGTGTGCATCTACGCCACCCGCGAGGGTGACCACGTGCTGTTCCACCACGAGGGCGGTGTGGACGTGGGCGACGTGGACGCCAAGGCCAAGAAGCTGCTGGTCGGCGTGGACGAGAAGATCAGCGAGGGCTCAGTGTGCAAGCAGCTGCTTGCTCACGTCCCCAACGACAAGAGGCTGTGAGTGATCGCGTCATTCTTTAAATATGACAGCTCAGTTGAAACTATTATATATAACGTTGCGCCACGCCAAAAATCTAATTTGATCGCAAATTTAATTTATTATGCAGTCATTGGTAGCACCGGGAGCCACCCGTCCCCATCAAAGTGTGTGCTCACACTGACCCCCAACCAGACAAAAAGCCTTTTATACTTCACAAAACCAAACGACTCGTTACATAATTTTCCCAAACTCTGTTTGAAACGTCTTCGAGTCACGAGTGATGCAATCGATAAAACGATGAGCTGAATAAGCAGTTTACTAGGCGGAAATGAATCTATATGTAACTTGTCTTTGTGGTTGATCGCGTCCTTCGGCACCAAAATATTACAACCTTCCATTTTTACGAGGCTCACTCTTGTATCTAACCTAACTCTTTTCACTTGTTATTGACTAAATGCATACAGACGTTCAATCTTGAGGCAATATAATGCCGCATGGTTTCTGCAAAGTGAGGAAAGAGGGAGGAGTTTTATGACACTGCTCAGACAATTTGAGAGTTAAACAGATTTGCATAAAAATGACAGACGACATGGGGACACATAAATGGTATCGACTTAAAAATAAAAAATATGAAATTGACCATATGTGAAGGTATGGGATTTCTGGGATTTTGAAAGACGCACAAGTTAACATTTTTTAAAAGGATTGTGTTATGGTCCATCTTGAAACACTGATGAATGACAAAATGAATGAGGTGCACAAACGTAAGTACGTCACATTTTGTCCATAAATAACAGCGCTGAACACCCAGTGTCTAATTGAATGGCTACTGTCTGCGTTTGCAGCCCATGTTAAAAAGGCTGTTTTCCACTCACACACTTTTATTGCTGCTCTGTATTTCTACTTCAACAAAATGGAGGCCAAGAAGACTGACAACAACATCCAGGCTGTCCTCACCAGCTACTCAGGTGGACAAACCTCCAGTTTCCTCGTATTCGTAATACTGTACTCCAGTATTCGTGCCTTCAGCTTGCTCATAGAAGCAGTACTGTCACGTTGGAGAGAGCATGGTGGGAGAGGGGCGGGGCTGCAAGTGGTTTCCATTAGCCAAATGACAAACACTCTCCTTTGCTTTTTATTCCCCATCTGACTCCACCCCAAGCCTCCCTTCAAGGCTGCAGCGCATTCACAGCACATCCATTTATTTTGATGGCTGCGATACAGTGAGTCACCCCACCACCATCACGCCCACCCTTCTTGTCCGTCTGTCCGGCAGCGCTCTCATTATCCCTGCGATTCAATGTCTTGGCTGACATTGACGGAGCGCACACACACACACGTATACACGTACGCACGCACGCACACCCTCACCCTATAAACCCCTCCACCACTCCTTTTCACTCGCATAGTCTTTTTCCATTCCAAGCACACTTGGGAAGCTGAGTCACTTTGGCTCGCTCCCCGTGGGTCAGACGAGGTTTTGACGAGCTGACACAGTTACTTCCCCTGACAGGCGAAAGATACGACACATGCACGCGCGCACATACAAACACCTTCAACTCTGCTCTTTTCTGACATCTGAAGCAAAAAAAAAGTTTGCTTCCCGCATTATTAGATATTTATTTTGGTGTTCAAACTGGGTGGCACGGTGGATGACTGGTTAGCACGTCTGCCTCACAGTTCTGAGGAGCTGGGTTCAAATCCGCGGCCTCGCCTGTGTGGAGTTTGCATGTTCTCCCCACGCCTGCGTGGGTTTTCTCCGGGTCGTCCGGTTTCCTCCCACATCCTAAAAACATGCATGGTAGGTTAATTGAAGACTCTAAATTGCCCGTAGGTGTGAATGTGAATGCAAATAGTGGTTCGTTTATGCAGATTGTGCCCTGCGATTGGCTGGCGACCAGTTCAGGGTGTACCCCGCCTCTCGCCCGAAGATAGCTGGGATAGGCTCCGGCACACCCGCGTCCCTAGGAAATAGGACTTGGCTCCCTGACATATTTCATGTATCAGAAGTGATTCTTTTCATTTCTGTTCTTTTGATTCATGTGGCATATCTTTGTAATGTTTATATGTTGGCAGGGTCCTAGCCCAATTCATTGTCGGGCTTTTCAACCTGTATGAAGACCTGTTCTTCACATACCTGGAAATCAACCCACTCGGTAGGTTTTACATGAATTTTATTTATATTTTAGTAAATTAACTAAACTGCGCATGACTGTATGACCCTTTTGAATTGAGGACAGGTTCGGTATTAGACATCCAAAAATGCTCGTGCCAACCAGTGAAATCATGGTGTTTGCAAAACATCCATAAATATGTTATTAAGTTATGAAAGAAGACAACATTGTGACATTAGATTCTGCCATCACAAGTTGATTCTGCCACATTTAAACCCAAAGGAAGGGATGTTGTAAATAATTGATACGCTTGCTGTTTGATGATGTTGGTAATTGGTTGCAGAGAACATGTCCCCTTCCTGCTTTGCTGCTGTACACAAGCAATATGCAGGGGGCTTCTCTGGTTAACACAGTTTGTAAGTCAGTAGGTGGGTGTGTCACCTTTTCTCTTCCCCTGCAGTGGTCACTAAAGATGGCGTCTACGTGCTGGATATGGCGGCGAAGATCGACGCCACGGCGGATTACATCTGCAAGGCCAGGTGGGGGGATGTGGAGTTCCCGCCGCCCTTTGGCAGGGAGGCCTACCCTGAGGTAATTTCAACTGATGACACTAGTCTTTTTTTAAATTATAGTTTGGAAACGTGTAAATGAAATAACACATTTTTTTAAAAAGGTATTCATTTTGTGAGCTCCCTGATTTTTTTTCATTTTATTTTAATCTAAAAAGAAATGTACAGATTTTTTCTACTATAGGATTTGTATTTTCTAAAAATATACATTTGTAGTATTAATAGATGTATAGCTGTTTTTATTGTAAGATTTATAATCATATGTATGTATAGATTTTTTTTATTACAGGATTTTGTTTTTTTAATGATATGAACAAACCTATATAAATAAACTTGCAGATTTTATTTTATTCTAGGATTTTTACTATAAAGATATAGTATTAATAAATGTATATATTTTTTCTTAGGGTTTAAAATTCTACCTCATTGCATTTTTTTAGATTGTATAATTAAATATGAAGATGATTGTATGACAGGATTTATCTTTTTTTAATCTTATTTAAATACACTTTCAAATAATTGTTTCTAGATTTTTTTTCTAAAAATACTTAAAGTAATATAATACAACTACATCTACAGACTTTAAATAAAAGATATGAAGAATTGTGTTTGCTTTTTTAAAAACTTGTATTATTTTTTTATTATTTCATTATTTGTTACTTTTTTATATTTTACAGTTGCAGCTTAGAAAATTAAAAGCTGCATTCATGGACTGATTTTTAAAAAAAATTCTAAAATAGATAAATGTACTGCATTAAAAAGCTGTAATCTACTGAAAAAATAGGTAAGGAATATACTTTAGAAATAAAGCTAGAATTATTGAATTGATTGTTTTTTTTATAATTCTTATAGCTAAAATTGCATAGTATATATTTTTTTTAAATAGTATACTGTACAAATAGCACATGTATAATTAATTATATGCTTCGATTCCATTTGATCAAGTTAGTATAAATAATAACTGTGCGAATAAATTACACACCAACACCTGTATGAACACTAATAATAATTAACTAATGATAATTATTGTATTAAATGTACAGTAACATACTGTATTCTGTAGCGTTGACTAGTACTTGCACTTGACTACTACTTGCACTAGCACCTCTAGTGTAAATACTCAGCTCTGTTATGGTGTGTCAGGCTGGTCTCCGACAGACTCACCGCGCAGCAGCAGACGGACGCTCTAATTGGCTTGAGGGGGGCTAAGGGCGGCAGCAGGCGCCTTTTGATTGGAAGCGTTTTCCTCCGAGTCGCCAGATGTGTGTGTGTGTTTGTGTCTGTGTCTTTCTGTGTTTTTGTGCGCCTGCCTGTCGAAATCAAGCACGAATGTTCCACACAGCCCCACAATCACTCCTCAATGCACTCTCACCGGCCACTTCATTAGTCACACCTGCACAATCCAATACTCTTAATAATCTTTTTTTTTTTTTGCAGGAGGCCTACATCGCCGACCTGGACGCCAAGAGCGGCGCCAGCCTCAAACTGACCCTGCTCAACCCGCAGGGCAGAATCTGGACGATGGTGGCGGGCGGCGGAGCCTCAGTCGTGTACAGGTAGTCAATCACATGCATCTACTAGGGCCGTCAAAGTGTTTGTTGTTTTTGCAGTGCTACAGTGAGGATTTTTTATTTTTATTTTTTTCAGTATACACTCCAAAAACACACAAAATGGATTCATTCAAGGATATGTGCCCAGTGGAATGCATTGTGGTTGTCTATGGCCTTGCATGTCTAGTTATAGCGTGTTAAAATGTGTCGGTAAAATACGGAAAATAAAGTAGTTTAGTTCAGTAGTAAAATAATCATTCATACTCATTAGTTAATTCAATTATTTGTAATTGACTTGATTAAAACCAATTAATTTTTTTAAAATTCAATGTTTACGGTATGTAAAATTGTTCATTTTACTTTGTTTATTTGTAGTTTGTTGTTGTTATTTACAATGAATCAATTAACAAATTATTTATGCTGTTTTTTACATTGATTTATTTACAGTTAATTGAATTATAATTACTAAATCAATTATTTGATCAAAATGAATGTTAATTGTGTGTGTAAAATTGTTTATTTTACTGTTTTGTCATTTACGATAAATCAATTAAATATTTTGTGCATTGCATTATTTGCAATTAATTGAATTACTAAACCGATTATTTGATAAAAAATAATGTTCATTGTATGTGTAAAATTTTTATTTTGCTAATATTTGTATTATTTACAATAAATACATTTACAAATTATTTAATAAATAAAGGAATAAAATATTTTTGAAAATGGAAAACCAAGATGTACATTTAATTTTGTTTTGAATGAATTATTATAATTAATTATTTATTAAGTAATAATGAATAATTGAATAAATACAATTGTATTAACCTTTTTTTTGTTTGACAAAAAACTAATGTAACAAACATGAGACGACTTGATAATGTTAATACTCGTTGGGCCGGCTTAAAGAAAAGAGTGGGCCGTACGTATGTAGCCCACAGGCCACGCTTTGGGCACCCCTCAGTCATTGGTAACGCCTGCATCATTCCGAAATCTGTTTTTTTTTATCTTAGAATTATTGCTGTGAAAAAGGGATGAATGTATTCTGAATCTGAAGGTAAATAAAATAAGGAAACGACAAGGTAAAGCTTTATCTCCTACCATTTGGAAGACTTTGCACGAATGATCAGCATCTTGCCACCTTCTCCATCTGTTTGGGGATGGAAGATGTCCCATGCAGACTCCTCAACCATGACTAATAAATCCCTCCGTGCCTCTTTTATTTTTACTTGCTCTACCTATTTTATGGTGTACTATCAAGAAAGAGTTATTTCTCCCTTACAATGATGTGCCTCCGATCTCACAGCGACACCATCTGCGACCTGGGCGGCGTGGATGAGCTGGCCAACTACGGCGAGTATTCGGGGGCGCCGAGCGAGCAGCAGACATACGACTACGCCAAGACCATCCTCTCGCTCATGACCAGGGAGAAGCACTCTGACGGTACGTCCAACGTGTGCCCGTCTTCCTTCTTATGAAAGTAACAGTTTGGACCATTCTGGTGGTTTCCCAGGCAAAGTGTTGATCATTGGGGGAAGCATTGCCAACTTCACAAATGTGGCTGCGACGTTCAAGGTAATAACAGAGGTGCCTGGTGTCCTGCTAAATAGCAACTTGCTAACATTACCTCCTTGTCTCCTTGTATAGGGAATTGTTCGAGCAATCCGAGACTACCAGGTCCCTCTCAAGGAACACGAAGTGACCATTTTCGTCAGGCGCGGGGGTCCAAATTACCAGGAAGGTCTCCGGGTAATGGGAGAAGTTGGTAAGTTGATATAGTGCTGAAAAGAAAAATGAATATCCTGATCATGTGACAATATGTTGGGGGGTTTTCAGGATTATGCCAAATATTTATATTTACTGAGCCCCTAATCTGAAGGCCGTATTCAGCCAATCAGATGCGTGAAGAAAGTCATTTCCACAAAAGTCACCAATAATGACAATGTCAAAAAGGAGGACTCATACATCTGGACTGGACTGGAGTTCATCCCCAATATTAAACTTAAATATTGAGATATAAGATAATCAGTTAATGATCCCCAGAGGAGAAATAGAATTTAAATATTTTATTTGTCCATTTAGTACACATTTTAAAAATATATAGTTTATAATAATAATAAATCGGTTTATTTAAGCTCTGCAGTGCGAACAGCCACAAAAACAAATTCAATCAAAATAAACAACAAATATCATTCATAGACAAATAAAATTATATATCGTGTGGTACCTACAACATTAAAGAAAATTCAAGATCCTCACCCTTGTTGTTGTTCTCGTACCTTAATTAACTCCGAAAGAGAAGACAAAAACACAATAAAAAATATAATTTGAAAAATTATGATATAAATGTATAAATTAATCAAATTTAAAAATATGTACTTTTTATTTTGAGATTTGTATTTTTTGAATTATATCATATAAATAAATCTGTATATTTGTATTAACGTTTTTTGTAAATATTTAAAAATACACCTGGCTTTTTATAACTATAGGATTTTCGTTTGCTATGTATAAATATATACTTTTATTTATTTATTTGACCCAATTTGATACTCAATCCCCTCCTCCTCTCACAGGCAAGACCACAGGGATCCCCATTCACGTCTTTGGCACCGAGACCCACATGACCGCCATTGTGGGTATGGCGCTGGGTCACCGGCCCATCCCCAACCAGCCTCCCGTTGCCGCCCACACTGCCAACTTCCTGCTCAACTCCAGTGGAAGCACATCGGTATGACGCTTGGTGACAAACAGGCCGCCGTGTCATGTGGCACGGCGGTTGTAACGGCAGAGCGCTTTGTCCTCCTTTTAGAGTCCCTGCGGCTCTTTTGTCTGAGAGCTTTTCACAGTGATGTCATCTAACTCAAATTGTTATGGCCGCTCTCACAAACGCTCCCAGTTTGCCCGGAAGCTTCCACTTAGACTGTGTGTGCAAAAGTATTGAGACATTCCACATCGTGGAAATGCTAAAATGAAAGCAAAGTTGTGTAACCGATTACAGTAAACACACCCAGACACTCATGGACAGAAGTATTGGGACATGTGGCCACAACACCTCGCAGTGTTTCTCAAACGTTTTACATCAAGCACCACCTCAAAAAATACTTAGCGTTCCAAGTAGCACCATTATGACCAGCAATGAATTACTGTAGCGCAGTAGGCCCAAGTGTTCATCACAAACAAGGCAGAGGCTTTATTCCCAAGATGTATATTTATTATTATTGGAACTCAATGTACTATTATGCACAGTTTGAATATTAACACTGGACATACAATTAAAAAAATGTACTTAAATCCATCCATCCATCTTGTAGGCTGCTTATCCTCCTTAGGGTCACAGGTAAGCTAGTGCCTATCTAAACTGACTTTGGGCAAGAAGTAGGGTATACCTTGGACTGGTCGATAGCCAATCGAAGGGCACAAATAGAAAAACAACAATTCTCACTCACCTGTACTTAAATATGAATCCAATTAAAATGTATTGTAAATAACTGTCAAATAAAGATTGTACCTAAATACATCTTTGAAAATCAACAGTTCTGAAGGATACATTGCAAAGGTATTGAACTTAAAAGTTAAATACAATTGAACTTTACTTAACAAATGTACTGTACTAGATTTTGAAAAAAAAAAGTTTAAGCAACTGTATCGTTATGCAGTTCGAACATTTACACTATGCCTAAATATATGAAAATAAAAAAACTAATAGCGATTTAATTCAAATTTATTAAATGCAAATGTGTTGCACTTAAAAGTTAAATACAACTGTACTGTACTGGAGTAACGCAAAGTTTAAGCCACTCCTACATATAATGTAGCATATGCACAGTTTGAATATTTTAATTCAGTGATTCTTTTGCCTACCACTAGAGGGAAGCTGTGTACCAGTAGTCGTACCACACGTTATGAGAATCACTGACTGAAGAGATATATGGATATTTACACAACCATCCTTGAGTATCTATTGTGTGCGAAATTATATATTTTTTTTATCCATCCTACATCATTTAAAGCACATCAGACCATTTGTCATGCCAGCACCGGCCTCTTTAGCGCACATTTTAAAAATGTTTGAGGCTGCGACACGAACAACATTTTTTCCACTTTCAGACTCCGGCATCCACCCGCACAGCCTCCTTCTCCGAGAACAGCGGCAAAGCTAAGGGCTCGCCAGCCAAGAAAGCCAAAAGCTCAGCTCCTGTTGGTGAGAAAATACACTCATACTGCATCATATATTGTACATACGGTACATAGGCACTTGTGAACGTTAGTCTGCATAATAGGAATTTGGTCAAAGGTGTTTTAGCTCCCTCTTCAGACACTTAAACGGCTTTGCAGTCCTCACTCACACTGGAACGGGACTATCTGTCCATCCATTATCAGTGGCGTTTGTCCTCATTAGACTCGCGGGTGAGCTTGAGCCTATCCCATTTGACTTTAGGCCAAGAGGCGGGCGGGGTACACCCTGGACTGGTCACCAGCCAGTTGGGCACAGATAGACAAACAAGCACGTGTATGGGAAATGTAGGGTCTTCCATGTTGCTAACGTGGATGTTTTTGGTTTGTGGGAGGAAGCCAGAGTAATCAGAGAAAGCCCATGAAATCAAGGGAAAAAACATGAGAGATTGGAACCCAGAACCTCTGAAGTGTGAGGCAGACATGCTAACCACTACTCCCACGTTTTTCCAATGTGTAAATGAAGGTAATAAAAATAATAGGATTAGGTAAGTGTAGCACCAAATCTCTGCACAAAAATACAAATATAATATAAAAATATGTATTTAGAAGCAAACAAATTACCATTAAAATGTGCCATTAGGTTTAGCATTTTGAAAAATATATTTATTTATATATTTAAAAAAATAGGATAAAATAAAAGGGAACTTGTAAAAATAAGATCAAATGAAAGGGAAATTGTAGAAATGCTATGGTTAACATAGCATTCAAATAATGTGCAAAAATAAAGTGTGAGGTTAGAAATAATTCCAATCATACATAATAACAATACAGCCTGAAAAGCAGCCCCCCAAAAACATAATTTTGCTGACTGACTATTGTGCTTTTACCTTAAAAATATAGTAGTAGTTTGAAATGAGTATAACAATTGCATTAAATCATATTCTTCTTAACTTCCATTATTATTATTATTATTATTATTATTATTATTATTATTGGACTTAATGCAAGTTTACTTATATGTATACCACAGTATGGTAGAAAATGGCTTATGAGTTGACATCATCACAGTGATGATGATGGCAATGATGTAAGATGTCTCCCTTACAGTCAAGGCGACCATGCTGTTCAGCAAGAAGACCAAGTCCATCGTGTGGGGCATGCAGACACGGGCCGTGCAGGGCATGCTGGACTTTGACTACGTCTGCTCCAGAGACGAGCCTTCCGTGGCGGCCATGGTCTATCCCTTCACGTAAGCACACTTCAGTGAACCCCCTCTATACGCGGGTATAGGTGCTGAGCCGTGCTAGCAAATAGCAAAAGTCTGTGATGAAGGGATGCCCACCCAAAAAAGTTGGAAATTGCCTATAGATAACAGAAAATGGCAGCAAAGCAAACCAAGGCTGTGGTTTTAATAGATGAACCTCCTCCTCTCACTTCCACATAGTTACTTGGTCACACAAGTTGGCGCCAAAGCATCTTTTTTATATTAGACAAGGCTTTGGCCGAAGCACAAAAACAGTGAATAGGTGAGTTTTTCAGCAAACTTACACAGGACTGCAACACAGTATGACAGGAATGATGGTGAAAGTCTCTTTCAGCTATTTGCATTCTCGGACATTGATCACTTTGCATTCCTCGTTGCTCTGACTGACTCTATTAACAAAATATTTTATCTTATCTATGGTTATATGACGAAATAAAATCAATTTAATATTATGACTGTGTTATTGTATTGTGTTTTAACTAAAGTATTCTATAATAATGATTTTCCTAGTAATCCATTTTCAAAATTATGTATTACAAAAGGACCAAAGAAGATATTGACTCCTATTTCCAGAGTGTCCCTGAACGCACCCCGCACACTTGCAGCCGTGACGTGACTGCCTAATGTAAACATGAACGGCGGCCACATTGAACCGCTTACCAAAAATATTAAGCTGTTTATCCCCTGAAATACAGTGGTGATTTTTTTTTTTGCAGATTTTTCACACTTTTCCCATCATCCATCAAATTTAAATATTAGTAATTTAAAAAAAAAACAAAGTAAACACAAAATAAATTTTCTAAATGAAGGTTTTTATTATTAAGGATGAAAAAAAATACAAACCTACATGGCCCTGTGTAAAAAAGTGATTGTCCCGTAAACCTAATAACTGGAGGGGGCCCCCCTTAGCAGCAAAGACTACAATCAAGCATTTGTGATAACTTGCAAGGAGTCTCTTAAAGTGCTGTGGAGGAATCTTGTCCCACTCATCTTTGCAGAATTGTTGTAATTCAGCCACATTGGAGGGATTTCGAGCATGAACCGCCTTTTTAAAGTCACGCCACAACATCTCAATAGGACTCAGGTCAGGACTTTGACTAGGGTACTCCAAAGTCTTTATTTTGTTTTTTTTCAGCCATTCAGAGGCGATAAGTGTTTTGAGTTACGAGCGTGGCCACGGAACGAAATAAACTTGTATCTCAAGACACCACTGTATAGTACACACCAGACTCATAGGAGTCCTGCTTCCCTTCCAGCGGAGACCACAAGCAGAAGTTCTACTGGGGCCACAAAGAGATCCTTCTGCCGGTGTACAAGAACATGGGCGATGCCATGAAGAAGCATCTGGACGTGGACGTGCTCATCAGCTTTGCGTCCCTGCGCTCAGCCTTCGACAGCACCATGGAGACCATGCAGCATCCGCAGGTGTATATTTATCCCACCCCCCAGCCACCCAACAAAATTGAGTTAATGTCACTCACATTTCTTTGCAACTTAATTGTTCAGATTCACACCATCGCCATCATAGCGGAGGGAATCCCCGAAGCCCACACCAGGAAAATCATTAAGACAGCCGATGAGAAGGGCATCACCATTATCGGACCAGCAACTGTGAGTCCCAATTTCTCCATTGATTAGAATGTAACTTCATCACTTTTCTGAAACCACAAATCTCTTGTGACTGAAGAGAATATTTTTGAAAATATATTTTGTACATTTGGTACAATTCGGTGCAAATGTTGGTCTTGCTCTTCGAAACAAATAGACAATAGTTAAGAATATTTCAATCAAACAATAAACAATCAGTTAATGTGGTAAACTATGCAAATATATAAAGTTGCTCAAATTGCCGTGCAAATGCCAGCCTGGCTTTCTTAAACAAAGAAAGAAGACAAACATATCAATTTAACTCTAAAAAATTTATTCAATATTTTTTGAAAACTAAAATGTATGGTGCAGATTTTGGCCTTGTTGTCTTCATACAACCCAAATTCCAATGAAGTTGGTACGTTGTGTTAAACATAAATAAAAACAGAATACAATGATTTGCAAATCATGTTCAACCTATATTTAATTGAATACACTACAAAGACAAGATATTTAATGTTCAAACTGATAAACTTGATTGTTTTTTGCAAATAATAATTAACTTAAAATTTTATGGCTGCAATACGTTCCAAAAAAGCTGGGACAGGTGGCAAAAAAGACTGAGAAAGTTGAGGAATGACTTCAAACACTTGTTTGGAACATCCCATAGGTGAACAGGCTAATTGGGAACAGGTGGGTGCCATGATTGGGTATAAAAGGAGCTTCCCTGAATTCCTCAGTCATTCACAAGCAAAGATGGGGCGAGGTTCACCTCTTTGTGAACAAGTGCGTGAGAAAATAGTCGAACAGTTTAAGGACAATGTTCCTCAACGTACAATTGCAAGGAATTTAGGGATTTCATCATCTACGGTCCATAATATCATCAAAAGGTTCAGAAAATCTGGAGAAATCACTGCATGTAAGCGACAAGGCTGAAAACCAACGTTGAATGCCCATGACCTTCGATCCCTCAGGCGGCACTGCATCAAAAACCGACATCAATGTGTAAAGGATATCACCACATGGGCTCAGGAACATTTCAGGAAACCAATGTCAGTAAATACAGTTCGGCGCTACATCTGTAAGTGCAACTTGAAACTCTACTATGCAAAGCAAAAGCCATTTATCAACAACACCCAGAAACGCTGCCGGCTTCCCTGGGCCCGAGCTCATCTAAGATGGACTGATGAAAAGTGGAAAAGTGTTCTGTGGTCCGACGAGAACGCATTTCAAATTGTTTTTGGAAATTGTGGACGTCGTGTCCTCTGGGCCAAAGAGGAAAAGAACCGTCCATACTGTAATGGACGCAAAGTTCAAAAGCCAGCATCTGTGATGGTATGGGGCTGTGTTAGTGTCAATAGCATGGGTAACTTACACATCTGTGAAGGCACCATTAATGCTGAAAGGTACATCCAGGTTTTGGAGAAACATATGCTGCCATCCAAGCAACTTCTTTTTCATGGACGCAACTGCTTATTTCAGTAAGACAATGCCAAACCACATTCTGCACGTGTTACAACAGCGTGGCTTCGTAGTAAAAGACTTCGGGTACTAGACTGGCCTGCCTGCAGTCCAGACCTGTCTCCCATTGAAAATGTGTGGCGCATTATGAAGCGTAAAATATGACAACGGAAACCCCGGGCTGTTGAACAACTGAGTCTGTACATCAAGCAAGAATGGGAAAGAATTCCACCTACAAAGCTTCAACAATTAGTGTCCTCAGATCCCAAACGTTTATTGAATGTTGTTAAAAGAAAAGGTGAAGTAACACAGTGGTAAACATGACCCTGTCCCAGCTTTTTCGGAACGTGTTGCAGCCATGAAATTCTAAGTTAATGATTATTTGCTAAAAACAATCAAGTTTATCAGTTTGATCTTTAAATATCTTGTCTTTGTAGTGTATTCAATTAAGTACAGGTCGAACATGATTTGCAAATCATTGTATCCTGTTTTTGTTTGTTTAGCACGTCCCAACCTCATTGGAATTGGGGTTGTAAAATAATCACATTAAAGTAAAAAGAGATTTGTTCAATAACATTTCCATAAATACAATAAATAAAATGCTAGAAATACACTATTACTGGTTTTAAAATATATTATTTAAGTGTAAAAATCTATAAAACGAATAAATAGCAAAGAAAAGTTAAATCCATATGGTAGAAAATGGCATATTACACTATAAAATGAAAACTATAAAATGAAAAGAAAAGATTGCAATGGATCAACTAAGATATGTAGCGTAAATGGCAGTACGGTGCAAATTGCTGGTATGGTTGTCCGTCCACAGGTGGGCGGCATCAAGCCGGGCTGCTTCAAGATCGGCAACACGGGTGGCATGCTGGACAACATCCTTGCCTCCAAGCTGTACCGGCCGGGCAGCGTGGCTTACGTGTCGCGCTCAGGCGGCATGTCCAACGAGCTTAACAACATCATTTCGCGCACCACCGATGGCGTATTTGAAGGCGTGGCCATTGGTGGGGACAGGTAGGTGAAAATATAGCTTTCAAGTCCACAAACCCACGTAGCGGTACTGAATGTGGACTGTGTGACAGGTACCCAGGCTCCGTTTTCACAGACCACGTGTTGCGCTACCAGGACAGCCCCGGAGTGAAAATGATCGTCATGCTGGGCGAGGTGAGGCGTCTAGTGAGTGGACTTTCTATAAATGTCATCGAAGGAGTGTCCTGATTGGCTGTTGTGCTGTAGATTGGCGGCACGGAGGAGTACAAGATCTGCCAGGCCATCAAAGAAGGCAGGATCACAAAGCCCGTGGTGTGTTGGTGCATCGGAACCTGCGCTACTATGTTCGCCTCAGAGGTAAAAGGTTGCTCGTGCAGCTGCTGATAAGATAGTAAGCAAGATAGTAATTTGTGTCGTATTTGTACGCATCAGGTCCAGTTTGGCCACGCAGGAGCGTGCGCTAACCAGGCTTCAGAGACTGCGGTGGCCAAGAACAAAGCTCTGAAGGAGGCCGGCGCTTTTGTGCCAAAGAGCTTTGACGAGCTGGGAGAGATCATTAAGTCAGTGGAAGTGCCGCCCCCGACAGAGTGCCGCCCATATCAGAAACCGCCCCTGCATTTTGCCGAAGTTGCCAACACTCGGTCTACTCCGGCGGGGAAAACTTTCTTGTTTATTTTGCTGCTAGGCTGCTACGTCAGCAATTCCAAATTTGGGCACGCTGACCTGGGCGCAGTGGTCGTTGCTGCTGTGTCACGCGGTCCTTTCACATTGAGCAAGTGCAGTGTGAAAAAGCTTTTAGTCTGTTAACAGCCAGCCGCTAACCTGAGCCAACAACAGCCAACTTCACTCTCATTTGCTGACACATACGTCACTCACCAGGCCAGGCTCTGCCTTTTAAAGCCACACACACGTACAAGTCACAGATACTACTATGTAGAACTTGATTATGGTAACCTCAAGTGGACCTCACATGCACTTTATTATGTATTGGTTTTGTTGTTTAAGAATGCAGAATCAATTTTCATCCGCTTACTTGATTCATCGATGGGATGATCGGAAGATCCGTCCTTAAAATATTTGATAACTGCAGCCCTAATATTTACCCAGCTTGCCTTTGTAATTTCATACTTAATGAGTGGGCAGGCACTCCAGAGACTCGACTATTTGTTTACAAACATTAAAAAGTCAACATTCCATCCATGCAGGTGTGTATATGACGACCTGGTGGACAAAGGAGTCATCCAACCAGCGCCAGAGCTGCCCCCTCCCACTGTTCCGATGGATTACTCCTGGGCACGAGTCAGTGACATATATACTTTTTAAACTTCCATTTTCAATTACTTTATCTTTCCTTATAATAAATGATTCCATGTGGTGTGTGTTTGCCCTGCAGGAGCTGGGTCTGATTCGCAAACCGGCGTCCTTCATGACCAGCATCTGCGACGAGAGGGGGCAGGAGCTCATTTACGCCGGCATGCCCATCACGGAGGTCTTTAAGTCGGAAATTGGCCTGGGGGGCACTCTGGGGCTTCTGTGGTTCCAGAGGAGGTCTGTTTCCTCATCCAACTATTGAGATGATTTCCGAAGACAACGATGTGCGATCCAGTATGTTTTCTCCAGGCTGCCCAGATACGCCTGCCAATTCATCGAGATGTGTCTCATGGTGACAGCCGATCACGGTCCAGCAGTATCCGGCGCCCACAACACCATTGTGTGTGCCCGAGCCGGCAAAGATCTGATCTCAAGTCTCACCTCTGGCCTGCTCACCATCGTAAGACACGCTAACTGTACGCTTACTGACATGATGTGATATATAACACGAGAGCTGCGTCTGAAAAATTATAATGGTCAGTTTGGAGCGACACGCACACGCTGGCAAATTTGACCTACAGTATATTCAGTCAACAAATGGCTAGAAAGTTAAAAAACATGGTGTTGTGGCTCATTTCTTTCCCCAGGGTGACCGCTTCGGAGGCGCTCTGGACGCCGCGGCCAAGCAGTTCAGCAAGGCCTTCGACAGCGGCATGCTGCCCATGGAGTTCGTCAACAAGATGAAGAAGGACGGCAAGCTCATCATGGGCATCGGCCACAGGGTCAAATCCGTGAGTAAAAAGCCGCACCTCAGACCACTGGAGCTCGCACCGCTTCCTGTGCCATATATTTTGAGTTTTTTTTGTTTGTTTTCCCCCTCTCAGATTAACAATCCTGACATGCGAGTCCAGATCTTGAAAGACTTTGTGAAGCAGCACTTCCCCTCCACGCAGCTGCTGGATTACGCTCTGGATGTGGAGAAGATCACCACTTCAAAAGTAGGATCCCTTTCCTTCGTCATTGTCTCTTATAGCCCATAACACACAGTTTTTGTTTTTTTTTACACACCGTTTCCTCTTCTGTTTGTGTTAGAAGCCCAACTTGATCCTGAATGTGGACGGCTTCATCGGTGTGGCCTTTGTGGACCTACTCAGAACCTGCGGTGGATTTACCAGGTAGACGGTTACCTCCAGCAAGGTGGCCAAACAATTGTAATTTGGATATGCAGCACCAAATTATTGCATAATAATAATCACCTTCTTGTTGAGCAATTTTGTGCAAATGTTTGTTAAAAAGAATAGCCTACACAAATTAAAAATCTATAAAAACATGTTTATTCTCCCAAATGAATGTTGTTGTTTTTTTAAGGGATGAAGCAGACGAGTTTGTGGAAATTGGCGCTCTGAACGGCATCTTTGTCCTGGGTCGGAGCATGGGATTCATTGGTACGTGAAGTAAAGTACGTAGAAAATAGAATTCTAACAAATAATATGAATAACAAAATCGTCTTCTCAGGACACTACCTGGATCAGAAGAGACTAAGGCAGGGTCTGTATCGCCACCCATGGGACGACATCTCCTACGTGCTCCCGGAGCACATGTCCATGTAGGACCCTCTCCGGCCACCTAAGCTTAAAGACTGAAGATATGGCATATTTCATCAATATGTTACTGTTCAGATCACATATATTGCTTGAAATTGTTGCTGATTTAAATTGTCAGTATTGGACACTGAGAAAATCCTCTCAGACATGACCAAGGCCTGACGTGACAAAGGTTTAAATCGTCCATCATGTTCTCACGTCTCCGTGCAGCTCTATTCTGTGTGCCATTCCACTAGCATCGTCGTCATCTTGAGCTTCTTACACAGGGTAATTGTGTAGTGCAATATTAGTGTGAAACCATACTGTAGATGATAGCTTTATTAATGTATTCTGTAGGTGTATTCATCAAAAAGATGTTTTAATTGTCCATATCTTGTCTCAGCCGTTGTTGCAAAAGAGAACATTTATTTATGTCATTCCTAGGTAATGACTAAAAATAACTGCACCAAAATAATACTGTACTAGAATACTGTGATTACAGCACTACAAATTATTGGTTATCATTAACATAATGACTCGTTATAGAAGGCACTAGATTATGTATTTGGGATAATTTGATAATGACCTCACTGCTGTTGTGGCAATGTTTGTGTGTGAACTGAATGTGCCTCTATATTGACTGTTCTGTGTTTGTCAACATCTGTGCAATTTAAAGTAAAAATGTGTACTGTGTACCAGTAAAGAGGCGTTTTCCTTGGCTGTTGTTTTTTTTCTTCTTCGAAATCTTTACTGAAAGTCTTAACATATGTAATACAATAATATGTGGCCAATGTAACATTGTTTTCTCAGTAAAGTACAAAAACAAAACTAACAAACGCTCAAGAAACAAAAACAAACAAAAAGGACAAAAGATATAAAGCACAGTATATTCCTTTTCATTTATGGTCTATTAATAAGTCACCACCTTGGGCACGTTGTTTTTGTTTAAATGAAATGTTACATTTCAACGACGTCATTATAATGGCGTAAACGATTGTATGCTGACGGCACAAACGCGCTTGGCATCGTTCAGGTCCAACGTTTTGAAAACTTTTTTTTTTCGCTAGAAAACAATTCACATACAATTATCAATGATATAACACAGCTGTGATAATTGCAATCAAGTAAATTTACTTGTGATATAAATCGCTACAGTTAAAGAATAGCAATCGGAATTTCCGGGTCGAACAAAAAAAACTTTATTTAAACACGTACGTCACATATATATCAAACAATGACATAACAAATACAATTGCTCAATGATTTGGAATTAGTTTGCAATAGATGTAAAATAAACGGTTGGATTAGGGGGGGGGGGGGGGGGAATGCAAAAAGGAATTCCCGGGTCCAATTTACTAGGCGGTAATCCGCCCCGACGTCACACGCGATGACGCCAATCTCCCACTGCGCAAGTCACTTTCTGTCAGCAGCAGCAGCAGGGGCAGCTAATGCTCACACTGAGTGAGGCGGCGCCCAATTTACGGTTATGCTCGTGAACGTTCAATGGCTGACAAGAAATATTAGTACTGTTCCTAAGGTATAGTTCGCGCGCATAATACGGGGTCGAACAATTACATGGGGTGATTTTAGAGCTAGTCAAGCAAGTGTGAGCTAGCTTCGTAGTGTCCCCGCTGTGGCCGACTTCCGCAGATGGAAGAGCGAGTGCTTCAATGTGGCGCCTCGGTTGTGACTCCTTAACGTGTGTCTGAAGTCGCCCGATTTGACCACTTGCCTCCCTTTGTGCTTGTCCCCTTCCTCTGCTTACCGTAGAGCAGAATGGCAGCGGCGGCCCCCAACCCGGAGGACTCGGCCCGGAGTAGTAGTAGTAGTGGTGGTAATAGCAGCAGCAGCGGCGGCAGTGGTGGGAGTAGCGGCGGCGGCGTTTGCGGCACCCCGAGCTCACTGGCCGCGGACGGCGACGCGGAAGAGGCCGAGGACTTCGCGTCGTCCTCCCACTGCTCGGAGCTGTCGCGGCGGCAGAACGAGCAGCGCAAGCAAGGCATGTTCTGCGACGTCACGCTCGCCTTCAGCAGCGGCGCCGCGGCCGGCGGCGTTCAGACGTGCGAGTTCGCGGCCCACCGCTCGGTGCTGGCAGCCGCCACGGACTACTTCACGCCGCTGCTGGGCGGACAGTTCTCCGAGTCGCTGTCCGGCCGCGTTGACATGAAGGAGTGGAGCTCGGAGATGGGACCCGATCCCGAGACGGTGGAGAGCGTCATCCAATACATGTACACCGGGGAGATTCGTGTCAGCACCTGCAATGTGCATGAAGTCCTGGAGCTGGCTGACAGGTACTATTTTGTGCACATCTATTCACTATATTGCCAAAGTATTTGCTCACCCATACAAAGAATTGGAAATCAGGTGTTCCAATAACTGTAAAAGAAGAGAAGAAGAGATACGAGAAGTACCCTGCCCATGACCTCCTGCCTCTTTAATTTTCAGGTTCCTACTGGTGCAGTTGAAGGACTTCTGCGGCGAGTTCCTGAAGAAGAAGCTGAGCCTGACCAACTGCGTGGCGGTGCACAGCCTGGCGCACATGTACACGCTGGACCAGCTGGCCCTGCGGGCGGCTGACATGATCCGCCGCAACTTCCACAAGGTGATCCAGGACGAAGAGTTCTACACGCTGCCCTTCCATCTGGTGCGCAACTGGCTGTCGGACGCCGAGATCACGGTGGACTCCGAGGAGGTGCTCTTTGAGGCGGTGGTCAAGTGGGTGCAGAAGCTTCCCGAGGAGCGCGGCGGCTACTTCGAGGAGCTCTTCCGCCTGCTCAGGCTGCCCCAGATTAAGCCCACCTACCTGACGCGGGTGGTGAAGAACGAGCGGATGGTGGCGGCCAACGAGGCGTGCATGCGGCTGGTGTCGGAGGCAGTGGAGGGTTACGCCATCCGCTTTGAGAACTTCAAGTTGGCCGACCTGGAGCTGTGGTCCTCGTACGTGGTGTCTTTCCAGCCGCGCTTCGGCCAGAACATGGACGTCATCATGGTGGTGGGTGGCGTGTCGGAGGGCGGGGACTACTTGAGCGAGTGCGTGGGCTACTTCATCTATGAGGACCGCTGGGTCAACCTGCCGCACATCCACAACCACCTGGACGGCCACGCGATCGCCGCCACCGACTCGCACGTCTATGTGGCCGGCTCTATGGAGCCGGGCTTCGCCAAGACGGTGGAGCGCTACAACCCCAACTGCAACACCTGGGAGCAGGTGAGCAACCTGACCACCCGCAAGCACTCCTTCGGTCTCACCTGCATCAAGGACATCCTGTACAGCATCGGCGGCCACGGCAACTTCAGCCCAGGCTTCAAGGATGTCAGTGTGTACGAGCCCGAGCAGGACAAATGGCACAACCTGGAGTCGGCGCCCAAGATCCTGCGCGACGTGAAGGCGGTGAGCGTGGAAGACCGCTACGTGTACGTGACGGCGCGCACGCCCGTCGACACGGACAAAGACGACGGGCTGAAGACGGTGACCACCCGCTACGACACGGACAGCCACCAGTGGCAGGACGTGGACTCGCTACCCCTCATCGACAACTACTGCGTCTTCCAGATGGCCGTGGCCGCCACCAACTTCTACCACACGGCCTCTTGCTGCCCCAAGAGCTACAGCGTGCGGGATGAGGTGGCCCGGCAGAAGATCAGCGCCCGTGTCCCCGACGAGATCCTGGAGAGTCTGCCGCCCGAGGTGACCAGCATCGAGGGCGCCGCCATCTGCCACTTCGACGACGACGTCTTCATCATCGGCGGCTGGAAGAATAGCGACGACGTGGACAAGCAGTACCGCAAGGAGGCGTACCGCTACTGCGCCGAGCGCAGGCGCTGGATGCTGCTGCCGCCCATGCCGCAGCCGCGGTGCCGCGCTACCGCCTGCCACGTGCGCGTGCCCTACCGCTTCCTGTACGGCTGCCAGCGCTACCCCATGCCGCAGAACCTGGCGCGCCAACGAGACCGCATGCAGCAGATGCAGCAGCTGCACCGCCGCACGCTCACCCTGCGCCGGCAGCTGCAGTCACAGATCGAGTGCTGAGCTCTCGATCGTCTGCGGACTCGTTCCAACTGCGTTTCCACCAAGTGGTGCGGTTCAGATTGGTTTCCATTAGTTGGTTTGCATTCCGTTGAATAAGTTTATCAATATGTGAAAAGGACAGAATATTGCATTTCATAATTGTAACACACAAGTGACTCATTCCAACCACTTTTCCACCAAACGGGACGGTTCGGATCCGTAATTCATTTCCTGTGCGTTTCCATTTGTTAAATGGCTCTCCTCGCATTCGATGGATTTTTTTATTTTTTTTTTTATTTAGGAGTTTTTCTTCTTTATGTAGACTGGAAAGGCAGTGTTACACTCTGGTAGGACCACGCAGGACGGGACAAGACTGGACAGAATAGTACGGTAAAGTTTGTGATAGGAGAATATTGCCGCAAAACGTAATGCTGGAAAGGGTAGGCCCAGGAAAGGGTATTGAAAAGTTAGGCAAATATTTTGTTTGTTTGTTTTTTTTACAGTGGAAACGCTGAAACCGGACCGAAGCGTACTGCGCGGTGGAAATGCGGCTTTATTAAAATTCTGCTTCTGAAGTCGTCTTGTGAGCTCGCCCGCATGGAACAGTCTCTATCCTTAAATCACCAGCCAGGACTGCGCCATCCATTTATTCATTTCATTCATTCGTAACATGCTGCAGTGGACCAACGCCTTGTTCTGACCAAACTGAACGCTGAGCTGTGTTGTGGTGTCGGCCACTTCTTTTCGTAAGCCATGAATCGTATGTATGTATGTGTTTTGTGAAGAGATGCACCGAATGTATGTTAATTAGAGCGGCAACAACGAAATAATATCCTGATGAGATGTTTATGTGTCTGTATATAAATAACATAAAGCTGTTTATATAGATATATATTTGACTGCTCTGTAGCTTTGTTCCATTTGTAAACACTGTGACAATCCCTGTTCATGCAAGTGTGTCAACTCTTCGAGTGCCATAACCGCTTCTGTGCAGCCTCCACTATAACAGATGCACTAATGAGACATCGTTCATTCCCCACCTGAGACAAACTCGGCAATGTACTCGCTGTATTTGTTAATTTCCCTGAAAGATGCAATGAAGGCATTCCAGTTATCTTTCTGTCTTACAAAGCCAGTCATTCCTTTTGCGCCAAAAGAGCACTTTTGTTCCCATCATTTGTTAGTCTTAAGGGGTTTTAAGTTGCCGCTGCATTTTGTTTGGTTTCTGAAATATGGTTCCACTTGAAATAAAATACAGCAAATTGCAAACTCAAGTTTTCGTTCCTCCTCTGCTGATTTTTCAGTGCTTTGTGTGTGCTTCCCTCCAGAGATTTGAAAAAAAATAGCAAAGTTTATATGACGATCTCTCAGAAAGCCAATAAATGTCAATTGCTTTCTGGTATGTGCAATAAGTGCGACTGGGGTGACGTTTCTGGCGCCCGCCCCATGAAAAATGCTACATGAAATGTTTTATTATCATTACCTGCACATCGTTGGTGTTTGTATGGGGCATTTGCGCCCCCTTGTGGAGACGCTAAGATCTTTCGATGTCACCGAAATATGACATTTTCGTTATTCGAAGATCTCTGTATTTGGGGTAGGAGCTAAGATTAGCAACGTTGTTGGAAGAAAGTGACAGTGTCATGGCTGCATGTGTGTTTTCCTGTTTAGTCAAGTTGAATTTATAAAACACAAGCTAACCAGTAAAGGAGGTCTTGTTATTGCTTGACTTACTCCAGCAAACACAATTCATATGCTACTCTTAGAAACATGTTGGTGGTAATGTGTAGGTCTATTAAAAGGTTGAAAGTAAAAGTCCTCACTGTACATGTAAATGGGCCCTCTATTTGACTTGTTTATTGATACTATTCCCGCATTGATAGTTGAATTAATAACAGCCAACATCATGTTAATTGACAAAGGGTGCCAGAGCACATCCAAACTCCGCTCCTTTTGGATAGCTGCTGCCATAATTTGGAAGAAACGGAAACCTATGACGTGTTGTTTCCCATAGCAGCGGCGCACACATGGGGTTACGCAAGTAGCCGTGCTGCTTTCAGGGGCAGCTCACGGGCTCGTAAATCCTCGCATCTGAGCTCCATCGTCAGACATGTCGTCAAAAGCAACGTTTTATCAGGCAACCAGTCAGTATTGACAAAACCCCTTTCACTCACTGTTTTTGTGTCATGTGATATAGCATCTCATTTTACATTCGCAAAAGTGAACTGGCGTACGAAGCGTCAACATTACTACACTGTATAGAATTCTCGAAGGCAACTCAAGTCGCCCTGACAGTGGACAATATAACAGCCGAGGAAAAACTATTCCACACGTTCTATTTCAATAAACCGTGTCGGTCGTCGACACATCATTTTGTGGAATGGTAATTTAATCCCAAAATGTTTTACGGGGTGACCCTTTGGCGCCCGGAAAGAATGTGGCTCCCGCACTCGAGCTAGCCTCGCGTCGTAAGCTAGCCTCGAGCTAATTGCTTGTCGTAAGGCTAAAACGCGATTTAACGTGTCACTGTAGGACCGAACACTTCATTCCGATAGTTCTCGAAGGAATTGTTTTATTCCTATCGCTTTATCCTGTGAGATAACACTGTAACATTGTGTTTATTTGGCCACGAACTAACTCACGTCCAGTTCGGCCGAGTTTGTCGTTTGGATGAGGAAGTAACCGTTTTCTGTCGCCAGTAATCCCCCCCAAAATTGTATTTATTGTTTTCCTCTTCAGATTTCCGAGCTGTCCAATCCCTCGGTGTGTATGAGGGACCCCCAGAGAGTCCAGGAGATTCTGCAGTCCATGCTGAAGGCGGGTTCAAACACGTTACAGGTCAGACAGCAGCACCGGACACAACATTAGGTACACCTGTCAATCAAATCTGATGCCATCCAATACAATTCGGACCTCGACCGAAGTTTGGAGGGTTTTTTTCCCTCATGTCTTGCTTACTATTAAAAACACACACACAAAATAGTCCAATCACAATAAGGACCATTGTTAAAGGAATACAAAATGGATAGGCAGCACAATACTGCCCTGAGGATGTTTCAAATGTGGGCTCCGGCCTTCCTGTGTGGCGTTTGTATGTTTTCTCCTGGTACGCTTGCCTCCTCGCACATAGCAAAAGCAAGTCTGTTAGCTTCACTGCAGACTCGGAGGACAAAAATTCAAACCTGGATCTCCTGACTGTGAGGTAGAAGTGCTCGCCACAATTTCCACCGCGCTGCTATTCGTGCCACAAAGCCGAATTTGACAAGAACTGGCATATGCGCGTCACTCGCTACGATGCTTTCGTGTCAGCTTGGTGCAAAGGGTTCAGATGTCACACGCAGTTGAGAATGGACATGGAGAGACTGCGGAAATTAATTTAAAAAAACTCCATAAATAGTATCTATATTTAGTTATACACATTTCTATCAATAGTATGCACTAAACCAAGTATATGTATTATTGTTACGTCACTATAAAAATATGCACAGTTTGAATGTACACTGAGCATATAAAGTTTCATAGTTCATAAAGTGAATGAAGAACGGCATGTAAAGAGGCCACTGACGTTCAACTCAAACCATGTGTCGAGTCGGCGTCGTTCACGGCTTGTTTCTTCGTTGTATATCTCTAAATATATTCGGATTTTGCCATCAAAAGTCCTTGCTCCGTCTTGTTTTTGTTGATTTATATTGTGAGGTGTCAAATGCAATTCATTGTACTTAAAAATTAAACACAACTGAATTGCACTTAAAAAAAAATACTGTACTGAAATTTCTAAAAAAAATGTTTTAACAGAGTGTATGCCTAACTACAATCTTCAGTCTAATGTTTGATTGTATTCCATCTTTTAAATGTAAATTGAATTTGTATTTAATTCCGTGATTCTTTCTTTCTTTTCCCCGCAATATTCCGCTGCTGACGCAACGTGCGTTAACTGTCTTTTTTTTTATAGGTTATCTCGGACTTTGACATGACTCTCACGAGATTTGCGTTTAATGGCAAACGATGCCCCACCTGTCACAGTAAGTATACATGTTACAGATATATGAAAGCTAAATGTTGATGAGCTGCGTAATAATGTGTTTCATTCATTTGTGCGCAGATATTCTCGACAACAGCAAGCTAATCTCTCAAGAATGCAAAGGACAGGTGTGTAGAAAGCCAACTTTAAATTCGCACATAGTTAAAAGTTATACATATTGCATATAAAATACAGAATCACATTTTACAGTTAATGCAAGAAAAAAATAAAACTGTTAACTGTCAACAAGTCTAAAAATAAGGTAACTGCTGTTAATCGTAAAATGCCAAAGTGATATTATGACTTTTATGCATCTCCCTTTTTTTTTTTTTGGAACATTCCTAACTGTCACGCAAGTGTAAAAAGATGTTCAGCAGTGTTACTATGGCTTCAGTTGAAGGATCTGTTGAACACGTACTACCCCATCGAGATCGACTCGTCGCGCTCCATCGCCGAGAAGCTGCCACTCATGGTGGAGTGGTGAGCCGCTCGCTCCTCCGCAAAATGTCCGCGCGGAGTTTTCATGTGGCGAAAATGCGCTCATGTCGCGTCCGTGTGTTTGTGACCAAAAGGTGGACCAAAGCGCACGAGCTGCTGGTGCAGCAGAACATCAGGAAGGACCTGCTGGCCGCGGTGGTGCGCGAGTCCGATGCCAAGCTCAGGTCACACGCACGCTTACACCTGCCACATATTCCTTTTTAACCACATTTATTAGATATCCATTTTATTGTACATATTTGTATTATATGATTCAAATAATTTTATCATCAACTGGTTTAAACAATATGTATATTATTTAAAAGTATGTTAATTTATTTATTTGACATGTAATTGTTTGCAATTTCAGTTGTGCTGTCATCAACATTA
Organism: Phyllopteryx taeniolatus; assembly: GCF_024500385.1. Lineage (NCBI taxonomy): Eukaryota > Metazoa > Chordata > Actinopteri > Syngnathiformes > Syngnathidae > Phyllopteryx > Phyllopteryx taeniolatus. Next base: position 15,993,762 of record NC_084517.1, read on the forward strand.
GTAGATGCTAATATATATTTTAATGTCATTTAGTATAGAGGAAGCTTTTTTTTTTTCCTTTAAAATAAAATTTGATTTAAAAAAACAAATATTCTTTCCATTCAATCTTTGAAAATTGGTTTTTATTTTATTATTTTATTTGATTATTCACTTTTATTTAAAAATCTTGATTGTTTTTTTTATACAATATTTTTTAATAACAAAATCAGTAACAGCAGGTTGAGAGAAATCATATGGTGTCCATTTTGATTCGTGTTACCAAATATGGTTATTTCCTTGTCGTTTTGAGCAAAAAAACAAAGTCAGTGATGCCTTGATTTATGAGTTTAATTCGTTTCGGGACTGTGCTCGTAACTCAAAATACCGGTATCTCAAATCGTCTTTCCCCACCGAAATGAACGGAAATTGCCATTAATCCGTTCCAGCCCCGCACCTTGGCTACATTCAGACATCAACGAAGAAGAGTTTCAGAATTAAGCGACTCAGTAAGCTGTGGTAATATTAATAATTTTTGCACAGGGGCTAAAGAATATATGGAGTATTATTTTCTGTCTGCGTGTGTTGTTGCACCGTTTGCTTTTGAAATGAAGCGTTATAACGTCGCCACATAGATGCTATTCGTTAGCCCATCTATGGTGTTTTCCATTATTTGTTAGTATTAAGCTAGTGGACATTCAAAGTGATGTGGTTGTTTTAAGTACATAAGTTGCAATGCAGTTTGTTTTATCATCAGTTTGACAGTAAAGTTCAACTCGGAGTGGCATTAAACAGCTCGAAGCACCCATTTGCGCACGTGTCAAGTATTCTCAGGGTTTCCGAAAATGTTTGACGCTAAGTCGGCGTGGCTGACGCGAATGTGGTCCACCGTTGCAGGGAGGGCTACCAGCTGTTCTTTTCGCAGCTGCACCAGCACAGCATCCCGCTGCTCATCTTCTCCGCCGGCATCGGAGACATCCTGGAGGAGGTCATCCGCCAGGCCGGAGTCTTCCACCCCAACGTCAAGGTCTTCTCCAACTACATGGACTTTGACCAGTCCGTGAGTATGGCATTTCTCTCCTTCAGAGGTGATGACGACGATGTCACGTACACTTCCAGGCAGGTGTGGCGGACTCGGACTCACACGTATGAAAGACTCGACTTGACTTGGAATCACGTTACGTTACATTCAGTCTTGTGTTTACAGCCGGTGTTGCAATTGTTTCGTTCTTGAGAGAAAACATTTTTTGTAATATAAAACTATGTAGGTTTTTAATATGGTCACCACAGCATATGAAACCTTTCATGTCATAATAAAGACGACAATTGTCATTTTTTTCTCACTATAAACCGAGTTAGTGGTTCTTAAATGGACCATCCGAATGAGTGATTGGGTTAAAGTAAAGAGGGCTAAGACGGAATGGAGATTTTTGCCATAAGTCTTTGAAGGTGGCCAGATTTTGATGTCATGGATAATGTTTACTACTCACTTTAATATTCCATTAGTTGAATACATTTTGTAATACAAGTCACTGTTGTATATTCATTGAATTTCATACTCTCTGTTTGTTATTTCCAACTTTTATTGGTGTAAATATACTTTTGTGTGTGTTATGATGAGTCCAAATGTCACTCCAATATGGGTCATTTTCATATCATTTGATCAATAACGGTAAAGACGCTGACATGGGCAAATGTCTTCCATACTGAAACAGCCACGCTTGAAGTCCTATTTTCAAAAAGGTATTGATGATTTAAAATTGTAGGCATTCATAGTAAAGGCAATCCTTATTGATAGAGTGAACAGTAGTTGCCCACTGCAATATACTACTTGTATATCGGCAAAGACATGAACAGCTTCATAAAAATCATGTGATTTTCACAATTTACTTGCGCTGTCATTCAAACGCTGCAGATACAAGTGTATACATCATCCTAACTACTCATTTAACTGATTATGCTCTTGACTATACAATGGTAGTAAGGGTAAAAAAATTAAATTACAAAAAAAATAAAATTCACAATTTCATCCATTGTCATTCATATCTCAGAAATAATGCCGTTTATTTTTCAGTCAATGCAATATGGCTGCCTCATCGTGGCACTTCAGCTCACAGATCCCTGTGGTGTATTGCAACAACATAACGAGACTCTCCAGAAGCTTTAACAGCGAATACAGCTTGAGTGACAAACACCATTTGTACGAGTACCAAACAAAAGGAACTCTGAAGACACTAAGATTCATTTGCGTTGTCATAAAGAAAAAAAAAAAGAAAAAATCCTTAATTAAATTTGTTGCAAACCATGAAACTACATTTGGGACAAATAACAGTAAAGACATTTTGGCATTAAAAATATAAACATTTAGTACTTGTTAAATAATTACAACTGCCAATAATTCAAATTCATGTTCTGAAGGAAATACAGTGTGGTATGTCTTTACCGTTATTGATGAAATTCTATGAGAATAAACCATATTTGTTGTGACAGAGCAAGATTGTATGACTCGTGATGACTTGACTCGACTTGAAATTTGTCACAGTAACTTGGGACTTGTTTGAAACTTGAAGGTTCAGACTGAGACCTACATTTGGCTTCCTCCCTCCTACCTGTGCTCCCAGGGGGTGCTGAGGGCCTTCAAGGGCGAGCTGATCCACATCTACAACAAACGGGAGGGCGCCCTGCTCAACACGGGTCACTTCCAGGAGCTGCGAGCCCGACCCAACGTGCTCCTGCTGGGAGACTCCCTCGGCGACCTGACCATGGCCGACGGCGTGCACGACATGGAGAACGTCCTCAAGATCGGCTTCCTCAACGACAAGGTGGTGCCAGAGAGAAAAAAAATCTCATTGCGAAATCTGCTTTTAGTGAACCGCCCAGAATCAGGCACGTATTCATCACAAGGCCTTTATTTTATTTCAATTTTATTTATTCAGGTAAGGCAATTAAGGAGATTTGGATCCAAAACTTTTATTTGGACCACTGCATTTTTAGTATCAAATACCACTATATCTCTATCTGTTATTGTTTTAATTGTCGGTTTGTACTTTTCTTCACACTACTCAAAATGTTTATAATGACTATATAAAACAAATTATATCAACAATGTGCAAAAAAAAAAGGCATACATCAAATTATTTTTTTTATAAATATATATTTTATTTATCCATTAAAATTTGTTGAGTGAAAATTTTATTTAAAAAAAAAATATTTAAAATGGACATCAGCTTTACAGATGCCATGTTGCCAAAATATACTTGTTATACAGTATTTCAATATATCTTTAAAATCATATCTAACTTTGGCATGTCTGTTGTAACAGCTTCAAAATGTTTACTTTTTACGGCCCCCAAAATTGGATAGAAATCTTTTTAAAAATCCACACATTTTGTTTGGAATTTACTAAGAGAAACTTATTTTAAAAAGTTAATACCCATTTTTTAAATTATCTAATCTGATTTAAAAAGATTGTAAACCAAGAACATTTTGAAAACAATTATCTGTTTTATTTTAAAAATTAGGTTAAAAAAACTGTACCTCCTAACCAAAAAATCTCCGCAAAAATGTCATTTTTTTCCCATAAAATAAAAAGAACCAAAAGTAGCTCTGAATTATTATTTTTTGAGCCAAATAAAAAAAAAATCATATGGAAAAAACTTGTATCGCCATTTTTTTCTAATCCAAGAAAACAAAATCCTTATTGTTTCATTTATGATTTTTCTCCACACAAAATAATCAATAAAACTATTTTCACAGTTTAAAAAAAAATATTTATGCAAGAAAATCAATGGCTAATTAAAAAAAAACACTCACTAAAAATTAAGTCAGCAAATTTGAAGATCCTTATCTTTTGTTTTTGACCGCGACAAATTGAATGAAGGCCTGGATCACTAACTGAGGCATAGCACATCAGCTTTACAGATGCCGCATCTCAATTAATACTAGTATTAATGAAAAAGTTCACCACAAATGTGTGATCTTTGTGAACTTACTGCTTTTATTTTGCGGGGTGGTATCGTGTTTGTTTGTTAACTGTTGGTGTGTAGGTGGAGGAGAGGAAGCAGTCCTACTTGGACTCGTACGATATCGTGCTGTTGAAGGACGAGACCCTGGACGTGGCCAACGCTGTGCTGCTCTACCTCACTGGGAACAAGTGACCCCACTTTATATTTAGGCACACATTGGACACTCCTTTTTTTTTTTTTTTTTTACTAAAAGTCATAATGTCCACACGCTCCTTCCTTTTTGTTAACACACGATACACTTCATAAGCGCTAATATGGCGCTACTTAAGAGAAAATGCCAGGCACATTTTGTTGTTTTCTGCTTTGTAAGGAGGTCTCTCCTATTCGTTTCAGTTCTGTACTGTACACAGTGTTACCAACCTCAAATAAAATGTGCTGTCATTTTGTCACCTCTGTACAGAGAACACATCTTTGTTTAAAAAATATTATTTCTCACAAAATACTCTCTCTGGACACGTCATTAAGTATAACATCCCATGAGATCCAAAATAAGAATGATGAAAGAGAATTAATTAGGGCCCAGGCGATATGGATTTTTTTTTTTAGACACGTTCTGATATTTGGCAAAGTACATTTTTGATGGCCGATTAGAAAATATATAATGAATAAAAGAACTTTTTTGTGGTCCCTAAATCCAACAATGATGATACGAATTGCAGGCAGAACATTTGAATCTTCTACAATGCTTTCTCCTTTAGTATTGAACAGAAAAATCAGCCAATTATTATTTTTTTTGTTTGATTGATTGTAACTTAGTATCTTTGTCTAGTCAAGTTTAAGCCCTTAATCACAAATGAGACAACTCGCTACTCGTCTTATGTTGTAATGTGTTAAAAAAAAAATCTGCCGATTTGAAAAGGGCTAATATTGGCCGATTAAATCACCTGGCATGTTAATCAATCGGACCCCAGTATTAGTTCGACATGTCTTCTAATACAGTGGTGGCTTGAGAGACGAATTGGTTTGGCTCAGCGACCATGCTTGTGACTAAAAAAATTACTATCTCAACTCAATCAGGGTTTCTACGAAAGTATGAAAAGGACGGAAAAGTACGGAATTTGATTTAATATATTTCCAAGTCTGGAAAAGAATGGAAAATATTGTACGAAAAAAATATTCATATTTCCAAGACTGTTAAGACAGCTCTATTTTCTAAAACAAAATATGAATATCTAAAAAAAATATAATAATAATGAAAAAAATCAATCAGTTTTTTTTTTTTTTTTTTAAGGCACTGAGACGTGCAGCTACGTTTGTGTGAGAGCACAGTATTTATACCAAGGTTTTAGCGAATACTCGATTCTGAATAGCTCAGGAAATTCCATTCCCAGATTTTCTTATAAGTCAAAACTTCAAGTACTTAGGGTACAATTTTTACAGTGCCGTCCAATCAACAAAGACCAACGGAGAGTTTAAAGCAGTGCCTCCCTAACATTGGACTTCAATTAGAGTTTTTTAGTCTGGAAATTAGGATCTGGAAAAAGTATTTTCAAATGTGTAGAAACTCAGAATCATCTTTCCCCAGTGAAATGAAAGGAGCACCATTAATCCGTTCCGGCCTACCTAATAATTCCAACAAAAAATGTAATGGGTTTGTCAGGAAGGAAAATAGCACTCTATATTATTGTACTTCATAAACAGAAACAACATAATAGAATTTGAATATGAAGAAAGCATCAGTGTCTCATGATTTCATGCATTGTGCTGCTCCTTGTGTACCAGTTTTGGCCAACAGGAAGCAGGATACAATGGTTCCACACACAAACGAAGAGTCACCTCTACTTTCTGTGACTCAGTAAGGTGAAATAATATTGGACAAAGACTATATGCCTGTATGAATTATCGGTCTATGTGTTGCTCAACAGCTTGTGTTCAAATAGTCATTGCTTAATGGGTTATAACCGCGCGACACCGATGCTATTCCTTAGCCCATCTATGACGTTTCCCATTGTGCATTAGCACAAAGCTAGCAGGCGCAAGGCAGTTGTTTGGTTGTTTGAAATATACAAAGTGTAATTCTCTTTGTTTTATGTTTTAGTTTGACAGTAAACAGTTTGAAGCCTCTTTTTTGAAGACTTTGCTGGTAGGTTAGGGTTAGCCTAACCCTAACTATCTCAAGGCACCACTGTATTTTGCATTTGAGGGTCCAAAAACAGGCAACATGGTGAAATACAAACATGCCTGTTAGGTTCATGGAAGACAGAGATTCAAACCTGGATTTCCTGACTGCGAGGCAGACGTGCTCTCCTTTACTCACCGGGCATCTTATTTGTCCCAGAAAATCCAATTTTACAAAAATTGGCATATGCACCTCACTCACTATTGTGTTTTTCTTGTCAACTTTGGGATGAGAATGGACAAGGAGAGACAGACGGAAGATCATCAGAATAAATATACATACTCCCGCCTATTTTGTAAATAGAGCATTATACACATTTTAATCAATACTATGCACTAAATATGACATATTTGAAAGAGTGCTGGCAGCACAGCAGAGTGGTGGCTAGCAGATCTGCCTCACAGTTGGAAGGTTCCAGTTTTGACTCTTGACTGGGTCGGTTTTAATGTTCCCCGTTTTAACGGCTGTTCGACTATGGAGGTGTACCTAATGTTGTGTCCAGTGAGTGAAACAAATACGTAGTGGCTTGTAGACATGACAATGTGCAAGTTTGCTCCTTTTACAACTCGTCCCGGTCGTCCACCCGTAACGTCACCTCCCGGACGACGATCTTCCCGTCCTTGTCGAGGTCCTGACTGTCGAACATGTCCCGGATGATGTCGTCGGGCGGCATGCCGGGCCTCAGGCGCCCGTTGCCCCTCTGCACCTGCAGCGCGATGAAGTCCGAGAACTACCAGGAGGAGGAGGAGGAAGAGGAGGAGGAGTTTGGGTTGGAAGATTCAGATTTACAGACTTGATTAAATCAGGGCTGGGCAACATATGGCCCATCGAGCGTTGACAAGATCAAGACTCCTGGAATCTTGGTCACTTTCATTTTGCGATTTTTCCTAAAATTGGTTCCTTAAAATTTTTTGAGAATTTGCTTTTACTTTTGTACTCATCTAGGTCATTAAAATTTTTATTTCATTTAATCGTAAACTATTTTACATTTAACATTTCATTTTTTTCAGATAACTGGCAAATGAATGAAAAAATAATGAATGCATTATTGTATTACGGGATTCAAATGATGAGTTATAATTTGTTACTTGATTTCCTGTAAATCCAACAAAAACAATTGTACAAATACATTTAACTGTCTTTATTTCATCAGAAAATTGGAAAAGTCTCTTAAAAAAAATAAAAACTTGCATTTATTATTGTATTACTGTTTTATTCATCTAATGAAAAAACTGAATGGTTTTATTGTAAATAATAGTTACACAGTGTTAGTAAAATAATATTACAAATACATGTAACTTTTTATTTTGGAAATAATTGGAAAATTTAGGACCATGAACTATTATTTTCTTACTAAAATTATTGTATTCCTTGTTTAGAGACTTATTGTAAATGATAAATTATTAAGAATTTAACAAATGCATTTAACTATTTTTTAATTGGTAAATAAGTAATGAGCATTAATTAGTTTATTATTAAAGTTACCTTGTCATTTGTTATTAAATGTGTTAAATCAATTTACAAATTGTATAACAATTTAACATTTTATAATCGTGAATAATTAGGGTGAATTTTTGTTGTCATTCAAATACATTTTACATACACTTTTTTTCGTACTTTCTATAAGTACTCAAATACATTTTTATATTTAACATGGGTTTTCTCCAGGCACTCCGGTTTCCTCCCACATCCCAAAAACATGCATGGTAGGTTAATTGAAGTCTCTAAGTTGTCCGTAGGTGTGAATGTGAGTGCGAATGGTTGTTTGTTTATGTGTGCCCTGCGATTGGCTGGCAACCAGTTCAGGGTGTACCACGCCTCCTGCCCGATGATAGCTGGGATAGGCTCCGGCATTCGCGCGACCCTTGTGAGGATAAGCGGCTCAGAAAATGGATGGATGGATGATTTTAATATTGAGGATAAGAGGTACAGAAAATGGATAGATGGATATTAAAATAAACTACTGTAAACTTTAACTTGCTGGCCCACGTGTCCGTTTGGCCACGCCCTGAACGGGTCGGAGGAGGGACGAGGGTTACCTCCTGCAGGGGCACCTGGCGGTCGCCGTCCAGGTCCATGGCGGGGAAGAGGGGCTCGGGGACGTCGCCCAGCCACACGAACATGAAGCCTTTGGGGACGCCTTTCTGCAGCTCCAGCAGCTCCAGCTGGAAGAAGAGCACCGCGCTAGCCGGAACCACGCCAGCTGTGCACAAGCCACCCAAACACGGGACACTTCATTAGGTACGCCTCGGCCACCTAATGAACACACTCAATACAGTACACTTGCTCGACTTCCAACTTGTTCTCATTTCAAATACTCCTATAGAAATGAAAGGACATAGAACTTTACTAACTAACTCGGAAATGTTTACTTGTCACATTTTGACATTCCGAACGGTGTAAAGAGTTTGAGAACCACTGATGAAAGAAACATACTTGCTCAGGTCGGGCCCGAGTTTGACACCTGTGATTGTAACGGTGAAAATATTCAGAATGCTTTGCCCTACCTCCGTTTTCCCCGTGACCCCAGTGCGGCGGGACCACCACCTCCCTGGTCTCGCCCACGCACATGCCCATCAAACCCTGCTCCAGACCCGGAATCACCTCATTGGCTCCCAGCGTGGTGACAGATGGAGAGTTGTACTGGTCCCTACGCGCACACACACATACACATGCGTACACACACATTTGACAATGAAGCTACTCTTCCTTTAAAAAATAAAAAACAAAGAAAGTCCACTCTGGGTGTGTTTGGAAACCTTGATGCCATGCGGGCATTACGTGCTGTTGTCACGGAAACGTTAAGAGTAGCAGAGTGAGTCCATGCAGGGAGTGAACAGCGGGTGGCGCTCACGAGGAGTACAGCAGCGTGCCGTCCATGAGCGAGCAGTTGTAGCGGTAGCGGAGCCAGTCGTCCTCCCGGCTTCCCGGCCCGCACTCCTCGGGCCGGCGGACCACTTTCACCTCCACCGCGTCGTCGGGCTTGTGGAAGTCCAGCACGTGGATGTGGAACACCAGCACGGCCGAGCCGGGGATCAGCTCGCCTGAGACGTTCGATCCAGGGAGGCGTTTGGAAACGGAAAATAATAACAATTTTAACATTAGTAACCTTGTGGGGTCTATGCTGGCCATTTTCCTCCACCTTGCCTCCTTTTATTATTTTTTTTAAAACATTCTAACTGGATTATTGCAAATTTCATGAAACTTCCCTGTGAGTATTGTTGTATGCTATGTTTTTGTGTGTGTTGCTCCATGTACACTTAAGTAGCAGTGGTTTGAAGGTTTTGATATTACTGTAACATGCATGGTAAGTTCCGTTAGCTCATCTATGGGATTTCACATTATATGTTAGCATAAAGCTAGGGAACTTTCGTTAGACAAAATGATAAGGTTTGGTTGAACATGATGTTTAAATATACAATGTTTAATTCTCTTCGGTTTTCTGTGGCATTTCTACAGTAAACTTCAACTAGGAGCGACAAATAAGCAGCTAGAAGCAAGCACACTGTGCCCCTTATTTGGGAAACTGCGAGCAGGTTTTCTTGTTTGTGTTTCCTCAAAGTAATGTTATACGATCATGTTCTATTTCTTGACAGTGACCATTAGAGAAAAAAAAAGCTCAGGAATACTTTAAAAAAAAGTATGTTTCATAAGTTGAAGTATGATTTGCTAAGTTGTGCATAAAGTGTGTGGGAGGGGCAAAACTATATCAAGTTTCATATATGGATACATATAAAACCATATACCTACTTTTTTTTCCCCTTTACAATAGCTCTCGAAATCGCGGGTTTTCAGCTAACGTGGGTCTGGAATGTATCCTCTCTTTTCAGCCAATTTTTTAATGCAGTGAGAACAGTAAAATACAGAGGGCACACTCACCCAGAAGCTGCTGTCGGCCGCAGCTCACACCCAGACACTCACACACACATAGACTCGCCGACATCACACACCACACCCCGCCTCTTAAAGGCAAATTAATGTAAACAGACGCTACATCCGTACATTATTTTCTATACATTTTGTGTGTATGTTCGAAAAGTAAGTTCTAGTAAGTTTAAGTATGTTTGAATAAATTTGTTGTTGATTGTTCTCTACAACAATTTTATGGGTGGGTCTGGAACTTAACCCTCGCGATGAATGGGGGTTTTAATGTAAAATGAGATGAGAACAGCTTTGAAGTTTTGTGCTGCGCACTTACCGACGCCCTCTCCTCCGTACGCCAGGTGAGGCGGCACCACCACCTTCCTCTTCTCGCCCATGCACAGACCCTCCAGGGCTCGGTCTATGCCTGCGATGACGTAGCCTCGGCCCACGTACGTGTTGTACGTACTGTTCCTCTTGTAGCTGACACGCACACAAAAAACACGTCATGCTCTAAACGTCATTGTGGAGTAGTGAAGTCGACAAATCCACTAGTCTGTACAACCCGTAATATACAGTCCCTCGCCATCTTCATCAGCCCACGGCCGTTCACCTGGAGTCGAAGGCGGTCCCATCCTGGAAGGTGCCGTTGTAGTGGTAGCGGATGAAGTCCCCCACGGCACTCCTCCGCTCGCAGCCTTCCGGGACCTCCTGGACTTCAACCACGAGGTCGTCTTTGGGGTTGAACACGTCCACCATCAGAACGTCAAACACCAGCGTGGCCTGAGGGGGCACAACACTTCCTGTTCGGGGGACACGCGCCATCTTTCTAAAATCAGCTAAGATACTCTACGAGCATGGGTGCAATTTCAATAACGTGTAACAATATCACATGAAATCCAAACAATAAAAAGGATTTTTAATACCTATATAATATCAATCAATCTTTCATTTATATGCTGCACTTCATACTTTTAAAATAAATATAACATACCATTGAATATTTCATAACTAGTCAATGTTACAATATAATAAAAAATTAAAAGTGATATCATTTGTAATAATAAATATTTTAAATGTTATAACATATTGAAATAAGTATAAAATATGAGAATACAAAAAATACTGTGTAATAATGGAATAAAAAAATGACATTTGTCTAAAAAAATATACCAATAAAATAATATCTTAAAAAAATAAATATGAAATATGATTTTTTTTTTCCTATTACTGGGTCACAAAGGAATCCTGATGTGTATGCGGAAGGTTTCACAGCTCTCCCTGACCTCAAACATTTTTTTTTACTTTTGCACTAATAATAATGTAATAAAAAAAAGATTTTTTTTAAAATGTAAAAAAAACAGCTAAAATACATTACATATTAAAAATATTCTAAAAACAAAATTAAAAAACAATTATATCATAATCGTAACAAATAAATCTATATTTAAAATAAAATGTAAAAAACTAAAAAATGTCAAAATAATAATAGTATGATAACGTTAAATAATACAGGGAACAATTGAAATAAATGTGGATTAAACTTAAATGACATCACCAAAATATTTGTAGCAGAGATAGCTTTACTATAATAATTATTATTATTATCATAAAAATTATGAATTACGTCAAATACCAAATCAATTCTGTGATGGCATCAATGTGTCGCTCATCCCAAAAACAATCCAGCATACGTCTAAATATGTCAACAGGAAGTTGCGCATAAACAAACGTGGCTGTAAGAAAACGGAGGCTGTTCTGACATATTAGTTCCGTACCGTGTCCTTTCTCTCCGTACGCCAGGAACGGCGGGACGATGACGATGCGTCTTTCTGCGACGCACATTCCCAGCAGGCCTTCCTCCATGCCCGCGATTAGGTCGCCTTGCCCCAAGTACGTGTCGTAGGTCGCGTTCTTAGCATGGCTGAAACACGTACACGCGCGCGTTGTTGTTTAAAAACACACACAAAAGGAAGAAAAACACACACAATCACCTGGAGAGAAAGGTCTTCCCGGAGAGCAGGGTGCCGTTGTAGTGGTAGCGCACAAAGTCGGAGGCGGCGGCGGCGCGTGCGCATCGCTCAGGTTTGCTTAGACTGCGGATTTGGATTTTGTCCTGGGAGTTCCAAATGTCCAGCAACAGTACGTCGTAAACCAAGATGGCGTCCGGCGGGATCACGCCACCTGCGAAACGGGCGGATCACGTGACACACATTTGAAAAGGATAGCATGGCTTCCTGGGGGAAACGGTGCTAAAGACTGACATGCGCGCAAGTATAAAAGTTGTTGACTTTCGGCTTGTCCCGTCAGGGCTCACAACAGCGAGTTGAAAGTGAAAATGATTTTTTATGATCAATTCTATACAATACCCAAGATAATAACTTGATACACTAAGCCAAGAATTAGCTAGCATTGGCTCAAGCTTTTATGCTATCAACAAATTGCCCCCATAACTCTGCTAACACTGTGAACTGACAAACCAAAAATGCTAAATTAGCTAATAACCACCGAAAAACTTAATTAGTTTAATTAGTTCTGTAACCGCGCTCGTAACTCAAAACACATGCACAGTAACTCCAATCATCTTTCGCTATTGAAATAAAAGGAAACATCAAAAAACCTCCCCCTCAAAAAAAAAACATTTTTAGTAAGGAAAATATTGTTTTTATAATATTTGACTTTCTCAAAAAAAACATAGTAATAACATAATTAAATAGAATGTAAAATAAATAAATAAACTGTTTGTGCATGATCATTTTCCCAAGCAAAATACAACACACCAAAGTGGCTAGTGGAAATGACTGTGTTACCTGCCACTCCTAAAATTCACATTTGGCAGGTTGGCGGGTGTTAATGTCAAGCCTTGGTCACTAGAATCTCATTATGTTGTTTCAGATTAGACTGAGAATTCTGGTGTTTTTTTTTTTTTTTAGTCCGGCACAGGACACAAACGCATTCGCCACAAATAATTCACACACAACATTAAACCACTCTTGCTTCTCTTATACTGTTGCCGTCAATGTTAATGTTCCCAGGCTCACGTTCATCCATGCCGCTGCTATCCTCAAGATCTCAGTCCAACAATCAAGATCTTGTGGTGGACTTGATCTCTCTCTATTTAACGTGGGGGGGGAAAAAAGTTGATTTTGACCAAGTAATGAGTAGAAAGTACAGATTTCAAATACAGGGAGTAAAAAGTGAAGCGTGGTCAGACAAATGAATACTCAAGTAGAGTACAGATACCTGAAAAATTTACTTATGTACGGTAACAAAGTATTTGTACTTGGTTACTTCTAACCGCTGAAGGAGCGTTACCTGTTCCTACGCTCCCGTAGGCCAGGTGCGGCGGGACGGTGATCCTACGGCGCTCGTTGACACAGGTACCCAGCAGGCCGCGGTCCATTCCGTGGATGAGGCGGCCCACTCCCACCTGACTGACATATTCCTTACCTCGGACATGACTGCACATAAGCACAAACATTACTACTTTTACTGTGACTCTACTACACGTGACATCTGTAAAGCTGAATTTCACAGCGCAGTGTGGAGGGAAAGTGCTCCATTTGGGAGCAAAAGTTGTAAAACTGTAATCTTGATATTGACAATTATGTTGTCGCAGTGATTTCTTCAATATTTATCTGACAAATCATTTCTTCTTTGTGTTTTGGATTTTGTTTTATTTATTGAATTCCCCCTTGAGGAATTAAAATTAGAACAAATAAATGTAAAAACCTTTTAAATTAAATTTGCTGGATAGAGACCATCTAAAATTACTTTTGTCTGACTTTTCTGGTTAAGGTTAAAAATATATATTTTTAAAATGTAGCATTTTTAAAAGTTGAATTTCCCCTTAAGGCTTTAAAATTAAATCATGAAATAAAAATATCTTTAAAATTATTTTGGGATGTACAGAGGCAATACAAAATTGGATATTAACCTGGAAACATTTTCCGATTGTGTTTAAGGTGATTTTTTCCCAAATCATGCGTTTTTGTGTTTATTTATTTACTTATGTATTTATTTATTCACTGTGGGATATTTACTTCGGTTCAGTAAAGAAAATCCACTGCATTTGTTGGACGTAACAATAGAAAATTATATACTTTCTTTCTAAAAGTAATTTTTGGCGATCACACAATTTTTTTTTAATTTTTCATGCTTTTTTTTCACCCTCAGGGATTCAGATAAATACAAAAAATTACTTTTAAAATGCAATTCAATTTGTTGGGCAGAAAACACAAGAATAACTAATATTTTTCTTTGCATTTTAGGTACATTAGAAAAATAACAATAAAATTAGGGAATATTATTACTATTAATATCAATTGACCGCGATAGCAAATCAGGCTAACAACAGGGCTAAACTCTTTGTTTGATCCAGGCATAAGTTGAGGTACAACTTTGAAAATAAATTCTGTTATTAAAATTTGAACAATTAAAAGACCATATATATGTAATACATTTATACGTTGTGTATAATTTGTAGTGAAATATTGTTTACCTGTGGAAAAGTGCACAATGTAGAATAATGCCGTACCCCAAAACTCGGTCATTAGGGGCCATTACCACAAAATAATTAATAATTACAAATACAATTAATTAGTTAATTTGCATACATGAGTTTAAATCAATTAATGTAAATGTTTTAGCCCCTTATGCTAACATTTTCAACGTTGCTAGTTAACTTCGACCCAGACGCGCATGCGCATCTCACACCTTGGCGGTTAAACGCTAACCATTTAAAAGTGACGTAAACAAAAAAAGTTCACCTGGAGTCGAACGTCTTGCCGTTCGACTGGAAGGTTCCGTTGAAGTGATACCGAACAAAGTCCTCCGTTTGGACTTCGCGAGGGCAACGTTTGGGCATGTGGTACCGGTCTACCTCGACGTCCAGCAGCTCGGCGCTACATTTCAGGGCGACGACGTGGAGGAAAAGCAGCAGAGGAAACATCCCGAGTTTAGGAGGAAGCCCAGTCTGCCTGCCGATGCAGAACCGAACCAGCACTACATCTTTGTGATTCTAGAGAAACCTACACAAACACAAACCTACTTCAGATGACGAGTTTCAAAATAACATCAGGCTTGTAAAACTTGGACAGCTTTGAGCTGGACGGTGTTTGAATTAACCCCAAAAGACCGACCATACCGATTTATCTGATTGACATACACACAATATATTGATTAAAGTACACTGATTTGAAAGTTACCAAGATGTTTCTTATCGAGTGAGCTATCCTTATTTTTTATTTTGAAAGAAACTGACGGAGCGTACGTTTTCCGTGCTGTCTGCCTTGACTCATCCTCGTCGTGCCTGCTGGATGGAACAGGAGGAGGAGGGAGGAGTGGCCCCTAATGGGAATGTGCAAACGTGTAACTCATCCTGGACGAGACAACTAGTTTAGTTGGGAAAAAAAATAAAATGATAGGAATATGATATGATGTGGTGACGAAAGCCACAACTGTTTTTCCACACGTCCATCAGTCCATATGAGCCTGCCATGAATGTCCCTTTGGTGTCTGTGAGCTGACGTCAAATTGATGCCCCACCCACCCCCCTCAAAAAAAGTAGTACATTTGAAGTTTTTCTTTTAAATACAACAAAATTAAGTTTTCAAGAACTTCTGTCTCCGCGTGTCTTAACTTATATTGGTTGGAATGGGTGTTAACACACACTGGAAGAAAAGTTCATCGTTTTTAACTGCAATAAATTACGTTTTTCAATATTATATTGCGGTTCATGGGTTTTAAATTTTTACTCCAAGCATGCTTCGTCAAACTCATGTCAAACTATACATCATTTTGCTAAATAAATAGTATATACCGTTAGCCTAATTGCATAATTGCCTAAGTCGTGTTTGAACTTTTTCTGGCAAAAGAAGAAAAAACATTGCAAATGCTACAAACAAAAAAAGAGTCCTGTTGCCCGGATTTCACTTTTGCTGATTCGTGACCTGAGAATCTACACAAAGTAAAAAAACAAAAAAACAAAACAATGTTACGCAAGCATATTGTTAATTCAATTGACAGTAAGTTAGTTAGTTTGGCAATGGTGCTATTGGATGGACGATACATAAATCTATTTTAAATATACTGTTTATATATATTTTTTAAAAGCCAAATAATTTCTGTCTCCACGTGTGTCCGCTTGTCAGGTTGGTTGGAAAAAAGGTAGAAAGCAAACACAAAGTGGCAGAAATGTTTTTGTTTCTTTTTACATTATCCACACCTAAACCTTTTTAAATATTTAGTGACTTTTTTTTTTTTTTTTAAAGACACACCTTACTATATTCTGAGTCATGGTATTAAAATTCTATTACACGTCTGTTTTGTCAAACTGACAGAAATATATGCTAAAAGCAGTGTGTTTCTGCAAAATAGGTAGTTAAATGGAAAAAAAACCAAAAACAACTTTAACGTAAAATTTATTTTTGCAAAAGAATTTGGGGCTCCACGTGTCTCAATTTGTCAGTTTGGTTGGATTGGTGTGATCTACTCACAAACTGTTTAAGATATTCATTATTTGAGAGAAAATATTTCCATGTTATATATTCCGGTTCACGGGGTTCCAAAAAAAAATGTTTTAAATGTGTATTCTAGCCATGTGAAAAGATTTGGTCGCGCTGATATAGCGCGAGTCAAACGGGAAACAACTACAAGTCTTCGAAGTAGAGGCTTACCAAAAAGACATTTTGTGAATTTTTGCCAATCCTGTTACCACAGCTGCCCATTCAAACGCGATATATGTAGAACACGTACCTTTTGGGCCACGTGCGATTATTTGTAACGTGGGATCCGTGTCGTTAGGAGGCGGATTTGCATTTATTTTGAAGGCCCGCGCCGGATGTGGTCTCCTCCGAGCCTCTAGCTCGACGCGTCTCTGGCTGTCTACGCGCAGCAGGCAAGTTTCCACAAGTCCTTTTCCTGCGTCCGGGTCCCGGGAGCGAGAGACGGCGGGCGACGATGCTCCCTCGCGGCCTGGCGACGGCGTTGGTTTTCCTGGGCTCGGGCCTGCTCTCGGCTCGGGCCCAGTACGAGAAATACAGCTTCCGAAGCTTCCCCGCGGGCGATCTGATGCCGCTGGACTCTACGTACGAGTACGCGCTGCAGCAGTACGGCGCGCGCAACTGGGCCGAGACCGTCAAGTACCTGGAGCACAGCCTGAGGCTCCGCCGGCTGCTGCGGGACAGCGACGCCTTCTGCGGCCGCAACTGCAGCGCCGTGAGCCGGGGAGGGGGCGGCGAGGACGACGGGCACCTCCGCGTCCTGCGCCACATCCTCGTGAGGGCGGCGTGCCTGAAGAAGTGCAAGGCCGGCTTTCCCGTGTTTAAGCTCGCGCACCCGAGCCGGCAGCTCCTGGAGAGCTTCGAGAAACGGACGCCCTATCGATACATACAGTACGCCTACTTCCAGGTGAGAACACAAAGGTTGTCTGGGGAAAGTTCGAGTCAGCTTTCGGGGGGCGAGCTCGTGCCACGTCTCCTCCAAACAATCCCACCCACCCCCTCCTGCGGTGGGCTGATGTGGCAAACCCCGCCGGCCACAACATTAGGCACACCTGCACATTTGACATTGGAACAACCTCAAGGCGCACTACCAAACAAAAATGCCACACAAAGTTCCTACACAGGTTAATTGGCGTCGAGTGGGACAGCATTTAAAGGGCTCGTATTTTGGAGAGGTAGGCGGAGATCTTCACTAGTGACGTAGATAAGCTCGAGAAATTCCAATCACCTGATTTCAGGCCTCTGGGCTAAAAAACATCTGGGACTCAGGAATGCGCGGACGATTTTAATTCATATTTCACATGTTTACTGAGGCACCATAGAGACAATATTGCATCCCAAATACTAGACAAAGTGGGTTTGGTAAAATATGGCACTTTTAAAGTCCATATAAAGTTTTATAAACTTGACACACAACAACTAGCAAGCTAACAAGCCTGCCAAATTTGAATGAAAACAGTCACCGAGTACATAAAAGGAGGCTTGAAAATCGTGAGGGGGAAAAAAAAAAAGAAATCAACTCTTAATTCAAGTGTCAACTGTATATCAGTTTCCTTATCTAGATTAAAAGGGCAAAATATTAGGAACAGCTCCAGTCAGTGTAAACTACAAGCACAATCACAAAACAGTGCTAAGTGAATATCTCTTGACTGTCAATCAAAACTGAGTCTCCTTCGATGGTGTGGGTGTACCTAATAAAATGGCTGGTACATACTCTACTACGTTACTGCACCGAGAAGCAGAACTGCAGCCATGTTTCTGATCTTCTACCCCCTTCCTCAGCTGAACAATTTGGCGAAGACCGTGTCGGCGGCTCACACCTACCTGAAGAAGAACCCTAAAGACCCCCCGGTGACCAAGAACATGAACTACTACAAGACGCTGGTGGACGTGGACCCCTATCTCATCGACCAGGAGGAGCAGCCATATGAGGTTCTGCCACGACACGTCATAATTGCGATTAATCCAAGTCTAAGTGGCAGTAATAATAAAAAAAAAAAGTTGTGTGTAATGCGTTTAGAGTGTGTTTGTGAAGAGCGTGACGCTGTACAACAGCGGCGACTTCAGCGGCAGCGCTCGGCACATGGAGCAGGCCGTCACCTCCTACTTGGACGTGTACGCCGACTGCGTGGCCGCCTGCGACGGATCGTACGAGATCCTCGAGTTCAAGGACTTTTATCCAACGTTGGCCGGTGAGTGCACAGCCGCAACATATTAATATTGTTAAAATCCTTGTTAAAGTGAAAATAAACGTCTTGTAAATGTGACACAGCGCAGGGAAGAGTGTTGTTAACGACCTGTGGCGGCTGGTCAATAGAGGGCGCTGGGGCGCCGCCCCACCACTGACCGCCGTCACCCCGTAACTGTCCTTGAAGAAAAAAAATCAATAAAAATAACCCGGCATAAAACAACATTTCACACTGGAGCATGTCGGATATTTGAAAAAAAAAACTTTTGAAAAGTGATTCAATTTGACAATAAGCTGTATGTTAACACTTCATCAGGCTGTTGAAATGCCTACAAAACTATTTAAAATCAATTAATGAAATATTTATTTTATTATTTTACAATTTAAGAACTACTAATAATAGCATTACATTTGCAAAATTACATATTTATTTTAATAATTGTTTAAACAGAATATCTAAATGTGTTTTTTGTTTTATTTCCTAATTCGTCCAAATATGAATAATGTAGTAATATATGTGTATTCTATAAGTAGATACTGTAAATCATCTTTTGGTGTCTTAAAAAGTTAAAACACACAATTGTGAAATATTATATTATACGATATGTACATTTTTGAAACGATTCTTAATTTGAATTGAAAAAGTTTTATTTTTCAAAATAAACCGTCAAATTTATGATGTTACACTACATAGTGTGATGTCATTTTGAATTGATTGAAAGCAATGTTATGGTGTTGATCATATGGTGCTTGGTTGTTGGTTGTGTTCAGATTTGTACTTGGAGGCGCTGCGATGTAAGGTGGGCTGCGAACAGCAGTTGACCCCCAGCGTGGGGGGCTTCTTTGTGGACAAGTTTGTGGCCACCATGTACCACTACCTCCAGTTCTCATATTATAAACGTAAGACTCTTTTCTCTCTCTCTGATGTGCGTGATGCACATCTGCGATTGGACTGACGATTGTCCGCCTCGCCTCCAGTGAACGACGTAAAGAGCGCCGCCCCGTGCGCCGCCAGCTACGTGCTGTTCGACCCCGGCGACAAGGTGATGCGTCAGAACGTGGACTACTATCGCTTCTACCGGGAACAGTGGGGTCTCGCCGACGACGGTTTCCAGCCGCGGCCCGTGAGTCCCGGAAGCTCGGGTGACAGCGGCGTTAATGCCGCGCCGGCGCGCTAATTAGAGAGCCGCGCTCCTTTTCGCCAGCTGCAACGTCGCCTAAAAGGTCGCTCTGCGCATTTTATGTGGCCCGTGGAGCCAGCTGTAAAGAAAACGCCACATTTGTCGCTTGCTCTAGTCAAAATAAAAAAACACATTTGGTCGATCTTTGCGCCTTTTGTCTCCTTCTGCAGGAGGCCTTCATTGCTGTTATTGTTATAGTTTGGTCTTAATTAGAACAAAAGCCGATAGACGTTTGTTTTTTACACTCATTGGCAATTTTTCAATTAACCATTTTTCCACATTAGTCATTAAAATATGCCAACAATTGTTTTTCAATTTTACATCATGTTCCTGCTAGATAATTTATTGGCATTTTCTCACTGTATGTATATATTTTTTCATTTAAAAACTCTTTAAAAATATTTTTATAGTTTTATTTTAATTATAAATATATTAACATTAAATTACAGTAGTGTAGTAAGCCTAAGTGCTAATAAAAATGTGGCATAGCCTTTATTCCTAAAAAGTACATTTAATAAATTTGTAAGCCATTGTAACACTATGCACAGTTTTAATATTACATTGCTCTTAAATATAGGAATATAAATAACTACTTGTATAATGATTCTATTACTATTGCACATATGTACTGCATACGAGTTAAATCAAAATTGCAACTAAATAAATGTTTGAAAAGAAACTGTTTTAAAAGATTAAATACAACTGTGTTGTACTTGAAAGTTAAATACAACTGAACTGTACTTAAATGTACTGTACTGGATAAACAAAACAAACCAAAAAAAACAACATTGTGACATGATGCACAGTTTATGTTGCGAACCAAAATGTGAGGTATGAGCTTCCTTCAAATACTGCACACATCCCACTTCTCACTTACATTCTGAGATGCGAGTAAATTGAGTTCTGAACTCAGTCACATAACAAATTAAACTCCTAAGTCAATGCACCACTGTATTTTACATTTTAATTTTAGAAAACTTCCCAAATTTTTTAAGTTGATATATTTGAGAGAACTTCTATTTTATTATTAAATATGTATAAAATAATTTAATATTTATTTTTCATTTTTTAAATTATTTTTCATTTTTACTTTTTTGCGTTTTTATATTATTTTTATTCTAAACATTGCATACACTATTTTGTATTTTATACAGTAATTTAGAGTGTTTATATTGTTTTTAATAACTAAGAAAATACAAAAAAAACAACGGTTTAAGAAAATGATCCAGTGTAATTATTTTCTCATTCCGTCTCTTTGTGCAGGAGGCCTCCAGATACTTCAACCAGACCACCAAGCAGAAGGAAATGCTGCAGTTTGCACTCAACTACCTACAAACAGAGGACGAGGTACATAGGGCACATTGAGGAAAATGCCATCATTTTACAGTATAACGCGTTGAAAGAATAACACAGTACAGTTTCAAAACATACATTGGAGAATGTCAGCAAAAGCAAACAAACACAAATAATAATGTAGTTAAAATAATAGAAATCATCAACACAAACATAGGTAATAAGTCACGTGCGCACACATAATCGTCCTGAGATGAGTGGGCATGTAGCAACCATAAAGTGGGCAGGTACTTGAAAATTCATTGACAAAACTACGGCACGACCACGGCCAATGCAAATCCATCCGTTTTGCGAGTGGTTTGGTGTTCAAAGGCTATTGCCATTCATCGACAAACCGCATAGACGTCAAACTTAAATCAGGTCAGAGACTCATTTTGACCTATGTTATGCATAAAAAAGGAAAAAAAAAATGGATTTTCACAGAAGGGAACTTCTAAACACAGTCAAATAATTTTTTTTCCCCAAAGTGACTATAGTTGTACCACATAAATTTACCTTATCTACACTAAACAAAATGAAAAATTGACTTAAATTCTCATTTTTCAAGTCAGTTGGACAACAGCATGGTATTTTTAAGACCTTTAAACGGTGATAAGTGTCATATCGTTTTCTTGGTTTTTAGTTAAACATCACTGCAAAGTGAATTCAGATTTGTTTCTAAATATACTGTACATGTTTGAAGATAATGGCTTAAAACATGCAAAGACTGACAACTACTATATTTAGTACTCAATTGAAAGCCGTAAACACTTTTTCACCATTTCAGTTTTCCAGATTTTTTTTTGTGGCGTGGCGACAACGGGGTCCACCAAAGTACTCGGGCCCCGGCATGAGTCGCCCTCACCACGCTATATAAGAACTTGAGCGCCTTTGTTCGGATCGGCGGTTATCCAGCACAACTGCGACGTGCAGTTAGCTCCGTAGCTATGCCCACACCCGAAAACGCATCTTCCCTTCCGATAGTCTGCCGGCATTGGCCACTTTAGAGCGCCTCGTTGTCGCGGTGTGGAAATTCCCCGCGACAACCCGGTGAGATATATTCCTGCCACCGGGAGGCTTCAAGCGGATATATTTTCTCGGTATAAGAAAGATGATAGACAAAGTAGCATTCATTTTTCCAGGTCGTAGTTGAAGTACAGTACTTGATTGACATCTGAGTGGGGCGTGGTTTCAGCGCATCCTCTTATTATAAGCTAAAATATATTACCTTAGCAATTTTATTCATGCAAACCACTAAAATCGACCTCATCTACAATCAACAAAACAACCTAAATTGCGTTTTTGTTTTTTTTTGGTCAGTTTCTCAACATTTTTAAGGCTAATTAAGGACTTCCGTCTGTGACAAAAATAGCATGCAAAAAAAATGCATTTCTACTATAAAATTTTAAGTGCTGATTTAAGGAGCACTTGTGGTGTTCGGCCTATAAAAGGAGAGATGATATAAAAAAGTGGCGAGTAGCCTGGACGGGCCGGATGTGGGGGGTGGAAAGTGAGGTTCTTTTCCCTCAGCGGTGTGTGGTATGTGGTCAGGAGGTGTGGACCGCAAGATGCCATAACTCTCCATCCTCACAGAGAGGACGCCCAGCATTTCAGGCTGACACTTTGACTGAGAAGGAACCAGGAAGGTTCTATAAAATGTCTGCTTACTGTCTGTTCTGTGCGACTTTCCCAAGGGCAACGTGAGTCCGGAGGCAGCGGCCGCCTCCCGGCGTTCCGAGCGCCCCGACGCCGAGTTCGAGGGGGTCGGCGACTACGAGGAGTCCTTCCTGTCCGAGTGGTGGCAGGACCCCAAGACCAAGTGGGACACCGGCGAGGTGCCGGAGTGAACTTTGAACATGAAGACGAAAGGAGGAACTCATCATGTTGATCGAGATGAAAGATTAACATGTTCGCTCTTTGGCTGTCATCAGCCTTTATTATTATATACATATATTTTTTTCTAGTTAAGTCTTTGCCACACCCTCACAGGTTTTATTGGAACAAAAGCAACAAATTAAGTCCTTTTTTTTTTCCACCCGGAATTGCCTCACTACGACAAAATGATAATAGTTTTTGCTGTATTGTTGATGTTCATTATGTGTAATTTATTGTTGATTTTGTCTGATAAGAAAGATCCTATAATACCCTGTAGTTTCTCCATTGTCTTTTTCTGCCTTTGTCATTTCTTATACTTATTTTTAAATTGAAAAATTATAAGAAAATATAATTTATTTCATGCTTTTCTTTTCTTAAAACTATCAAATATCTTGAAATATTGTATTTTGTACATAAATGTGTACTTATTTTTTATATCTACAAGAGTATACTTTTTTAAATTAGAAAAAGTTTGTATTTTATATTATACTAATATTTTTTTTAATCAGAAGTGTTTTTAATTTGAATTATCTTAATGTATTTTCATGTATTATATTCTCCATAGTATTTATAGTTTTTCTTGGGAAAAAAGTATATATCTTTTTATTGTTAAAGATTATTTTAGAGCATCAACAGTATATTCTCTGTTTTATCTATATTTAGAGTATACTTTATAAATTATAAAACAATTTTGCATTTTATATATATATATATTTCAAATCAGGAGAGTATTTTTAATTTGAATTATCTAACAATAATATTTTCATGCATTATATTCTCCATATTATTTATAGTCTTTCTTGAGGAAAAAAGTATATATTTTTTTATTGCTAAACATTATTTTAGAGTATCTATATTCTCTTTTTTAAAGTATTTTTTTTTCATTTTACAAGTTAGTACACAGTGTGTATATTTATTTTTAATGAATGAATACGAAGTCATAAAATACCGTATATTTTTATATATTTAGTCTTTCATTAATATGCTCTAAATGTATAACAAATACAATCATTTGATTATTATTATTATACCACCACACATTGGGGGCATTGGTATATTATAGTTAATATACAGCAAAATATCTGTCACAGTGTAATGGAAAAAGGAAGCTGTTTCAACACTAACATTGAAAATATTGATATATTCTTAGTTTATGATTCATACCAGCTCAAAATATCCCATAACAGCAAGAAAAGAAGCAAGGAGAGTTGTTTCTTTTATTTCATTTCCTCTTCACTTAACTCTATCCACAAGGCCTTTTTCTTTTCTTAATTTTTTTATTTTGTCTATATTAAAAAAGTGTCTAAAAATATGGTCTTTTTTTTCTCTCTTTTCAAATGATGATTGATAGCAGCTCTGCACATAATATTACACACGCACTCTGTATTCCTAACATATATTGCGGTGCTAGTGCATCCCGCACAGTGCAAAGCTCAAATACCCCCGACCCCTCGAAAAAACTCAAAATAAAAACAACAACAACAACAAAAAAGTGTGTTAAAAAACAAATTGCCATTGAAATTACTCCCTTTCAACCATACGGTGGATTTTAACATTCAGCATAGCTTGCACATATTTACATAAACAGATCATTGTATTGTGATCTCGACACTCCATGAAGTGGTGTGTTCAGGGTCACAAAATGGCAGCGTTCTTGCAAAAAATTTAGTAGGAAATCACACAGAAAAAGTGAAGCACTTTTGCACGGTAACTGGACTTCTTCCAGTGGGGAAAAAAGACATATACATGACACCATGTGAAACCTTAGTGTCCCTCACTCATCACACATTTGGCATTTTTTAGTTAACACTAAATATTTTAAGTATTTGTCTAAATATTAAGAGAGGTTAACTTCTTTTCACACTCATAGGGCAGTAAATAATTTGAAAATGTTACTAAAAACATTGCCTGCACAGTTAATTAAGGCTTTAGTGCCTTGAGATACACCTTTAATTTGTTCCGTGACCATGCTCATAACTCAAATAATCGTTTTCCATTGAAATGAATGGAAATGTCATGAATCAATTCCAGCCTTGCCCCCAAGAAACAACAGAAACTGTGTATTTTGCAGAGGAAAAATAGCACTCCGCGTTATTGTACTATATAAGTCATACAGTCATGATATAATTAAATACAATTTAAAATAATTAAATGATGGATAAACAGTTTTTGTCAAAGTGCATCAATTAAATGCTGCTCCTTCTAGTGTGCCCACCTTGGCCACCTGGGGGCAGTATAAGACAGACAGAGAGACAGAGATGCTGTTCATTTAGGTGTTATCATGAGTCCCACTGTTTCTAGGCAGTCCTCGCCTCTTCGCAGCAGCCAATCATACTGCAGCGGGGCGTGTCATGCCGAGAACTCAGTGGGATTTATAAAGACACCTTAACTCCTCTCTGAGCTCATCAGTACGGCACTAACACTGTGTGAGGATCGAGCATATGAATGTGAGTACTGTTATATTTTCTGCGTATATGTTATTGCTGGACCATTTGTGCTTCGTTTGACATTTTTAGTTCGATAATAAACTTTAACTGGGAGTGGCAATAAACCGTTTGACGTTCATTGCTACCATACAGCGCTCATATCTCAAGGTTTCGCTCGCCCGAATGACAGATAGTACCTCGGAAAACACGTACGTTGGGTCACTCGTATCTCAAGGCACCGCTGCATATCGGAACATTTGGTTTAAAACCATGGTTCCACTGTGTTAAAAAAAATCTGTTGTTTCATGTAACCTTAAAATTTAACTACAGGTGGCACGGTAGTCGAGTGGTTAGCACATCCGCCTCAGGTCTACAGTTGGGGGTTTGAATCCAGACTCTGGCTTTCCTGTGTGGCGCTCACATGCTCTCCCCGTGGATGGGTTTTCGCCCAGTATTCCGGTTTCCTCCTACATTCCAGAAACATGCATGTTAGATTCATCAAAGACTCTAAATTGTCCTTAGTGAACGTGAGTGTGAATGCTTGTTTGCCAATGAGTGGCCTGGGATTGGCTGGTGACCAGTGCAAGGTATACCCAGCCTCTTGCATGAAGTCAGCACAACCCTATTGAGGCTAAGCGATACTGAAAGTAGTTGGATATTAACTTCCAGTGAAAGACTTTTTGTATGAAATCCTACTAATTTGTCACAACAAGTTCCTATCAGGAAGAAGAGCTTTTTCCCCCACATCAGACGTGATGACCCGGTTAACGTGACGCTGGGAGCTAACTGTTAACGAAGCAAAATGGATTCAATTGAACTTCCACGAACATAAACAAGGTGACATTCTTCCTCATGTCGTTATTACATTGAAAAGGTCGTGAAGGTCTCCGGAGTGACGTGCACATTCTTCTTCTGTTCTTTTAAAAAAAAAAACAAGCGTTCGGGTACAATGTCCAGAGAGTAAAAAGGTAGCGAGCGAATACTAGAGTCAGTAAAATATACAGTCTGGCATTGACAACGAGATATGTGCTGGTCATGTCAAGTGATAAAAAAAAAATCCCTCAATTCTTCAGTCTTCCTGAAACTGGTCAACTCAGACCAGTTGGTTGGCAGTTGGGATAAAAACAGTTGGTCCTCCAGGTTCATCTTTGGAAAACATGCTTGGATTTTTCACTGTCATGGCGAGGTTGCACATCCATTCCAAAGATGTTGCAGATCCTGTCTAGATCATATCCAGGTCCAGCTCTGTTCCAGATCCAATCCCATTCCAGTCCAGATCGAATCCAGAGCAGTCTGGATCTATTTTAGATCACGTTCAGACAAGGCATGGGCCAGTTGCCGGTTTCAAGGTTTTTAAAAAGTCACAGTTTCAAAAACACTTTACATCAGCGCTATGAGCCGTTTTTTATTTGTATCTTTTTTTTGGGGGGCGGGGGTCAAGTTTGTCAGTGCAACTAAACTGGCATGAACCCTCTCCCTCCCGGTGTTGGCTTGGTAGAAGAAGAACTATTGCTGCAGTCGGACTGAAACCTTCTATGTTCAAATTTGGTCCATGTCATATATATATATATATATATATATATATATATATATATATATATATATATATATATATATATATATTTACAAATCTATACTATTGCTCAAGCAGGGACAGTTATTTAATTTATTTTTACAAATTATTGACGAAAATGTTGACAATGACTTGCTCTCTTTGACGATACAATATTAATGGCTCAACAAACATGGCATTTTTGCCATCATTCTTTGACAAATTCAAGGTTACGTTAAGCTATCAATATAACGCAGTCTTCAAATTGAACATTTGCAACCAGCTACAAGAGCTAGCGTGTCTACAATTGGTGAAATTAATTAATAATTCGACTTTTTACCGAGGCAGATAACAAAGCTAACTAGCATGGCTAACATTAGCTTGTTTCCGCTCTGCCGTTACTTAACAAAGCAGCAAAAAAAAAAAAAAAAAAGCAGAGAAGTACAGTAGCTACTCAATTTCCGAGAAATAAGTACTTTTATTGTTATACTATATTTTAATTTTATTTAGAAAAATTCCATTGTTTATTTTCTTTTTACGTTTACTAATGTACCTACGGAGTGCGTTCAATGGAAAAAAAGTTATTTACCCAAACATTTTAAAACCCTAACCCTAACCCTAGAACAGATCAGGCCCAGATTCATTCAGGTCCAGTCCAGGGCTGGTAAAATGGAGATCTAGTCTAAATGTAATCCTGATCCAGTCCAAATTTGGTCCGGCGCAGTATAGCTATGGTCACAGTCCAACCCAAGTCTAGTACAGATCCTGTCCAGATTCCTTTAGGTTCAGTTTAGACCCAATCACAATTTAGTCCAGATTCAGTACACATCTGTTCCTTTTACAGTCCAGGTCTAGTCCAGATCTCATCCAGACTCAGTCCAGCGCAAGAACAGGTCTAGTCCAGTTCCAGTCC
This sequence comes from Phyllopteryx taeniolatus, assembly GCF_024500385.1. Taxonomy (NCBI): domain Eukaryota; kingdom Metazoa; phylum Chordata; class Actinopteri; order Syngnathiformes; family Syngnathidae; genus Phyllopteryx; species Phyllopteryx taeniolatus. The sequence continues at coordinate 16,021,713 of NC_084517.1, forward strand.
AGATCCGGTTCAAGTCTAGTCCAGATTTGTTCCATGTCTGTTCGACATTCAGAGCTAGTCAATATCAGCCCAGATCCAGTCCTGCTCCATCCAACTCTAGTCTAGTTCTGGTCCAGATCCAGTACAGATCTGTTCCTTGTACAGTCCAGATCTGGCTCAGACTCAGTTCAGAGCAAGAACAGGTCCAGTCTAGTCAAAATCTTACCCTGATCTGGTTCAAATCCATTTCAGGTCCAAATCCAGTGCAAATCTAGTCCAGTCCAGATAGGGTTCAGAATGAGTCCAGATCTGGTCCAGACCTGATCCAGATCTGTTGCAGGTGCATTCCTATTCTAGATTCATCCATCCAGATGCAGTTTCGATCCAGTCCAGATATGAACCAGAGCGAGTCCAGATCTGGTCCAGATATGATCCAGTCCATGCTCTTAGAGTGGAGGACATGTGCTTGAGCTCTTGAGGCTGTGGCAGGGAATGAACCTCTTTAGCTTACTTCAAACATCAGGCAAGTAAAAATTAGATGAGAAGTCTGTGGTCCAGGCAGGCAGTAGACTTCTTGGCTGATTTGCTCTTCGTCCCGCAATTGGGGGAAGACTCTGGTGTATTTTACGGTGAAGAGGACAGTTACAGTGAAAAGTGGACTGGAGAGACGGGAACAGGAGTGGAAGACATTTTGTTCTTGTTGTTCCCTTTTTTTCTCTCTAATGTGGACCATGACACTGTGCAACCAAGAAGAAGAAGAAGAAGAAGAAGAAGAAGAAGAAGAAGAAGAAGACAGGACGTGGGCAGGACACAGAGACAGATGATGGTCGTCTTATCCTCCACCAGATCTGAAAGATACATGCAAACATTATTATTATTTTTAACGAAAGGGGACAAAATGTTCTGGAAAAGTCATACCTTCCTCTCCGTATGTTTCTGCATCCACAAAGCGTTTGCCAAGGAGAAAAGAGGAAAAGTATCAGTGACAATAACTGACGTAAACGGGAGCATTCCTGCAGGCGGAATACAAAGTGACAGGACACCTTCATGCAGGAGAATGAGGCAACAATTCATATACTGTTACTTGCATAGCACAGTTGATACTTATTATCTACATTAGATTATTACAGTAGATCCTAGTCTAAAGTAAAAGGAAAATCCACCTCGAAAGTCACACAAAACTTGAGTTCAGCCGCCGTTAAAGAAAAGTTTTGCTTTTGTTGCGACGCCTGTTCTAAAATAAGGAGCAGCCTCAAAACATTGGCTGTCAAGTATATGGTTTACAAAGTGTAGGTAGGTAGGTAGGTAGGTAGGTAGGTAGGTAGGTAGGTAGGTAGGTAGATAGGTAGATAGGTAGATAGGTAGATAGGTAGATAGATAGATAGATAGATAGATAGATAGATAGATAGATAGATAGATACGGTCTTCATCCCGCAAGGGAAATTAAATTGGCACAGCAACAGTATTCCCAACTTTACCCTTGAATTAATAATATAGAAACAACCAACAAAGTAGAAATAAAATACAAAATAAGCTTTTGGGAGGAATTAAAAGTGATTTAATTCTAATCGAGGCAGGAAGAGAAGATTAAGGTGTTGCCTGTTGATGTCTGGTAATTAGCAAATATAGTCTAATTATGCTACTTATTTACTTATACTTATTGTATTTATACAATTAGGGCAAAAGAAGAAATCTAATATTGGAGGCATAAAATATGGATGATGATAACAATAATCATCACCCATGAACTGAGAATTTCTTTTTCCTTTATTTCCCATGTGAAAATGTGCTTCCGAATGCAAACAAATCAGAGTTTAAACAGCTTGTGTTTGACTTTAGAGGTTCCACTGTTGTCGTCACATGACATGCACGGCAACAAGTAGATCGTATAACAACCCACCGTGCTGCACGGCTCATGCACACATGCACAAACTACGTACACTTACCTCTGACCCTAAAAGGATTCCTTCAATTGTGTTTCTGATTCTTTTTAACCAATCGGGCTGCTGTAAATGTTCAAGGGAGTCAGTCCTTTTAGGCCAGAGTGTCAACGGAGACGAGAAGCGAGAAGCATGCACAGATGAGGAGAGCATGTGGCCTAAGCCAAGGGGTAGTGCTGCGATGGTCCCTGGCAGACTAGAATAACCTTGAACCATACGAGTGTGTATGTTCTCCCCAGAATGAGCCGGGCAAGCTTGCTGAGCAGCGTGGAAGCAGACAGGAAGGACAAACGCATGCCAGAACTCTTACTTAAATCCCCATCCTGTCCCCCCTAGGACTATAGCTGCCAGGAGAATAGCACCTGCGATGGAGCCTATTATGATATTGGTGCCACTGGGACCTGTGCAGAGGAAGGAGGAGGGGGGAAGGAGGAGGAAACACAACAACACCACTATATAAAATAAAAAAAACACACAGCAGCAACACATCAACTGGAGAGAGAGAGAGAAGGAGAGCGAGTGAGAGAGAGATGATGGCAAAGAAAGAGGTGCAGGTTCACGGGACGACCACAAGAACTAGGACACTTTCAACTCCTTATAAAGTGAAATTAAATATGTCTTCTAAATTTGACACACCACAGAGAAGAGTGTTGTTAACAACCCTGCCAGAAAACATCTGGTGGGATATGCTGCACTGGTCTACGACCGTTTCGTTTTCTCGTTAGAAGAATTTTTAGATACAGCTCTCTTTGGATTGTGAAGGTGTACCTAATGTTGTAGCCTGTGAGTTTATGTTCTGTTGAATACACATACGCACACTGTTTTATCTCAATATGTAATGACTGCCTCAGTACACAGTGAAAATGACGACAACTTTTTTACTATGACGTCACATGTACCTCTGGATGTCAGAAATGCCGATGGCACCATTAGTAAACAAACCCTTCCATGTCATTTGACCAAGGCAGAGATTGAAAAAACCGGGTAAATGGCCTGAATGAGTATTTGAGCCATTTTCTCTCCTGACAACAGTTTGAATGTGTGAAGTGTCAGTACAAAAGATGCTGGAACCTTTTGTTGCTCAAGTTAATGGCGGAGATGTGCTTTTTTGATGATGAAATATATAGCGCACTGTAGAGTTAATGTTGACCAAACATTTTTAATGGCAATGAATTGTTTGAAATGGTACAAACTAATATATGTGGTGAAATTCTAGAGGTTGAAAAAACTAGGAAAAATTACCCAAAACTGAAAAATAAGAGAATTATACCAAAAGGCACAGTTGCTAGACTTCAATTTTAAACTGGACAAAAGAGTGGAAGCAGGTCAATAATTTTCTGCTATCCGGAAGTACCCTGGCGACTATTGTTTACAAACACTGCGAAAAGGTCGATGAGCGGGCTGGTGATGTGAAGGGAGGACAGAGAAGAGGAGGAAAAGATAGAGACGCTGTGCACCTTTTTTTCCCAGGCCCGTCGGGACGGTGGGCTCGGGTATGGGATCAAAGACGCTGCAGTCCTTGCCCGTGTAGTCCCTGTCGCAGATGCACTTCACCTCGTTGCTGCACGTCTGCAAAAGCAGGAGAAGGAAGATCATCATCTGTATCGACAACTTGTGTCTGCTCAGTGTAGGCTGCTCTACCCCGTGGTCGGAGCAGATGCGTCCCCAGTTGGACCCCGCGCAGCTGCTGAGGTTGAAGGCCGCCACCGGGAGGCAGCGTCGCTCCAAGCACATCATGTTGGGCCCACAGGGGGCGCCGTCCTCCACGTAGCCCAGGTCCGAACCGTCCTCCAGCACAGCGTGGCCGCCCCTGAAAGAAGCGCATGGCATACGTTTCCCGTACTTGTCTTCACTATCCAGATCAGAATCCCCTTGAGCGACACACACCGACAGTCCAGGTACTTGTTCTGGTGGTAGAGGGTGAAGCTGGTCACCTCGCCTTGAAGGTCCCCAAATTTGGGCTTTGTGCTGATGTTGGCGCAGAACAAGAAGCCACACAAAACGTCCCTAAACGTAGCAAAAACATACATCATCAAAATGGAGACAATACAGTGAAACCCCACATCTTTGCGACGCAGCGTGCGCCAATTGACCTAAATGCCTTTTTTTTTTTCTTTTTTTTTTTTTTGGTTAGGTTAGGTCACTCATAAATTCCTGTAGACCAATATAGTAAGTGGCAAGTAAAGCTATAGAGAGCTATGAAGAGCATTTGATTCTTAGTGGTAAAAGTAGCGAGTCTTTTCAAGTCAATGGGCTCAAGTCCGAGTGACGAGTCAATGCTGTTCAAGTCCAAGCCGAGTTGCAAGTCTTGTATCATTTTGTCGAGTCCGAAGTCATCAAATTCATGACTCGAGTGTGACTCGAATCCAAGTCATGTGACACCTTTTCTTTTTGGCAAACTGCTGCTTATTGTAAAGTGTGTTGAGTTCTTTGCCACCGTATATCAAGGCACCACTGTATTACTTTTCTTTTTTTTTTGTTATTTGTAATAGAGATTGTTGTATATTGCTATGATGTAGCTGACCAAAGTTGTTGGTACCCCATTATTTTGTACCCCAAAATGAGGAATTTGTAGGTTTTCTCTATAACCATAATGGCCATCACTTACGGCTTGTTGCACTGAAGCCAGCCTTGGCCGCCGGGGCCCCGACCGCAGTTGCCTTTGTCCGTCCCTTCGGCGTTAAGCTTCTCGTAACAAAACCTGTCTGCCGAGTCTTGGCAGATAAAATGAAAATAACATCAGGATGATACACCAGGATGAATAAGTTTACCACAAACACGAAGTACACACACACACACAACTGTAATACTTACTAAAACCCCAGAGTCCCCGACACTGTCCATCTCGAGTGCGACATCGTCCGCCATAACAGCGGCCCTGAAGGGACAAATTTAAGCGTCTATAGAAAAACAAGCAGAGTTTGCATTTGCACAAAGGCAGCGCTTACTTGATTAGTTTCACACGTGTAGCCATCCAGCTTGTGGACGTTATGAGGACACTGCAGGAGGGACGCACAACCACTGTTATACACTTCAAAAGTATTGGAACACAACAATTTCTACAAGAAATGGATATGAATGGGTGTACCCCGCCTCTCGCCTGAAGATAGCTGGGATAGGCTCCAGCACGCCCGCGATCCTTGTGAGGATAAAGGGGTACATAAAATGGATGGATGGATATGAATGGAAAGCGTTTAGCATGACGTTTTATTTAAAATAAGGTATATGCACAACCAACTTCGGCATTGGGCAAAACAGGTTGAAGTACTTCCTCCAGGCTCGAGTGAATGGCGAAGGGGACTGTGACAAAGCACCCATAGGAACTTTAAACAACAATCTACAATATCTTTTGTTTACCACAAGATGTCACCACAGAACCACCAAAGATGACAATATCTGATGTTTAGGCCTCCTTCGTGTTTACATACTGTTATCATATCATATTTCTATAAATAATGATATACATGTATTTAACTTTTGCCTCCGGAATTGTATCTACTTATTTCACCAGGAACTCTTCATGGATAGAAGACATAACCTCACATACTCCCCCCTTCAAGTTCTTCCTAAGTCTTTGGTTTGCTAAACTAGACTCATTTTACCAATCCCAAAGAAAAAATTTATTGGTGATAAATCAGTACTCCTGCTGGCCACTCATATGGACCACGCCGACCCATTCATGTCCCAGGGAAGGGGGCAAAATCAGGAACTCACAAACCACAATAGCAAAACATGTAAGGGCCCCCATCTTGCATGAAAATCAAATCTACAGCATTCTTCCGAGAACTGATTACAGGTGAGATTTCATTTACCTTTTGGCATTCACGGTATAAAGAAGAATGAAATGACCTACAATCTTGTCTGTCATCCCACACCGCACTTTCACTTAAATTATCATACATTAAAGAACAAACAATCTAAATTGTGAAAAAAATAATAATTGTACAAGTGATTAAATCACCCTTTATATCTGGATCTGTTACACAACCCCCCCGTTGTTTCATATGACCAAAAGTATCGGAACATGTTATTACTACTGATACTAGTTAGAAGGTGTAACCAACATGAAAACCATAGTTGCCTATGTGTGAATAAATAAGTAAGCAATTCTAAAGCCAAGAGGAGATGGAACAATAATACCTTTACTAATCGAAACGTGGTATTTATAAAGTAGGGTTAACACTGATGATGAGGCCAAATTTGAACATTTCTCCCAATTCCAATCAAAGAGGGTCGACACCAATATACGGTACACGTAGACGTCACAACTAAGATCAATAAGCCACAGTAAAATAAGTAGTTCTTTGCAGAGGATAAAGAAAATATGCCTATGAGTATTGTTGCATAATCTGTCTACATGTGTCGCTCCACCGATGGTGTTGAAATATCCATTGCTTTGAGAGTTATAAAAACACGACACCGATGCGAGTCGTTAGCCCGTCTTTATTTTGCATTGGTTGTTTGCATTCAGATGTTGACCTCTTGTCTTATGTCCATCTGTTCATGTCAAACCCAAATGTTTTCAGTCCACAGCAAAAAATAAAGTTGGCCTCACTGTTCCAATACTTTTGGAAGGTAGTGTATGTACATTCACCTGGAACACCTTGACAGTCTAATACAAAAATGATGTGCAGCTCTCTGTAAAATACATATTGAAGTACCTGGCTAGAGTCTCCAGTGCAGGTCTCTGCGATGTCGCAGTCACTGACCGCCTCTCGACAAACCACGCCTCTCAGCTCGTACTGGAACCACAAATCAACTTAATGATCGCGTCTTGACCCTTCCCATAAATATCTGTAGTACACACCTTGCAGCCACTGCAGCACAGTCCATTGCTGCACATAGCGTCGTGGGTGAGTGTGCATTTTTTACAGCAGGCTCCTCCGCTGCGGACGCACTCCTGCAACCACGTACACACACACAGACAATGGAGCTCGACTGCCTGCCGGCAAAGGCGGGACACGAAATGGCGTTGCATACGGAGATATATACTCACCACCTGGGATCCACAATCACACTCTTCGCCAGGTTCCACAAAGCCATTGCCGCATTCTGGAGGGTCCAACAACTGAGGGACGAACAAAGGAGCGTACTTTCAAGCAATGAACAACTAAAGCTCATTCAGCATACGCCTTTTAGAATGTAAACCAAGACAACGGAGCAGATTAATACCGTCCTAAAGTATACAAATATCTCACCGATGTGGTCACAGATTAGAAACTGAGAACAATTAGAATGATTTGATTCAGGCCAGTTAATTGAGCCCAGCTTTCTAACGTAGCAAGGTGAAGCAGAATTAAATTGTCCAAAAACATACCAAAAAATATTAACTGTGCTACAGAGCAAAAAATAGGGAGGTCTCCACCACTTTTACACTTGTTGCCAATTGCGGCACAATCTTAGATCATGCGCACCACACCCAACAACGACGCGCGCAATCTGTTCGCGTGAACATGCAATTTAGCGCCTGCAATTTGGGATCTTAGTAAATCAGGCTCCATATAAAAAGTGCCTTTAGATAACTTGATAGATTCGGCCCTCTCACCTTGTTGGGTTTGTTGAAGAGGCAGCTGCCGCCCCCCTGGAGCAAGAACTGGATGTACTCGTCCACGCTGCAGCGGGAGAACTTTCTGGGCAGATAGTATCTGCATTAGAAAGCACACAACAGATAGAAAAATCAACGGCATTGTAAAAAGAAAAAAAAAAACAGTGCAAAGATAACATGGTAGGTGTTAATGGCGTTATGTTACAATGTGACAGAAATGGAACCAACTGTAGTACAAATGTTACTCAAATGAATCAAACTGTATTTTATACCATCTGGTGCAATGCGCCAAACTCCTCCTTTAATTCACAAAGTGACATTTTCTGCTCTGCACAAACTGCTTGTACACAAATGTCTCTTTCACACATGCATTTAAAGGTGGCAACAGGTGACGTCACAGTGTTATAACTCTCTAAGCAAAGGATATTTGAACACAAACATAATATAACAATACACACAGCCATATATTCATTTTCCTTTGCGAAGAACAACTAAGATTACTGCAGTTTACTGAGGAGCTGTGACCATCTCCATTTATATCCGTATTTCTGTATTATACTGCCCTCAGAGAGCACAAGCGCACACATCAGAAGAAACAGCACAATGTCCATTGAACTGAAGGAAAAAAATGTGGACAAAACTGTTTAATTCTTTACATTATATTTAATTATGTGATTACTGTGTTTTTATTAAGTACAACATTAAGGAGTGCTATTTTTTTTTAAAGCACATTACAAAGATGTTTGGTGTGTTTTGCGGGGCTGGAACTGATTAATGGCATTTCCATTCATTTCAGTGGAGAAAGACAATTTGTGATACAAGTGTTCGTATAACACGTGTGATCACAGAACGAATTAAACTTGTATCTCAAGGCACCACTGTATTGTTGTAAGTAAACCCGGCATTAATCGTTTGCCTTATACAAACCAAGCAAAAGGGGGTATTATGTATCCTACCCAGTGTCCTCCATAATGCAGCCCAGCCAGGTGTCAGGACACCTGCAGTCTCCTGTGGAACAAAAAAAGCAAGAGAAGTTCAGGCCCATGTGATTTAAACACATGGAGCTCAGCATTTAAAAGAAACGTTCCAGCAGGACAAGGAGTTAAGACTTAGTTCAGTGGCAGCAGTGTTCCAAATGCAGGTGATAAAACACCTGAGGTCTGATATCAAAAGTGCTGTTGCAGGGGTGTTCCTTCCTCCCAAAAACGACTCCTCTATTTTACTGTCTATGCACTATGAATAGAAGGCCGCCCTTACGCCACATCATACCTGCAGAGTTGCGTGCATTGTTCCACCTCATCCCAATGTTCTGGCCCAGGCTTTGGCACAAAGTGATGGCCATGGCGCCGACACTGCCAAACTGAAACAACAAAAACGACATAGTTATATCACGGTTCACGCTTCGCGGTCCCCCTATTTCACGTTTTTTTTTTTTTTGTGTTGCCTTTTATTAATTCATCGCACCCCCGTGAGAGGGTAGGTGTGACGTTAATTTCCCCTCGACGGTTGCAAACCCGGAAGCAAACATTGTCTTCTCACAACAGGTTCACAGACTCCCTGTGTAGTTTACGGTTGCAGACATGATAGTTTGAACTTGCAAAAAGTAAAAAAATAAAGACAGAGCCACGGCTCTTGACTTGAAAAATTTGTAAATCGGGGCACTCATAAGTGCATTGTTAAATTAACACCTTTCTGACAGTGTCATCAAAACTGAGCCTTATATCTTTTCCGGAGGCAATATTGGACCTTATTAGGCAGGTGTTTAGGCATGCTGTGACCAAAAATGCACCTTTTTTTGGACGTAAAATCGAGCGAAAAAAATACCCACACTTTGTGGGGGCTGGGCTAGGCCAGCATAACTGTCCCAGCCAAGGCCTCTTTTGGCTGGGCAACGAGCCCTAGCAAGCTTGGGTCCTTTACCAGGATCTCTTGATCGGTGTGGACAAACCAAAAGTGAAAAAAGTCTGATAGATATAAACAAAGCTCCCTCACCTCATTGATTCCCCCTCCCCTCGTCGGTGAACACACTCCTCCCGTGTACGCCGTGCCGCTGCGGCCGCTCTGAAACGTGCGTCCTCTAGAGGCACACAGGAGAAACACCGTGAGACCGGAACTACGTGGCGGTGCCTGCGGCACATTCAAAGTGGATCTACTCACGAGAAAAGTTGGACAACGTCACTCTGCTCCCGGATGTTGTCCCGCTTGTACTTCATGAAGTTCTGCAGCGTGGTCAATGGGTCCTCCACCACCGGCACCATGTTTTTTGAGGTCCACGTCTCCATGGCGACCAGCACGATCCTCGTGTTCAGTTGCTCCCGGAAGATCTGCAATACCCGCCCGCCACCCCCCCCCCCCCAAAAAAAATGCCCTTTGGTTATGAACATCTAACATCTATTTGGGATCTTAGTAAATCAGGCCCCTTGTATGTGCGCGTGTATCTACAGTGCATGCTAATACAAACAACGTACCGCGTCCGCCATGTTGACCACAGCTTTGGCAAAGTTTTTTGTTTGGCTGCCGGAGCGTCGCAGCTGTACAATCTGTGAGGAGACAAAACATGCACAGATGGATGGCATGTCATTCACACATGCACAAAAACACACACATACACACAAACACCCATTTATTGTATAAAAGATGTAGCTGCGGCTAGAAAAACGCCACCTGTGAGTGCTGCACTCCTCTTTGGGAGGCATGAATTTATTATTTGTATTCCATATATCCATTTTCTACAGCGCTTGTCCTCATTAGGGTGGCGGGTGAGCTGGAGCCTACACCAGCTGACTACAGGCGGGTTATGCCCTTGACTGGTCACCAGTCAATCCCACGTCACGTATACACACACAAAAAAAAAAACATTCACACTCACATTCGCACCTCCAGACAATTTCGAGTCTTCAATGAAACTAAAATGCATTTTTTTTTTTTTTTAAATGTGGGATGAAGTCTGAGTGCCCAAAGAAAACACACGCAAACACGGGAAGAACATGCAAACTCCACACTGGAAGTTCCGGAGCAGAGATTCAAACCCAGAACTTCAAAACTGTTAGGCAGAACTTATACCCACAATCCCAACATATGATTCCACATTGATAAAGACTCAAATTTAGTCATTAAAGTTGCGGAAACTTGAGTTTTCTCATGGGAGTAATCATTTTTGTATACTCTCACTGTCAGCTACCTTACAGAATGTAGCTTGAAAACACGATTGAAACATCACAGAACAGCCAATAAGTCCAATGACAAAAATAGAAAACTACATGAAGGCTCCGAAGTTCTTATAATAGTGGGGGAGGGGAGACTCATGCCTGAGCATGACAGTCAAAAACCGTCAGGCTAAAAATGTCGTAAATTTGTCAAAATGATTGAATCCCAATGGTATGTAAATATGTCATTAAAACCATGCATGTCAGACAACGCCGCAAATAGACACATCCACAGGCTTAAAACATTCACCATGTCGTTGTCGTTGACCACCATCAACTCGATATATTTGGTCTCGGTGTGCACGGAGGGTCTGCGAACAAACCGCTTGGATCGCCTCAGCGCCCCTGACGCCTCCTCCTGCTGCTGCAGCGTCCCGCTTTGGTCTTTGCCACCTCCTCTGCTATCCCACTCGCTGTCGTCCTCTGCGCAGTCTTGGCGTGCACACACACACACAAACATTGCAGTTCATTTTCAAAGCCATAAAGAAAGTAATTATCCCCATATCTGCATTATTTGCAAAAATTCTGGGTGACAAGCCAAATAGGTTTTATATATGCAGCAATGGCGACAAGGAAGATTAAAATACATTATAGGCAACAGGTGACGTCACAGTGTTATAACTCTCTAAGCAAAGGATATTTGAACACAAACATAATATAACAATACACACAGCCATATATTCATTTCCCTTTGCGAAGAACAACTAAGATTACTGCAGTTTATATCCTTATTTCTGTATTATACTGCCCTCAGAAAGCACAAGCGCACACATCAGAAGAAACAGCACAATGTCCATTGAACTGAAGAAAAAAACATAAGGTTATTACGGATGTCGTCAAATCAAGTGAACTATAAACGCCTACCCGCGCAATGGGGGAAGAGCCTGAAATCTGACATCCTGTGGATCAAGTGGGCGCCATTTTCCTAAAACACAATACAGTCACAATACAATCACGTTACATTACAAACTTCCCCGCAAAATGTAAATGCATATACAGTACATGGATGGGCTAAAAGTGGGTACAGTGGACCCTTGCTATTTGTAGGGAATAGGGATTGGACCGGACCACGAATAGCAAAAATATGCAGATAATTGATGCCCTCCCCCCAAAAATTTTTTAAAAAGATTATATACATTGTATGTCTGTATTATACTGCCCCTAGGTGGCTGAAGCGCACACACCAGAAGGAGCAGCACAATGTCCACTGAATTAAAACAAAAAGTGTGACAAACTAAATCTTTAAAGACTCATTTCTCATTAAGCCGCACTGTTATACGTTCTTTGCAGAGGAGAAGTTTTGTGACTATTGTCATATTATCTGTCTGCATGTGTTGCTTCACCATTTGTGTTAAAACTTACACTGCTTAAAGGGTCACACCACCACCAAATATAGTAGATGCTAATTGTTAGCCCGGCTGCCTATGGAGTTTTTCATTGTATGTTAGCATTAAGGCAGCGGAGGCTATGTGGTTGTTTTCAATACACAACGAGTAATTCTTTTTGTTATTTGTTTAATTTGACAGTAAACTTTAACTGGCAGTAGCAATAGACAGCTTGAAGCTTCTTCTTTTTTTTTTGCTCAAATCATGAAAAACTCATAAATCGGATCACTCGTATCTCCAGGCACTACTGCAATATACAGTATACTTTTGTCCCACCCTGTATAAAACCTTCTATTTACCTCATTGCTGTCATTGTGAAAAGGCTCAATCCCATAAGAGAAGACGCCGTCTGAGAACATCCCACTTTAAGAAAAAAAAAAAAAAAAAAAAAAAGGGCCACACTCAAGATGAATATGTAATAAAGTGGATAAAAGGTCAAAGTGGGGCAACGGTGGGGGAGCTCACCAGAGGCCGTGGCAGGTGGAGAGAGCCGCCCACGACTCCGGCACACCTCTTAACCTTCCCTGGTAGTAGCAGAGCTCCCCTCCCTGCGGACACACACAAACATGGAGGAGGTTTCACGCAACCTGTGACACACACACACAGCTACTTCACAGCTTGTCGTGATAGGTCAGCTGCGAGGTAAAAAAGAAAAAAAAAGAAAAACATCTCCCACTGCGGAAGCGTTTGTGACCTACTTGTGTCCCGTAGTCGTCTCCGAATGACAAGTGAGGTGGAAGTCGAGCCTTCCTGGAAGGAACTCTTCAATAAATCAACACAGGAAGTCATTTGGTACTTGAAGTAACGCCAGCGCATCACTAGTTGTCTTACCCGTGTCCAAAAAGTGTGAACCGAGCGTAACGTCTTTTTAGTTACTTAAATGTATTATTTTTATTATTATTAAACAAATTATTTACACAAGGAAGTGCAAAATGCATCTTGAAATAACAGCTGACATGACGTAATAAATGTATCAATATCAGTCTTTTTTTATTTTCATGTCACATGGTGAAATGAAAGTAATGGTATTCATAAAGTGAACATAATTTAAACATAAATGGGTTTATCCACTAACAGATTACATAGAGAGCAATAAAGTAAGAGTTAAAGAGGTTTTGGACAATTTACAAAAGGTAAACTACATAGCATACAAGATGTATTCTTCCCAATTGTTAGCTTAATAGACAAAATGCCACGCCTTTTTTAAGTTACTGTCACAATATCAATTAGAAAGACAAAAACAACAACTGTGTAGAACCTCAGTCATCCAGGCTGTGATGATCCGCAAAATTTGCATTAAGTCAACTGGACTGAATTTGTTGTTTGATGAATTTGTTGTTTTTTCTCTCTTAAAACATTCAAAAATGACTATAATATACTAAAAATGACGATAAGCTCACTCTTTCAATCGAAATTTTTATTAATTTGGAGCAGTTCATCCGAGTTGAACGAGGCCGTCGTCGTGTTCCTCAAACGGAGGTGTGCTATTTCAAAAGAAAGGCCCAATTCGGTGACGCACGTCCCCGAACGCATCACGCCTCCCACGTCCCGCCGCGTCACGTGATGCCTCCGTCAAGCGGCGCCACAATCTGGCCTCCACGCAGGACCCCATCTCCCTCCATCCTTCCTTCCCTGCCTCCAGCCTCTCGGAGCACAACGGGAACGCTTTCGACTCCCATTTTCCCTCTTCTCTCCCTCCGCCCTCGTCTCTCATTCTCTCCGCTGCCAAGAACTTAATGACGCTGATGCGCTAACTGGTTGCCATGGAGACAGGCTCGCACATTGGTCAGGAGGATGGAGGCAGAGCGGTCGGGTGGCTCGTTGGGCAGCAAAGCGAAACATTAGCATCCCTTCTGGCTAGTAGAAGGCACTTGAAATCCTTTGTGGACAATCATTTCACCGTTATTTCTAGAAGAAGATGATGTCTCAGAGCAGGTGTTTTTTTTTTTTTTTTTTTGCTTTTCAAGCATACGTATGAGTGCAACAGGAACATCCAAAAGTACAAAATGGTTGGGTGGTAGACTATTTCTGAAGCGCTTTCCTAAAAATAGGACAAACTGACAATTAAAACCATCAATAATACATAAAAATAGCCTAAAAGCAAACATGTGGATTGGCGGAGACTAAAATAGACTGAGCAGCCGGTTCATTAGATACACCTGCACAGATGTAAGCAAACAAATATGACATTGTAGAGCAAAAAAACCTGCCCAACCATCCAGTCAGATTGCTCCTCTGTCCTCGCTGCACACTGCGGTTGACCAATGAAAAGCAGGCAAGTTTTGTGACTCAAAACTCCAGATATAATGATCATTTGTTAAGTTAAAAAAAAAAAACTGCAAAATTTTGATGCTTTTCGTTGGACAAGAAATAATTTCGCCGCTGTCGGGCAGAAACCCCATATGTCCAAACAAGGTAAATGTAATATTTTTTCACAAATCGATACTAATGGTCAATCATTGCGTGGCCTGTTACTGTTCCAAATTTTTAAGTGTTAAAAATAGCTTGAGAGCAAATCTATCAACTCTCTTGGACACTTCAACTGTCGGAGAAGTGTCATAAAACTTAACCTATTCCTCACTCTGCGGGAGCCTCACGGCATTATGTTGCCTCAAAATTGAAAGTCTGTATGATTTTTAGACAAAAACACGTGAAAATAGTTAGGTTTGATGCATTTCCGGAGGCCATTTTTGTTAAAAATGTATAACTGCAATGCTTTGTTGCAGAAGGATCCCGTCAGCCACAAAGGTAAATTTGTGTGCAGATATATTTGCGGCTATTACACTGTCTAGTTACCTCATCGTTCTTTTTTCTTTTTTCTTTAATTGCATCACTCATGGCTCTTTAAACTTTGAAATAGATTTTGAGAAGATGACAGTAACCACAATTGTTAGCTTTTGATAAGTATTAAAGCCTTTTCTTTTGTTGGGGTCTCGGGAACCAGTGCAGTCTTTTAAGGGCTAGGCTGGGCTAGAGAGTCTACTTCCTGACTACTGTCAAGGTGTCCTCGAGCAAGGCCGACATTCCATATTTCTGATTCTTACCAGTGACTGCAAGGGTCGGCTCTCCGGTGTAAAATGGCGCTCTACGTAGTCCGAGGACAGCAGGTGACTGAAAAGAGAGGACACATGAGCCACTCTGCGTGTGTTTAAGTGTGTGTACGAGCGCTAATGTGAAACATCTGCAGCAATTAAAGCGGTGACGTGTCCATACAACCAAGCTGAGCAGGCAGTACTAACTGGTTTAGTTCCAGGTCCAGCGTGAAGGTACGTCCAAAGGCTTCCACCTGGAAACAGCTCTGCGCCAAGTGAACGTCCTGCAAAATGTACATTTTAAAAAAAATCAATCAATCAATGACGAGACAGTGTGCTGATATATCAAAGTACAATAAAAAAATAAATATATATATATATATATATATATTTGAGTGAGCGGCAGTTGTGAAGCACCATGAATAATGCGAGAGAATCAATAGCGCTTTGAACGCATCTCGCCACATAAACTGCTATGATGGATCATGGCGGAACTTCTCACACTGGATGCTGCCCAGCATGGCAAGCGGGGAGGTGAGGGGGCAGCGAGAGAGCTCAGCAGAGAGAGAAATGAGGTGCAGACTAAACGGAGAGGATCCGACTGCTCCACGGGAGCTTTTGACGGAGGCTGCAATGAGTCGCTCGGCTTTTATAATAATAATAATTTTTTTTTTTTTTTTAAACCGCAGCCTGCATACATGTAGCCCAATAAATGTAAGGAAACAACAATGATACACTGAAAAAATATATATAACAAAGCTGTCACGTTTAATTCATTTTTTTTTTTTTTATTCTAATTGTTGAAAACATTTTGTTTGTGATTTACTGTCATTTAAATTGGCACCAAACTGGATTTTTTTCATTTTGACCAAAGGGATTAATTTAATTGAATGTGATTTGTGCATACGTTGCAGACTTGGACGACAGGAGCGACATGGACATTGATAAGAAAAATGAACAAACTTTGCATTTTTGTAATGTTACAGTTAGTTTCAAGTCATTTATGTTTTTAAACATGTATCTGTTCTTGACTGGATGTAATACAAAGCCCTAGAATCTGACGCATTATTGTCCGGAGAGTGCCGCCCAAGTCGCCTACTGGGGAGGGGAAGAGCTGCTGCTTAAATGTTTATATTTCTCTGAGATGAACCAGAAAGACGCCACAAAACTTTGTGAAGCTTGTTTGTGAATGACTTTGCTGTTGTGCTTTTAAACTAAGCTAATTTAGTTAAGTTTTGGCTAACACTGGTAATATTTGTTCCAACATTCAAACATGGTTTACAGGAAATAAAAATGTTAAAGTTACACTTTCAGGATATGCTAAATTAATCATTGTCATTTAATCAAAGCTAAAATATTATTTGTGATGAATTACTTACTTTTTTTTTTAAAGTTATGCAGTTTTAATTTTTTTACAAAACCAGACAACTTCAAGAAAATAATTTTCTTCAAAAACAGATAACATACACACAACTAGTAAAGTTTGTGAATGGAAAATGAATAATAGGGGAGAGTGCTACAACTAGCAAGATCCGGTCAACCCACTTGATTGCAACCAACATCTGCGAAGTTTTCCTCGTCGAGTCTGCGGATGTGATCACTAACACCCATCTCACCAATGAGTTTCATAACATAATCTCTCTTGGACTGTTTCACGCAAATAGCCATAGCCAATGAAGTTTTATGCTCACTTTCAAGCACAATCGAAGCTTGGCAGCGAGTCGACGAGAAATCATGGGCGCAGGACATACGTGACAAGTACGTGATGATGGAAATATGTATGGACTTGTGGTTGCTTGAAAGGAGATGACGCTAGCTGCAGTAAAACCCAAACGGCACTCGCCAGTTTCTTAAATAAAACCTTTTGTTTATAACGAATTTTACATGGGATTTGGTTTTGCAGGGTTAGGAAATGCAACATCGAACGATGCCGTGATACGCAGTCTGTCATGGTCTGTGTTTTGGGTTTGGGTTCTGTTTAGTTTTGTTCCATGTTTTCCTGTGTTCCATGTTTGTCGTGTGCTCATTAGGTTGTTGTGTCCACCTGTTCTCGTCTATTTTGTGTCGACCAATCAGCTCTCTCCAGCCACTCGTGTCTTGTCCAGGTGTTCCTCGTTGTCTCGTCAATTTGTTTGTATTTAGTTCCCTGGGTTCTTTCAGTCCTTGTCGGTTCATTGTTGTTGTCACATGTCTTGCCATGTCATAGTCGCCAGTTGTTTTTGTCATAGTCGCCTGTTGTTTTATCATTGTGATTAAATATTATTATTATTTTGAGATTCCCGCACTCCTGCCTTGCCTCCCTGCTTCCCTGCAATTGGGTCCACCATATTCTTGCCTTGCGTTCCTCGCCGTCGCCCTAACCATGTTCATGACAGAATGAACCGACCCAGCGGGAAGAACATGGCGTCACCCTGGACGCCACCAAACTGCCTCCCACCGTCCTCAGCCTGCCATCCATACCTACCCTCCTCCAGTAAGCCCTATCATTAAGTCTTTTCTGTCCTTTTCCTCGGGTCCCCCCACTTGTCCTAGTTATTCACCATGCCCTACTATTGTACATCCACATGTTTCTTTAGATTCAGATTTTTCTGATTGTGAAGATGGCCCTGATTTAGTTAACCTCCTATCTGATTCTGACTCTGACACAGATTTAGATTTTTCTGGTTCCTTCCCTAGTTTATCCCGTCCTCGTCCGTTTTTGTCACGTCTCCCCGTTTCCAACCCCAGTGAGTCCAAATCCTTTCCCTCTGACCTTTTCTTGGGCACCCGTTTGGCCATCTACCCGGGACCGCCGCGTGGTGGCCAACGGAGGCGCCCAAGTAAAGGTCAAATTTTGCCCCCTTGTTTTTTCCCCCCTGTTCACAAATCACTTGATTTTTCACCTGTTCCCACACGTTGTTCCACGGCTCCAATTAAGTCACGTCTAGTCAAACCTGCCCCCAAGCCATGTTCAGTACCAGCCATTTTTCCTAGTTCACCTTCCCGAGACCTTGTGCACTCTTCCACTCCCGTACCCTCTACTCCCACACCTCAATGGCGGCAGGCTGAGGAAGCGACTGCAGCTCCCGTTCCGGCTAATCGGCAGCTGCGCCAGGCTCCCGTTCCGGCTCCTCGGCAGCTGCGCCAGGCTCCCGCACCGGCGGCGCTCGTCCAGCGGCCGCCACCCGTCCTTGCTCCGGCGGCGCTCGTCCAGCGGCCGCCACCCGTCCTTGCTCCGGCGGCGCTCGTCCAGCGGCCGCCACCCGACCCTGCTCCGGCGGCGCTCGTCCAGCGGCCGCCACCCGACCCTGCTCCGGCGGCGCTCGTCCAGCGGCCGCCACCCGTCCTTGCTCCGGCGGCGCTCGTCCAGCGGCCGCCACCCGTCCTTGCTCCGGCGGCGCTCGTCCAGCGGCCGCCACCCGTCCTTGCTCCGGCGGCGCTCGTCCAGCGGCCGCCACCCGTCCTTGCTCCGGCGGCGCTCGTCCAGCGGCCGCCACCCGTCCTTGCTCCGGCGGCGCTCGTCCAGCGGCCGCCACCCGTCCTTGCTCCGGCGGCGCTCGTCCAGCGGCCGCCACCCGTCCACGCTCCGGCGGCGCTCGTCCAGCAGCCGCCACCCAACCCTATTGCCTGGCCCCTGCATTACCATTGGGTTCGGCACCGTGGCCGTCCACCTGAATGGCCCTGTAAAGACCCTGGTGCTTGGCAACCTGGACGACCTCCTGAACCGCTCAGCCAAGCACCTCACCTCGGGTGGCCTGGATGGCCACCAGACTGACCTGAGGGGTGGACTCTGTACCCTTCTCCAGGCCCCCTTCCGCCCACCCTGGGTTGATGACTTTTTGGTTGTTGTTTGGGGAACGTCTGGGATCCGTTCCTTTAGAGGGGGGGTACTGTCATGGTCTGTGGTTTGGGTTGTGTTTAGTTTTGTTCCATGTTTTCCTGTGTTCCATGTTTGTCGTGTGCTCATTAGGTTGTTGTGTCCACCTGTTCTCGTCTATTTTGTGTCGACCAATCAGCTCTCTCCAGCCACTCGTGTCTTGTCCAAGTGTTCCTCGTTGTCTCGTCAATTTGTTTGTATTTAGTTCCCTGGGTTCTTTCAGTCCTTGTCGATTCATTGTCGTTGTCACATGTCTTGCCATGTCATAGTCGCCTGTTGTTTTATCATTGTGATTAAATATTATTATTTTGAGATTCCTTGCTTCCCTGCAATTGGGTCCACCATGTTCTTGCCTTGCGTTCCTCGCCGTCGCCCTAACCATGTTCATGACACAGTCTGCTAGTAGGCGTGACTATATTTTGGCCTAAATAGCGCTTGTCGACTTTTCCATTGAGTCAACTAGTCATTTACTTATTTGCAACAAAAAATCCATGTAATAGCTTTGTGTGGTAATTTGATGCAAATAAATCATGGTTCAACATTCACAAATTCACCTTTTTGATGATTTTTTTGGGGGGTAAACTGTCCTTTATTAGCTAAAAATCTCATCTATTAACTGTATTTGATCTCAGCCTAAACCATGTCTAATATAGAAATACTGCATTGGCACAATCTTGTGGCATCTTGGGGCCAAGGACCCATTTTGAAGTGAGGCAGGAGCTTCATGTACACATGCCATAGCCTTGTCTAATACAAAACATGTTTTTTGGGACCATTTTGTGGCATCTATAGGATATACAAACCTTTATGTAGTGGGTGCTAATTACTCGCAGATGTTAGCTATTTGCGGCAGGACTTGGTCCTTATTCCCGACAAATAGCGGGAATTCACTGTATTCACGAATTTAACACATTCACTGCCAGCCTTCCCAGTTAACATGAATATTTGACTTCTAAAGCCATCAATGGCAGTGAATGTGTTAAAACACATCTATCAAAAATCCAAAATTTTTCTTGGCTGGGGTCATAAAAAAAACCATAACGACCATCTATTGGGTCATGTAGCTACATAAACTAATCAAAATATCGAAAATGTATTTCATCTGACAAATTCAGACCGTCACAAAGCTTTTCCACCAGGACCGCATCATGTTACATACTACAGCGTCCCATCATGTGACAGGTAGTAGCTGACAGTCGAGCAGATCCTTCTGACGAGTCTCGTGCCTCACTGTTCGCGCGGACCCTCTCCATAATTAATGGGGACATACTTCAACACACCACTGAATAAATGAAGCTGCCGGGAGCCCCTGTAGGGCGGCCCCGCGGATGATGCGATGAGACGGCAAACAAAAGCCCGGCATACACGCAAAATCACGCAAACGCGAGGAGAGGAAGCCTGTGTGCAACCGAGCTCACGCACAAAGCAGGTCAGGCAGCGCGAGTGAAGGCGGTGAGGCGAGCCGCGTCGACATTCCGGGGGATTCTCGCCAACTAAGTGGGTCAAAAAGCACATGCGAACGCTGCATATACGCCACTTTGTGCCGTTGAGCATAGTCGGGTAGCTGCAGAGAGATGTTCGACGCAACGAGAGGGAGACCGACATGCTGTCGTCTTGCGCCCACACGCGTCAAGACAGACATCCTCGCAAAAGCGCGCCTGTCTTAGACATTCTCAGAATAAAAATCCTCTAAACTGCTGGCCAGAGTGTAAAACATCAGCCGCCTGATTATGAATCCTATGATTTAATCTCAAATACATGCACAGTCTATTGGAAATGTTGTCCCAAGACAGTTGGAGACATTTTAGAGAGCCATAGGTGAAGACATAGCTGAGACACCGACAAATGAGAATTGAGACATGCCATAGGTTGTGCATAGACATACTGTAGATAGATACATACGTGCTGACAGAAAGACGTACAATATGTAGAGACAAGTGTGACATTGGTGGAATTATTAGCAAGACATACTGCATGATAAAGACACTGGTAGAAAAGGGTGTGACAGGTGGAGAGCGACATTTCACGACACAGCGTAGGGGAGTGTTAGCAGGTGAGACACGGCAGGCTAAGATGTGACAAAGGTGGATTTGAAAGTAAGACGCAGTTGATGCAGATGAACAATGAGATGTAGTTGGGGGCATTTGTTGAGACAGCACAGGCGTGTTATTGCAGGCTACAGACGGGACACAATAAGACGTTGACAAAGGTGGACATGGTTGATGCAGACATACAGCGAGAGATAGAGGTGACGAAGTAGCGGAGACAGTAGTTGAGGAATAATTGAAACGTAGTCTTTTAAATGTCACATGGGTAGCGACACAAGTTGAAAACTGTGACATAGGTGGTGGACGGAAAGGGTGAGAGTTGGAGATTTATTATCGTAGGTGAGCTATAGACAGATGAACACGAGTGAGACAAACATGCATGTTGACATGGGTGGGGACTTTTAAGTTGAGACGCAATTGAGAAATTCACAGTTAGGTGACACGGGTGGAGACATACAGAAACTGAGACATGTTGAGTCGTGTGTGACTTAAGTGATACAGATGGAGTTGAGACACAGAAAGTAAGAGATGGCGTCATGTAAGCTGTGGATAACACAGGCGATAGTTGAGAGACATTCGTAGAGACACGGTGATACACAGGTGAGACAGAGCTATAACACTTACATAGGTGAAGAACGTAAGCGACATACAGTAGATGGAAATCAAATCAAAGCTATGACATAGGTGGATAGACACGTAAAAACGTTGTGTGTGTGATGTAGGTGGCAACACGGGAGACATACTGTAGGTATTACACTGGCGTGTAAGGAATTGGTATGACACGTGAGAAACATCGGTGGATTGAAAGGTGAGACACAAGACAAACACTGATAGAGATACACGTCTGTCATAGGTGGGGATAGAAAAGAAGACATGAAAATGAGATATTTACACGCGAAATTAGTGTGACCTGTAGAAGGAGACAATAGTTGAGTTGGAGGTTTTTTCACTAGTACATAAGCCAAGACAGACACTCTTGGACATACAGCAGTGACATGAGTGGAAACACAGGAGGACATGTAGTAGACATGGGAGGACAAACACTGGGTAGAAAAAGTCTCCACACCCACGTTCAAATGACTGGTTTTTTTTTGTGATAAAATAAAATGAGAAGATAAATCATTTCCAAACTGAGAAGGGACATAATGTGGTTGCGCAAGTAAGCCCACCCTCTTACAACTGGGGATGTGGCTGTGTTCAGAATTAAGCAATCACATTTGAACACATGTACGCACTTGCCACCATTTCAAGTGTCTCTGATCAACCCCAAATAAAGTTAAGAAGCTGTTCTAGGATGCTTTTCATGACATTTTGTTGTCATATTACAGCACAAGCCATTGTCCGCTTTAAGCAACCGCAGCTTCAGAGGGATCTCATTCTTCAACGGTAACAGTCAGGAGAAGGCTCCAAAAGAATTTCCAAGGCAGTGAATATACCATGAAGCAAAAGTGAAGACACAGTCGTCAAGACACAACAGTGACATTACCAAGAACCGGATGTCCCTCCAAAGTTGATCAATTCTGAACTCAGCTCCATCCCCGGTTACAAGAGGGTGAGAACCGAATAAGAACCTAGCACTTGTGCAATCATCCATATCCATCCATTTTCAACACCGCTTATCTTGGTTAGGGTCGCGGGGCGCCGGAGCCTATCCCAGCTGACTTCGGACGAAAGGCGGACCACACCCCGAACTAGCCGCCAGTCTGCGGCAGGGCACATATAGACACGGACAACCATTCGCACTCGCATTCACAGCGTCGCTGAGTGGGAACTGATCCCACGCTGCCCGCACCAAAGTCAGGCGAGTGCACCACTACACCATCAGTGACCTTTGTGCAATCACATTATCTTTATCCTGGGTTCGAACTCACCGAGGTGTGTCCCGTGTTATTTTTCACCCGGGTGTCCAGGTGCTCGTGAGCCATTTCCTGTTCCGACTCAGTCCTCTGCACCAGACGCTTGGGATAGGTCACCTGGGCCTCTGTGTCGCTGCCCTCTGTCCTCTGTCCGGACCGGGAGGACCAATCCCAGGTGGCTCCATCCTGACCTGGGCTCCTGTTTAAACCTGATAGGCAAACAGAACCGACAATTAAGAGTCTACGTATGTGGTTTTCACAAATTCGGAGTCACCCAAGTAGTAAACTTATATGTTTTATGTTTTAGTAAAATAACACAACTCAAAGACAATTCAGCAGTTAATGATGTGTTTTTGTCCAAATTGAAGACAAATTTGAGTGCGGAACAAACCTAACGCATGTGTTTTTATGAAAAATAGAGATATACTTTGCAGTTTTTTGTTGACATGGAAGACAAGAAACTTCAAAGAACCTGCAATATACAATGTAGACAATTTAGTTTAACCTAACATACTTAAATATGACAATTTATTCTTTAATCTCAAGCAAACCTGTTTTTAGTCTTCAAATTCATGTTTTCATTAACACTGAGCGAAGACACGTTTTTGCTGACACTGACGACAATCTGGCGTCTTCAACAAACCAATAAGATAAATGTTTTTTTAATCAACTTTAAAGACAATAAATCAAACATACGTTTTTCAGGGTTTTCAATTGTATAAAAACTGATTGGATACACATGTTTTTGTTGACATTGAAGACAATTTCACATCTTCCACAAGTCCTACAATCCTACATGCTTCTATACACGTTGAGGAGAGTTTTGTCTTTAATTCAAGTCTTCAAAAAATAAAAATAAAAATCTAACATCATACAATCCATGTTTTCATAAACATTGTAGACGTACAGCACGTTTTTGTCAACAATTTAGTCTTCAATTGACATCACATTTGTGTTTTTGTAGACATTGAGCACAATTTAGTCTTCCGTGGACCTAACACCCGTGATTTGGACCGTGGGTGGATGCTGGACTACCTGGAGAGAACCCACGCAAAATGAGTGAATACATGCCAAGTCCAACTATTCAAACAGAACCTTTTTGCCTGCCAGGCTTCTGTGCTAACCCTCCACCTACTACGCTCACAAGTATAGTCCTCATGTAGCTCAGTAGTGCCATCTCTGTAGAGCTAAACAGGGCTTATAATAAAAAGCATTTAGCAGTCGTGTTGCACAAGTTGTGGCGGTGCATCCTCATTGGCTTAAAAACAAGGAGTTGCATGCACGTGAGGGGGGCTGCAGTAGAAATTTGCCTATGCAGCAAAAAGGCCACGCCGTGCAGACCACATAGCACAATGTTGCTATACTGCAAGTGGAGGCAAAGAGGGCGACCATAGACAAGTGTGCATGCACCGATCCCCCCCTACTCCCCTAGCAGCAAAATTGGATTCCCCCCCCCGCGCACATCATTCGCCTGCCAATCGTCGTGTCTCCGCTTACCTGACACCGCCAGCCGCTCGCCCACTGCAGCAAAGAGCAAGAAGCACCGCACCGCCAGCATGGCCGTCACACATTCCCGCCGGTCACCGCATGCAGGCCCGCAAAAAATACAATAAAAAATAAAAAAACGTCACAGAAGCGGACAGAAAAAGGAAAAAAAAAAACGTTAAAAAAATAATAAAACAAGGACGAAAACAGATTGAAAGTAGGTGCTATGGTGCGTCGGCTGCCATCATCTCCCCTCCTCCTTCTCGTACGCAGACAACATTTACATACAAAGATGACATTGAACCACTTTCCCCCCCCCCCCCCCCCTTTATGGCGGCGGGGATCGATACGAAGGAGCAGAACGACGATCAGTGAGGAAGAGGTGCGGAGCGAGAGGAGAACGCGCAGCACCGCGGATGCATCGCTCCGCAGCGTGCGTGCGTGCGCGCGCGTGCATGCGGTATGCGGAAGAGGGGGCAGCGGTGTGCCGGGTCACGTGGGCAAACCGAGGCCTCCGCCCACTCCTGCTCCAATTATTCCTTTTTCTTTTTCAATTATTTACAGTGGCGCCTTGAGATGCGAGTGAAAGGCGTTCTATGGCCACGCTCGTATTTCAAACCATCCTTTCCCATTGTAAAGAATTGAAATGCAATTAATCCATCGCACCCTCCTAAAAAAAATAATAATAAATAAAAATTATTTTAACGAGGAAAAATGGGACTCTATAATATACGCTATTCAAACACACAAAGACATAAACTGAATTTAAAATAACTAAACAGTTTTTGTCACATTTGTTCTTAAATTCAATGCACATTGTGCTGCTTATTCTGGTGTGCACGCCTTAGCCACCCGGGGGCAGTATAAAACAAACTTACAAGTATACATGGAGACACAGGAGATGTCACAACTCCTCAGCAGGCATATTAGTCATTCTTCGCGACGTGCAGTTTACTAAATAGCTAGCCAGCTATGCAAACATCACAAAATGTATCTTTCCTTCAGACAGTCCACTGGTGTGGCCACTTTAGAGTGCCTCGTTGTTAGCCATGAGCGCACACAAGTCACGCAGAGAAAGGCACAATGAAGTGGGGACGTTGAGTATCACGTAAATAAAAACAGAATACAATGATTTGGACAAACTTTTCAACCTCTATTCAATTGAATACACTACAAAGACTAGATATTTAATGTTCAAAGTGAAGAACTGTATTTCTTTTTGTGTGTGCAAATAATCTCTCATTTTGCATTTGATGCCTGCAACACAACCAAAAAAGGCCAGGGCCAACAAAACTGAATTCTGTTTTTGTTTACATTTTACATAACGACCCAACTTGTTTGTTTGTACTGTATATATACTATTTTAGCTGGCATAAATACGTTATGTGTCAAAACAATCGGACCCAATAACCCTTTAAATTTTTAAATGTTTAACTGCAGCAGAAATGATCATAATTAGCTCAGAGAAATTAATTACAACTTAATTGTGGTTATTTATCACCGGCGACCATTGTGTGCCAACTAATTACTGTATTATAATTGTTTTTCATCCAGATAATAATGCTCAGTTTAGAATAATTGATCAGTATGTTTCATATTGTGGTTGTGGAGAACAATTATTGTGCTACACAATATGTACACATTGTAAGTGGCATAAATGTATTCTATGTGTCCAAACAAGCAGATGTAAAAACAGTTTGTTTACTCACATGGAACACAAATGATCACATTTTGCTTTTTGTAAATTAATTTCCACATCAATATATTTGCGCACTGTATTTAACTATCAGCAATCATTGTGTGCATACCAACAAGAGAACTGTATTGAAAAATGTTTTAGAAAGGTAATCATGCTCAGTTAATTCATTCATTGAACACTAATATCTCGGTGACCATATTCACAGTCAACCTCATCCAATTTAGAATGCATGTGACGTAAACTGAATATATACAAACAGTATCTCTGTTGAGTCAATCAAAACTGAACATGATTACATCAGATCTTATTCTGATGTTGCCTGAGGACACTTTCATAACCGCAAGTGCCGCAAGGCGCATAGAGAAACCCTCGCAAATCAGTTCAAGCGGTCCAGCAGAATTCCTGTTAATGGCGATACATTAAGAATATTTCATGTGCCTCCTTTGGGGACAACAGTGTAAGCATAATCAACATGCGCCAAACGCACACAGCCCTTCATTCGGTGCAGCTGCACAGCATAATGTGCTTGAAAATGAACTAAAATGTAATTTGTAGTGTATTGTGCTACTTACAGAGATATGTATCAGTCAGGTAGTCATTCGGATCTCAGAAATTTTCTGTGAAGTCAAAATAAGCAACCACATTTTTAAATCACCTAGAGATGTATTTTTTTTTTTTTTTTACCAGATATTGTATTTTAGAACTTGCCCATCACTCATGTAATGGGGAGGAAGAGGAGTATGTACAGTACTGCAGTACACTCAAAGTAACTCCAGAGCCACAGCACTCTCTGCTGTGCGAAGAGCTGCATTACATTAAAAACCCGTCCACTGTTAAGTGATCTGTATGTATATGTATTAGAAATGTTATATAGAACAACTTCTTTGTATTGTTTTTTGTTTTAATATGAGATAAAGTGTGATGTGATTTTTATAATATTAGCAGAATAAAAAGAGGAAAACTACAAAAATGAAAGTTGAAAATGTTATCAAATAATATTTTGTTTTGGTCATAAATGTCAAGTTTCTTAACTCATATTTACAAGTACATATGTACTGTACTCTATTTACTAGTCTTAATTAAATTAGCTTCATTGACTTCAGCCTTATTCCTAAACGAGCACAATGACGTCACAGCGAGAGGCCGTCGCCTGCTGCCAATTAAGCAATTAAGAGACTATAAGACAGGCTAGTAAATGGGACACTGGGTTCATTTATGAGAGGTAAAAGTGTCAAAAGAAAATAATAATAATAAATATGAACGGTGATCGTGAAGATAAACCTGGAGCTGGTTGTCTAAAGGTCAAGCAGCAGTTCAAGTGTCCCCACGCAGCTTGTGGGGCAACTTTCTCCAAGCAGAGCAGGCTGCAGGAGCACGAAGCGACCCACACCGGAAATGTAAGCAAGCAAACAAACATAAAAACAAGTTATTATTATTATTATTATTATTATTATTGAAATGACTAATGACTCTATATGCTAATGTTCATCATACCCAGCGTCCGTGGCGGTGCACCGTGAGCGGCTGCAATGGTCGCTTCTTCCGGAAGTCTCGTCTCAGCCGCCACGTGAGGCAACACGATGGCGTCAAGCAATTCAAGTAAGTCACATTATACAACACAATTAGTAAACATTTGCTGTGGAACATTTGCCAAGTCGTTAAAGTCCTGGAATAGTACGCTAGCATTAGCTAGTTAGCCTTCGTGAAACACCGTCTGCTAACGTTCAGAAAAGAAAAAATGAAAAGAATACAATTTGTCACGTAACATATTAGTTTAAAATGTTTGCTTTGGCGCTGGTTCGTTTAATAAGCTGAAAAGGCTGAAACGTCGTTTAAAGGAGACATTAAATCTTACCACCAGGTGCATTCTGGGGCTTGTAGTCATTTGACTCGCAAACTAGTTTGCCCCATCTGATGCATTTTTAATTGGGTGAGGGAAAAAAAGACAAAGCACTTGTAGGCTTAGTTACACAAGGAAATTGCTACAAAAACGGCAATGTAAGTATAGTCATATTTTTAACTTTCTTCACCACGCAGGTGCAAGTTTGCCACCTGCACTGCGAGTTTCTTCCAGGCAGACAAGCTAAAGAGACACATGTGCTACGCCCACGGCGAGAAAGAAACGTACTTCAAGGTAATCTCCTGCAGATGGCGCCAAAAGGCCTCAATTTATACACATTGCCAAGAAATCAACAGTTAGGTCCTGCAGGTCAACTTTCTTTGCCTGCAGTGCACTCAGGCTGGCTGCTCATTGACATTCAAGAAGAGCTTTCGCTTCAAGGTGCACCTGCAACAACACTGCCTGGTCGCCAAGTTCAAGTAAGTTTTGAGTTAAAATGACAAAGAACGCTCATTGATGCAATCTGTCAATTAGAAGGCAGTTTTTAACACGAGTCTCAGCATACCTCTTACCTCAGATGAAACGAGTATAAAAAATATAAAATATTTACAATAAAGGGTCAACCTACTACTGTTATGTGAGTGAAGCAGCATTAAAAGCCTAAACATCAATGAAGTCCATTTACTTTGTCTCACGCAGGTGTTCAAAGGAGGAATGCGGTGCCGTGTTTGATTCCCGCATGGCCCGTAAAGCCCACGAGAAGAAGCACGCAGGTTGTCTCCTTGAAGTGCAGCCTCGTACGTGCAAAACTAAGACAAGTCTGATAGGACTTCTCTTTTTGTAGGTTACCGCTGTCTGGATGCAAACTGCCAGGTGGTTGCCTCCACTTGGAGCATGCTTCAGGAGCACATGGTCAAACACCGATGTAGGTACAAAGTTACAATAAAAATGTAAAAATATATATTTAGTGTGTATGTGTGTCTAGATGTATATATTAATTTTAATATTTTTTTTAAGCGACATTTACATGCCAAACCTGCAAAAAAGTGTTCAAGCGGACCAACACACTGCGGCGTCACAAGCGGGTGCACGCCTCGCACAAGCCAGTGTTGGTGTGCCCGCGTGACAACTGCCAGGCCTACTTCTCCACCACCTTCAACCTGCAGCATCACATCCGCAAGGTTCACTTGGAGCTCCTCAAGTACAAGTGCTCCTTCCCAGACTGCCCGCGCACCTTCGCCATGCGGGTATGGAACTTTTCCACCCAGTCCTGTTAGATGGGAAAATACACGGTTGCTTTAATTTCCCTCAAGTGCTTTTATGGTGTTGCTTTAAGATTTTAAAGGGCTGTGCGCATTCCACAGGAGAGCATGGTCAGACATCTGCTTCGACATGATCCCAGCGTAGTCAGAAAGAAGGTAAATGAGTGCTGTTACTAAAATCAAATGTATAAAGTAAGAAAAGAAGTCTCATTGCGTAATCTTCCGCTCTTGGACAGAATCGCCCACGTCCCCGGAAATGGTGGCAGAAGCGCTTGGACGGCCGTCAGCTCCCCCTGGTGGAGGACAACCTGAACCGTCTGTTCGCGCTGCGCATGCGCATCTCCCGCCGAGCCAAGTTGGAGGTGAACCTGGCGGGGCTGTTCAACGAGCGCAAGATCCCGCACTACGTCGACCCAGAGGTCAACCTGCGCGAACTGTTCAGCATCAAGAGGCCGGCCGTCATCAGCGTGGTGGCGCCGTTGAAGGGCTAAATTGAGGCTGATATTTCTGGTGGAAATTGGGTCTCTTTTTGTTGTTGATTCAAGGTAGCTGAGATTATTTTAATTTCATGGTTACAATGTCATTAAGAATGGAATGTTTTGTTTGCAATGTACACAAAGTTTTGACCCAATAAAAAATGAGTTACATTTTTGCTTGGAAGTGCTGCTTATGTTTCAAATCAATCCTCCTCCTGTGCTTTGAGGCACATTTCTGCTTATTAAATATGAATAACAAAGAAGTGCACATGACTAAGTGCTGAGTCACAAAGCCAATCTCGCGCTCTGGGGGTGGCTGACACTTCTGACGAAGTAAATTCTAAGCTGTCGGCAACTTGAAGTACTCCAAAACATTTGGGAACCCAGTTGGAAATAAAACTTGCTTCAATTTGTCTCCATGTTTGTGCTTCATAGCATCTGAGATGCAAAAATGGCAAGTGAAAGGAAACTCAATAAAATATCTAAAATGGTTATTGAAGATGTCTGTGTATACATGACTGTCACTCATAATAAAATATCTAAAATGGTTATTGAAGATGTCTGTGTATACATGACTGTCAACATGGGAATTAGTGTCAAGTGATGCTATATCCACTCTGCGGGGAATAATTTGGTAAAGTGTATCAGCATAATTTAGGCCTTCAGTAAAATGTGGACAATTCTCATGAGAAGTGCATTTGTTGGAATTCCTAGTCAAGGGAATGTCATTTTAAAGACTATAAAAGCAGTTTTACTGTTTCTTGGTTATGCTAGATCAGAATATATCACACGACCGCATGAAGTAACTTTTTAATTCAGTGAACTTGAAAGATTGGATTTAATAGCATATCTGACAGTTTCAGCAGAAGCAATGGACCACAGATGCTAAGCAGCACTGTTGATGTCAGCCATGTGTTTTGTATACTTTATACTGGAAACCTTTGTCAGTTTTCATTATTTGTATTTCCATGAATATTTCAAGTGACGTGATTTCTAAATTGCATGTCAGAAACTCCACAAGCGTCAACAACAGTGACATCACTCAAGTTAAAAAAAAATCACATAATGTAAATGTTACATGATGTTTCGTTGGCCTGGGCTGACTCTTTCCTCCAGGGGTGTCAATAGGTGTTAAGCCCCCAGTAGTGTGGCACCCTGGGGGGTTGCTCATCAATATTTTCATCCTTGAAAAACAGTATATTGAGTGAACCCGCAGCCCCCTACCCCCCCCCCCCCCCCCCACGACCCCCTTCCCCTATAATTGGCTTAGTGACGCCACTGCTCGCCTCCATTTATTTGAATGAGAGCAAGCACCACATTACTCCACTGTTCACCAACAACTATTTTGCTTATTTAATGATGGAAACATCTCCAATTTACCCTAATTAATTGGCAAAGCATTTTCTTCAGTTCAGATTGACCTTTTTAAAAAGATTTGTAAACATTTTTGTATTTTGGCAGACGAGGGTGTCACTAATGAGCGTAATTCGATATTAAGCTGGAATTGACATAGTACTGTATTAAATCTGATCTGTGCGCTCACGCTGCACTTGCACTGGCACTTCTCCGATATTGGATATTGGATGTTTATCCACATTTGGAAGAGGCCTATTTAAAGATATCCGACTGGGTGCATTTCTCTGTTTACGTAAATAAAAGCAAAATTGTCTCACTTGAACCATGCTGTTTAAATCCAGCGTTTTTGTTGTGCTACATGACTACTGTAGGCTCTAAGTACATAAACTATTTAGCAGCATCACACAAAATTAAAGTTGGGTCAGTGTGAGAGCTGCGTTTAGTGAAACAAGGCGAGGGAAGGGTGGATGCTTTTGGGTCATCTATTCTGGAGGACACAGTCTAATTCAGGCCGTGACGCCTTTATGCTTAACCTACTTCAGTTGCGTTCCTACTGGTGCGTTAAATAAAGCAACATTTGGCTGGTTTTAACCCGACCTCCGCGACCCTGGGCCGCATCATGTCTCTGGTGGGAGTTGGGAGAAGTGATCCAAAACAATTCCCCTGCCGGCGCGCTCAGTCAACAAGGATCATCTAATCATGTCGCTTTTTGTTCCGCCACATGCAGTCCTTCTTTGTGACAACCCGCGCAGCGTTTAAAGGCTATAAGCTGTTGCCATGGCAACAAAAGTCTAGCTTTGCAGCAAAGACTCTTGTGCGACATTGATGGGTTTAAGCACCCTTTGTGAGGGACCGTGGTGAGTTGATGGTGATGACCATGTCAATTCCAGCTTAATATCGAATTACACTCATGAGTGACACCCTCGTCTGCCCAAATACAAAAATGTTAAAAAAAAAAAAAAGTCAATCTGAACTGAAGAAAATGCCTTGCCAAATAATTATGGTAAATTAGAGATGTTTCCATCGTTAAATAAGCAAAATAGTTATTGGTGACCAGGTAGCAGGCGGAAACAGACGCAATCAACTGGAGTGGATTACAGTTTGAGACACCCACAGAGGATGACAAGCCCAAAAGTCCCATTCATGATGATAAGAATACTATCTGCAACCAACTCGAAGCTTTTTCAAAGGCCTCATTGTCTCATCCAGGAGGTCACAAGGAACTCAGGACAACATCTAAAGAACTGCAGGCCTCCCTTTACCCAGTTACGGTCAGCATTCATGACTCAACAACCAGGAAGAGACGGGGCAAAGATGGCATCCATGGCAGGGTTCCTCGGTGAAAACCACGGCATCTGGGTGCCAAGTAACTGCTGAAGTGAGTGGAGGAGCTTCACTTAGACAAAAGTAGTCTTTCGCCGACAGCTTGCGGCATATACGGGCAATTACAGTACAGTAGGAACCTCTTTAGTGGGAGCGTCGATTACGCGCGCATTTTCTGATCCTTATCTATCTAGATTCACTGTACTGCAATCCACGTGCTCTATGCAACCTTCCTCTAGGGATACAATAGAAAAGATGAGTCTTTAGGGTTGTTTCCCAGCGTTTATTAGCATAATAACACCACAGATTAGCCCTGAAGTTTGTATGTCAGCCTATGAATAAAACAAGTCCTAAATTGAAGGCATTCATTCGCCAATGTACATAAACAACGAGTGGCTCCCGTAAACGCAAACGTGACGTCACACGGACTCTCAAGCAAGACAATCATGAGTCACTAGAGCGCATGCTAATTGAATTGTTTCTCATTACTGACCATCAGACAGATGTAGGAGTGTGTGTGTGTGCGTGCGGTTGTGCGCGTGTTGTGTGCTGCAGAGCCACAAATAAAGTAAAGTGAATTACTGACTCAAGACCGACAGAAGTCTTTCGCTCTCATTTAAGACGAGATGAAGTCGTGCTTCTTGTCTAAAACGAACACTTAGGAAGTCTTTTCTTCCAACTGTGGACCGAGTGAAGGTTGAACGATAAGAAGAGACGCGTGCGCTCGTGTGCATGTGTGTGTGTGCGCGTGCGTGCGTGTGTGTGGGATGCAGGATCAGAAGTGAGATTAATTACAGGGAAAACAGATTGAACAAATGTTGGCCAACCACTGACTCACGGACTCATTAGGTGTTATTTTACCTGTAATTAGTGCCAAAGGGAAATAGACTCCCCGAGTCTGAACTTAATGGAGAATTTTCTCTATAAAGAGGAGCTAGCAAGTTATGCTGAACGGATATACCGAGATATATATATATATATATTTCGGAATCAGGCATCTTTGAAATGAGGATGCAAGTCTGAGTATTTGGGCCACACTGAGAAAAATATAATATACAGTGGGAGGAAAAAGTAAGTGAACACTTTGGAATTTCTTACGTTTCTGCAAGAATAAACTTAATCTAATACCACACAAACAATTATGTTTTGATAGCACATAACGTAATAATTAATAGGACAGGTAGGAAAAAAATTAAGTTGTATTCTTACCAAGAAAAAAAAGTCTTTTAGGAAAATAAAGTTTTTTAGCGAAACAAAATCCGTAGTATTCCTAAAATAAAGCAAAATGAAAATATATTTTTCAGAATATTAGTCAGAATATTACAAAAATAGCTTCTTTTTACAAAAAAGTAATATGATGAGAATAAAGTCAGAGTTGTGCAAAGGGAATGTAAGGAAAGGTAATTGTTTACTGCTTGAACGATGGCATTACTCGTGTGTGTGTGTGTGTGTGTGTGTGGGTGAGCTTGAAAGACTAATGAAAGGTTTTTCCTTTATGCCTCTGTCAACTGCTATGACTGACACCTCCGTGTGTGTGTGTGTGTGTGTGTAAACTATGATTACCTAAACCACTAATCTTTTTCTCAGCTCTATTTTTGCATCTAAATTTATACAACAGTCGCATTTTGTCATGTTGGCAATTGTTTCTGGCTGCGCAAAAAGAACATTGCACACAAGGATTCGTGCGTGTATTTCTTTTGAGGAAATGAGGACAAAATTGTCACATTGCAAATCAACAACAGAATGGCTTCAGAAGAACATACACGTGTTGTTTTTGCAAGGTAGAAGCTGACGTCACTGCTTCAGGGCTCATCAAATCAGTTGACATCATTTCATTTTTTTCTGCAAATGGAAACTAGAATCCAGCAATTGGCTGACTACCAGTTCGGGGTGTATCGTGTTTCTCGCCCAAAATCAGCTGGGATAAGCTCCAGCTTACCTGGCTGTGACCCTAGTGAGGAGACGCAGAATAGAAAATGGATAGATGGTTGTAAACTAGAATAACACCCAGTAGTGAGTCATAAGTCATCATTTCCAAAAACAAGTTTTTTCAAAAAAAGTGTGTATATATATATATATATATATATCTACCGCTTATCGGAGGTCGGGTCGCAGGGGCAGTAGCTTTAGCAGGGACGCCCAGACTTCCCTCTCCCCAGCCACTTCATCCAGCTCTTCCGGGGGGGTTGGAGATCACGGCTTGATGAAGCCAACGCCTCGGCTGCGCCTTGAACTTCTGTCCATAAAAGTTATGAACAGAATCGGTGACAAAGGGCAGCCTTGGCGGAGCCCAACCCTCACCGGGAACAAGTCCGACATACTGCCGGACTCCCCGAGGGACACGGTCGAGCGCCTTCTCCAAGTCCACAAAACACATGTAGACTGGTTGGGCGAACTCCCATGCACCCTCGAGGACCCTGCCGAGGGTGTAGAGCTGGTCCACTGTTCCACGGCCAGGACGAAAACACACCGGGACCACCACCCCAGTCTGCCAATCCAGAGGCACTGTCCCCGATGTCAACGAGATTTTGCAGAGGCGTGTCAACCAGGACAGCCCCACAACATCCAGAGCCTTTAGGAACTCCGGGTGAATCTCATCTACCCTCGGGGCCTTGCCATCGAGAAGCTTTTTAACCCCGTTGTGACCTCAACCCCAGAGATAGGAGAGCCTGCCTCAATTGAGGAGATCTTTTCCCCACTGACTCACAACGTCCCGAGTCGAGGTCAGCAGCGCATATATATACTGTATTAATCATTATAAAATAAAAAGGTACAAAGTCATTAAAAAATAATATGGTACAAAGTTGATAACTGAGTACCCAACAAGCTGGATGTGACGTTTAAGTATTTTTTTTTTAATGCACCGAAGCCAAAATGAAGCTCCAGAATGTTTGTATCTTTGTATTGTGAACACAAGAGAAAAACTAACATCATGTTGAAGTGTATTTCAATGTCATTGTGTGTGTTTTAGTTTTAACTGTTGGGAAAAAAAAAAAACCCACTAATGATTGTGTTGCATGCAAATGAAAGGCCCTGGGCACATTTTTTTTTTTTACTACAGCGAGCAGGAAGCTGTGAGCACGCCGCATACTGGAGTGCTAAAGTGCTGCCAGCTATGATTGACAAAATGTATGAGAGCGTAATTATGTGAGAAGTAAAAGCACTGCAACGCTACAACATTTGGGGCGTTTTATCATCAAGTCTACTACACTCAATGTTAACCTTTAGGATGAAAACACCTTCACGGCATGATAATTATATCACACTCACTTTTACGATGCTTTTACTACTGCAATATTTATCCAGGAACGTTCCACCTGTAGGATGTCGAGCAAAAGTGTGATGCTAACCACAGAACAGGAAATGGAACTTATCACGACAGGAAAGGATGAACTTTTCTTTGGGATGTCACAAAACCAGGAAATGCAACAGATGCACGTGTCACAAATTATTATTTATTGTATTAAATGCGCTTGCGCCCAAAACCAAAAGTGGTCATACAATGTTACAACAAAGATAAAAATAAACAGCCAATCGGCGTCGCAAATATACTGCATCACGCACAATTTCCTGATGTTATTGAGCAGAACTATTGAGAATAAATTGATCGTCGCTGTTTGTGGGCACCTGGGACCTTTTCATAACTCCTGCTACCAATACTGGGACCGTACGAAAAAATTAGCAGGGCTGGCGTATGGTGAGTGAAGAAGTGGGCATACTGTATCTGCTAAGCACCTCTGTGAATCAAGCTATCAATAGCATTTGTCACACATTACACACACACACACACACACTCTCTCTCTCACATACACAAAACTTCCTCTATTATGAAAAAGAATCGATAACAGACAGATATAGCGTAGTACCAATCAGAGAAAAGCTGCTTTCCATATTTAAATTACAGAGAACAGTGATCCAATCAGATCAAAGCTGATTTAAATATCAAATATTAATGAGAAATCCAGCCGTCTCATCTGCTATGTGTTTTGGATCGGCTACAATAGCTTGAAAAAGGTCATTCTGGGCATTTCCAACTCATCTTGTAAAACCAAATAAAGGATAGCAAAGGTTATTTGAAAAAAATGGGTGTGGCATGGGAATTTATTTGGTTCCACTGTACATTACACAGGGTTAGTCAACTGCAACAGATAAAATTGCCTTACATTATTTCCCATGGGGGGGAGGGGGGATAAGAAAAGCACCATGGAGAAAGTTTTAAAAGACATTTTATTGAGGGACGTGAAGAAAAAATGACAAAACAGTTGTGTTTCCAATGCTAGTGTTTACAAGCGGGGCTAAATCCAGTTGTGTTCATGTCTTCACAGTACATTGGAATATAACAATCAGCACGTATAAGGGGAAAAAGCTCGCCAAGCCATGCTGAGGATGAAAGGATCTCTGCTTCGAGAGGAGGCGTCACTCTGCGGCGGCCTCACGCAGGGACGGAAGCGAGGTGTCCTTTACGGGGGGGGGGGGGGGACCGGCGAGCCAGACAGGAGGTGACTTTGGATCAGTGGTGACTCAGAGGGTCGGCACACACGCCGTCTGACCGTACGCTTCAACACACACGTCACTCCTCTTTACTAGTCTTCTTCAGCTCATACAAATACCAATGCAACGCGCACTGTTTCATCCTTTGCATGGAAATATTGGACTAAATGGCTTTTTGCCTGAACAACTCCCTCAAAAGTCTAACTTTATCCCTATAAATTAGGTTTTACACGATCAGGATTTTTGGAGCCGATCAGCGAGTTTAAAAAAACGATAACTGATCCGATCACAAGATGGAGGAATGTGTCTATTTAAATGACCTGTTCATTTACTGTATATACTTGGGTACTTTATTGCTCAAAAAATTATATTTACAATAAATGTAAATGTATCTTTGTTCCTCTATTTATGCCAGCGAGGCATCGTGACAGACAGAACAAATGAATGGTCTTCTATTAGATGCCAGCAAGTAAATACAGTAATTAATGTATCCACTTTTTGTGACATTTTGTTGGTTGGTCTGCCGTGAGCTTTTTCAATTGTAAAATGTGTTCCTCGGCTCCATAAAGGTTGGAAATCACTGCTCCAGTCAGATCGTGTATTCTAATCAGTCAGGTCAAACCGACATTACATGCCAGAAATAATGGGTGCTAACTTCCTGTAATTACTATATATTTAATTAAATGACGTGAGCATACCTCAAGCAAGCCTTAAACAAACGTCCTCTCCTGTCCTGAGCACCGGTGACCACCAACACACATTTTTCCCCATTTTGTCCTTACAATACCGTCGGTGCGCTCCACTCTCGTTGCTATCGCATCGGTAACGAGTGTATCCGGTCGCATTTGAATTGACAAGCCCAATGATCGTAAAAAACGGGATGCGGTGGTATCGGAATACAAGATTTTATTGCAGTGGTCTGACAGTGCAATCGTGAAAGAGCAAATTTGTCTTGTAGTCTGATCCGGGCATTACGTGTTGTCTGTTCCACACCGCCGACATGTTTTTTTTTTTTTTAAATAACTTTATTGGCTGTCAGATATTTCCAATACTACGTCAAAAGACACGCAACAAGGCTAAAAATAAACTAGCTTTTGGATTAAAATATACTGCATACGCGGCTACGCGTAGTAAAGGTCTTTTGCGGAGGATCGGATCGGCGAATTATGACATTAAAGCCGATCATCATAAAATGCTAAATATCGGCCGATACCGATCAGCCCGATAAAATTGGTGTAAAGTCTACTATCAATATATATTAATATTAGGACCCGACCCATTTGCCAATTTTTTGCTCCGTTATAAAGTTATATTTTTTTAACTTTATAACGGAGCAAAAAATTGGCAAATGGGTCGGGTCCTAATATTAATATATATTGATAGTAGACTTTACACCAATTTTATCGGGCTGATCGGGCAAAGAATTGTAAAACAGTCAAATGTTCTGCTTGTAATTCGTAGCTGTATTGTTGTAAGCGTTAAGGGAGGAAAAAAAGAAGTGATTTTATTCATGGTATATCTTTAAATTAATCGGTTGAATAATCGGGCCCTAACTAATACTGTATAATACGAGCTGCAAGAAGCGATGAACAGGCTGTCGCGTGTCCTTTTCCATGAACCTCAACATGATTGACAAAATTTGATGTCAAGGACAATGATTCTCAAGTGCGGTGCCACGAGTGATACGAGGGCTCCCAACTATGTCAAAGAATCACTTGCTAACCACAGTTCAGTTGTATTTAACTTTTAACTTCAATACATTTGGGATTTAATCTTGAGGGAACTGTTTGCTTTTAACATTTCTTTCTATTTCATTTGAATGTGCAATACATTTGAATTGAATCATTATATAAGTACATTTATCAGTGAAGCGCAGTGTTTGTTTAAACTGTGCACAATGTAACAGTAGCTGGAAATAATATTGAACGCACTTTTTAAGACTGAAACCTATTTCATTATAATGTTAATCATCATGGTGGTACTTGGAGAGCTCAGTTTTTTTTTCGGTGGTACTCGGTGTAAACTGGTCTATAGGATATTTGCCTCCGATTGAGGCTCATTTGGACCCAGAATTGCTGCTTCAAAGCGAAATGTCCGACTTCCTGTTCAATTTTTCACATGTAGGAAAGTGGAAGAAGGAAGCGTGTCTTCCAAATGTAAACAAACAAAAGTCAATTTTGTTATCCGTAAAGACTGACAGTGAGGAGACTCGGCTAATAGTTTTTCACAGTCCGCTTCATCTGTTTAGTGCAGAATGAAGAAGAAGAAGACAGGAGAAGGTCACGACAATGTCGGCGAGGCTCAGATCTCCTCGATGGAATGTGCGGGAACCAGGCCTCGCTTCTTGCCGCTGCTCAGCTTCACCAAGGTGTCGCCGTCCTCACGCTTGCCCACGCAGATCTGACAAAAGACACTTCATTAGGTACACCTCACACATCAAACAAGTGTCAAAAACTCATAACAATCAGCAAACCTTTGATTGACATGCTCTATTTTCGTCACCGGCGTGGCAGTGGGTTAGACCTGGTGTTAATTTCGCAGACAGGACTAAACCGGCGTATTTAAAAAGGGAGGTCTGTGCAACTGTGGGGGCGTGAACACAGCCGACTAACGGGACAAGCCGAAAGGAAAAGAAGGAAGATTGATATGAAAAAAAATTTTGCAATGAAATCCACAGTAGGTGACACTACATCCATGTCTGGAAAATAAAAAAAATGTCCATCCCTAACTTGCTAACAACAGGACATAAGACTAGCAAACAGAAGCAGCGTGAAGGGACCTCAGGCAGCTGAGAAGATTCAGATGCGATGCTGATTAGCAACATTTCTGCTCGACCGGTACGTTTATCACCTCTTTTTTGTTTTTAATTGAAGTTTTATTTTTGGCGAAGGTCGGCTTGTTTACAGTGCTCAAGCTATCTTAGTATTGCTAGCGCTGCTAATTCTGTTGAAGCTGAACAGCATTCAAATCTTGTTCGGTTTTAAAACGGCTTTAAAGAGCGACAATAACGGAGCATTTTTGCGTTATTTGATTGCGCGGGTGCAGCTCAGGATGCAGTACTTCAAAACGTCGTCACTCGGTTGCCATGGTTATGATGACACAAGGGGGGCTCGTGAAACGCCACGTGAAGTTGAAGCTGCGGGGCGGGTACCTGCGCCTCCTTGACCACCATGTGTCCTCTCTCCCGGCTGCCGGCGGTCGTTCCCCGGATGACGCGCCACACTCTCTCGCCGGGACGCACCCGCTGCACGAAGTTGGCCGGGAAAAAGCCCACCCTGTCGCCGCTCTTGCCCTGGGGGAGGTCGACACAACAGAACCACAGTTAAGCTATGAGTCATTGAATACCTCAGGTAAAGAACGATGACTTATTATTAGTGCGACACACCAAGGTTACTGACCGCTTCAAGGTGGAAAACCAACCAGTTGCTCTATCTATATTCTGATCATTTTTCAATATTTTCCAGTATTTATCACCGTATAATATAGCAATCTGCATTACGTAGATGCAGAAGGGGTGTAACTATGAGGGTGTACGATTTGAGCAAAAAAATATGTATTTGGATGTGGTGGAGGTTCAGTCGTTATTTATCACATTCATTTTTGTATGTATTTGTACAAACTATGTATTTTAGGGGCCCCAAACACAACCCCCCCAAAACGTAACCAAACTCCTGCTACCAGCTCCACCGATCGACACAAAATGGTCTCAAAAGACCCATGCCCGTTATTTAACGGGAAGCTGGCAGTTTTCGTTGAAAGCAGCCATTTTGGAGGAATTCCCTCAGTTGTGCCCCAACGCTAGTTCCACCGATAAGACTCCATATTTGGTGTCGATGATAACAGGACACACAAAAAAAGTGTCAAGTACCCATGCCCGAAATTGAACAGTAAATCAGCCATTTTGGATTGAATCAGTTCATTCATCTGAATTCAAAAGACTCCTGCTAGGGAATTTACCCAAATAAACCACTAATTTTTAAAAATCAACACAAAATTGGGTGGACGTCTATCATAATAGGATGCACCAAAGTCTAATTAGAACAGGAGGTCAGCCATTTTGGTTAAATGCAGCCATTTTGAGCAAATTCCAGCATTATGATGGCCACAAAGCCACTTTACAATTTTAAGACTTTATTCCAAAAGTAATAGCTGACATATGGAAATCGGACTGATTATATGTAGTCGGTGGTTATCAATGTTTATAATTTGTGCATTTCAGGTACCCCGTTGATGAAATTGACTGTTAAATTAAAATGAAAATGGCCGATCCTGAAGAAAAGGCATCATGTGTATCGTGGTCTATTGTGATAAAAATCGACGATGCAGACGTAGACAAATTACAGAGTTAAGTATGGAAGACATCACATCTGCTGTCACATCTGTCAATTCGTAAAAAAAAAAAAATTATAATTTATGGATGGGAGGAGTGGATGACAAAATGTTTAAAAAAAAAAAAAAAAAAAAAGAAGACAGACCTCATTTTGTAATAATTTCCAGATATGTCTATGAATTTGCTTTAGTCAACATCTAAAGAGACTTTATGGACACACTTTACTTTAATGATCACAAAAATCACAAAATCCCAAGCACGTATGCTTGATTTATTATTCCTTGTATTTATTTTTGTTGATAGCAAGATTTTAATTTATAGTGTGTGACAGTGGCCGATTGGAAAACCAGAGGCGATAATCACTCCCGACAAGCTGAAATTGTTTTCAGTACATTTGCATAAGCAGCTGAAACATTCTGTGCATCCATTTTTCATACATTATTATTTTTTTGCCATCACATATTTTATAGCTTGTGAGGGGCAGAGTTCAGTGTAAATCATGAGCACGTGCTCACAACAATCACGGATGATTGAAGATGCTGGACTTGATGGAGGCCTTCAAAGGCTGCGTACGTCTTAAGACGCACACACACACACACACACACACACGTACGTTTTCTACACTCTTTTAAGACTAGTCTGGGGAAATGACAGCATTTGTGCCTGAGCAGGTGCGCTTGATATAAACACCTCCATATGCACCACACACACACATGATAATACATACGATGATAAATAATTTATTCTTATCACTCACCTTCCACCACTCCTCGTTGGAGTCATCTGTGACTTGTACCCGATCACCGGGGCTAAAAGAGATAAGACAAAAGGATAAAAAAAAAAAAGGAAAGAAAGGACGGTAGAGAGTCGAGAGTGATAGGTACATAAAAGCAGTCGAGCGTATACGCAACTGTCACCGTCGGATTCGTGACGCGCGTATGTTAGTGAATCCGAATTCATTCTATATGACAACCTCATACCCGCGACCTTAAAGTCAAGAAGGAGAAAAAATAAATTGATCAAATAAAACAATAAAAAAAACCTGGCAAGAAATGTCTCCAAAACATGAAGAACTTTCTTAATATTCATCCTATTTCCTGTTTTAATCATTTTATCATTGGAAAGCTTGCTAAACACAGAAACCGACAACATAATACTCATGTGAATCATTTTTTAATTCCTTCCGATGTTAAATTAGAGAATGTGGCAAAAAACAGACAAATTAAATTTAAGAGCCAAGAATGAACAAACACTGCAGACGCTATTAATAGACTGTACATGGTAAGGAATTAATATAGCACAGTAAAGAGGCATTTGTAGTTGACAAAATTCATGAAATTAGGATTGGAAGCGAAAGAAAATATATGAGCCACATGCCGGTCAGATGGGAGTACGTCACAATTCAACAATGCCAGCAGGCGGTGTGTGCAAATCGATCAAGTTGCAATCAATCATATTTGCACACGCAGAAGCACAGAAAATATATATAATTCAGATTATTGTAGGGATTAGAAAGGAAACTGAAACCTTGGAAAAACTAGGAAATGCGAGCGGTCCGATCGCACTAACTGCTCTTTGAGGGAGAATGTGCAGACAGCTAGTTTAGTTTAGTTCTTTGTTCAAGTTAACCAATACCGACAATATCACAATGTTTAGCGTTCTTCCACATTATCAAAGACACACAGTCAATATTCAAATCAATTCCGCGCATGCCTCATTTTATCATGCCGTCCTTGCTTTTTCCTTCCTTATCGCTCGTCTTCGTCGGTGCTTTCAAAATTGGACTTTGAAAATACTCCCCACCAATGTCATCATTTCAGCCTGACAATTTAAAAACAGCAAACACCCCCGCACCTCAGTATCTCTCATCTACTTTCATCCACTAAGTGGGTACGGTGACAAGCTGGGAGTGCGTAATTAGTCATCCTAGGAGGCCCTGAAAATGTCCTCTGAGGACGCCACGATGAAGTAGGTGGGACATTTTTTTAAATCAAAACAATAGGATGCGTGTTGACTCACTGTAGTTCCAGATCGTTGTGTTCCTGAGGCAGAAAGCTGTAGAGCGCCACATAAGTGTGGATAGGGTGGACCTCGATGCGTTTGGGGGGCACCTGGACACAGGAACCACAGCGTGAGACACGGACGCACATGCACGCACGAACGAACAAACGCACACACACCTCAGCGGGCGTCTCAGCTTGGCCGCCACTCTCGTCATCCTCGTCGTTCTCCACCTCATTGTCAGCGGCAACAGAATCTGGAACGGAACACGTGTGGACATGAAACATGCCAGAAAACACGCACTGACTAGTATCAACACATGTATTGAATACACACTGTACCTGTACATACATGTAAACACAGTAACACATAAATGAATGCATGTACACATGCAATATGTGGAAATACATGAAAAACACACTTAACACCGGTAAATACATGCATTTAAAAACTAGGGCTGTCATTGATTAATTCCTTTT
This sequence comes from Phyllopteryx taeniolatus, assembly GCF_024500385.1. Taxonomy (NCBI): domain Eukaryota; kingdom Metazoa; phylum Chordata; class Actinopteri; order Syngnathiformes; family Syngnathidae; genus Phyllopteryx; species Phyllopteryx taeniolatus. Next base: position 16,065,302 of record NC_084517.1, read on the forward strand.
ATCAGATTAATCACACTTTTGAATTTTGATGAATCACAATTAATCACAGGCGCCAAATAGTACCACATTTTGCTTTGAGATAGTATTTTAAACTTGTTGTCCTTCAATGGGGGAAAAATAAAAAATAAAAAATAAAAAAAAAAAAAAAAAAAAAAAGAAAGTGCAGAGTTCACTATAGGCTATAACCTATATATATATAACTATATAACTATATATAACTATATATATATATATATATATATATATATATATATATATATATAGTTATAACTATAACCTTAGTTTTTTAAATTTATTTTTCCCCCCCCCCCAAACATCTCATCGGGGTGACTTTTGAAGCAAAATTTTCCGAGCACGCCAACTGGAGTCTCTTCACTAATTTCTGCACCGCCGTAAGCATTCACCTGATCACTGACCTTCGAACAACCAGCAACACATTTCAGAAATCCATCCGCGGTTAAAGTAAAGGAGCGTGTGGTCAAAATAAATGGTGCAATTAATCTGAGTTAATACATGATCAATCCGCAAATTTTTTTTTTTGTGATTAATAATGAGGTAACGCTTCAACTTTGACAGCGCTAGTAAAAACACACACATGTACACAACAAACCTCCTGTCTCCTGAGGGACATCTTCCTCCATGCTGCACTGTCTCCCCTGCCTCTCCTCACACGCCTCACCCTTTGATCAACGACAGTACACACCACATGCTAATTGAGGCCTTTGATGGCACAACATGTATGCAAAATTGAAGCAACTCAAGCTTATATATGAGATGGATTTTTATTTATTTTTCATTTTCATATGATTGTTTTCAATACTGTACAGCAGTAATACATAAAAGGAGGCACTGCCTTTACTGCTAAAGAATTATTGCCTCAGTTTTATTTAACTTATAAGATGGATACATTTACATTCAAACCTTGAGAACTGTGTTATTTAGGTACAATTTAACTTTCATGTGCAATACATTTTAAATGAGTCATTATATATTAGTAGTTTTTTTTATTTTCCTATATTTAAGCGCAGTGTTAACATTCAAACTATGTATAATGTTAGTGGTTTACAATAAAATTATACTTTTTTTTAGAAATAAAACCATATCTTTTTTTAATTTAACACTTAGGCCTACTACACTACTGTACTTTAATGTTGGTCATGATGATGGTACTTGGAAAGCTAATTATTCTTTAGGTGATATGATGTAAAATGTTCGGTAACCACTGCTGTACAGTACAGTATTTAACATAAAATAGCTGTAAAAACCTATGAAAAAATGCAGGGAGGTGCGTTCCAGGGAAATAAAACAAACAAAAAAAACATCATATAGCTGTGCCATGAACGTCAAACCATGCTATAGCGGGGGTTCATTATAAAGACGAAATTGGGATGCGTTGGTGGTGCATGGCTGCCATGGAAACTTTATCTCAATCACACAGCACACACACATGCATCCTCGCAGGGCCTGGGTCGTACCGGGCTGTGCGTCGGCGACTCCGACATGCTGCCGAAACTGGAGCGGCTCATCTGCGCCAGCGACGTCCCGTAGCGCAAGGCGGCGTACACCGGGTCCGTACGTGCCCGCACCGCCTCTGAAAGCACACACACACACACACACAATATGCTCAGACATAGGGAGTATTGTGCCTATTTGTCGACATGGGGAAAGAATGGGGTGGGGAGTCTAAATTTAACTGGAGTGACCCACTTTAGTGTGTGAGAGAGGAGCCAAAAGTTGAGGCATCAAGACATGCCAACACGCTTTCATTGAAGCGGACAGTTTTATGAAAAACTGTCAACAAATGATATGATACTTTTTAATGCGATACTTTTCCTGCAAAAATGTGTTGCTGTTCCCAATAAAAAGTTTGTATGTGTCAACAAGTTAACAAAACAAAAGTTAGCATTGGAAATGTTGCTTTTGGGACAAGTGCGACAGTGCCCCAGATGACACTGTGGTAATAATAAACTGTAAACTTTGGCTCCCAATAAGGATTTGTCCTGAGTCAACAGGCTAATATAGCACAAACATGTCGATTAGCACTGGAAATGTTGCATTAGGGGCAAGTGAAACAGTGCCCAACCAGATCCAGGAAATGGCACTGTGGTAACAAAAAAACAAAAGAAAATTGTAAACTTTGGCTCCCAATAAGGATTTTTCCTGAGTCAACAGGCTAATATAGCACAAACATGTAGATTAGCACTGGAAATGTTGCATTAGGGGCAAGTGAAACAGTGCCCAACCAGATCCAGGAAATGGCACTGTGGTAACAAAAAACAAAAGAAAATTGTAAACTTTGGTTCCCAATTAGAATTTGTCTTGAGTCAACAAGCTAATTTAGCAAAAAGATGTGGATTAGAACTGGAAAATTTGCATGAGGGGCAAGTGGAACAGTGCCCAACCAGATCCAGCACATGGCACTGTGGTAACAACAATAATAATTTAAAAAAAGGTAAACTTTGGTGCCCGGGGTAGTTTAGTTTCCTCCCACATTCCAAAAACGTGCACAGTTGGTTAATTTAAGATTCTAAATTGCACCTAGGTGTGAATGTGAGTGTTAATGATTGTTAATCTGTGCCCTGCGACTGGCTGGTGACCAGTTTAGGGTGTACCCCGCCTCTCGCCCGGAATCAGCTGGGATAGGCGCCAGGCATGCCTGCGACCCTAGTGAGGATAAGCAGTACGGACAATGGATGGATTATTATTATTATTATTATATTAAAATAAGTATATTAGTTTGACACTTTAGTGTTTTTCTTATTTTTTTTGTATTTCTGTGCCTTCCAATGATGTTGTAGGTTAATTGTGGCCCTTATTCACGGACGCTAAAAGGAAGTGACAGCACGAGGCGCTAAAGCCTGATACAGAGCGACATATGCAACCCATGTGTTGACCTATCGTACAGTACGCCGGCCTCTTTAAGGACAAGTCAGCTGCTTTTAATGTCATTGTGTACTGATATATGGTATCTGCAGCCATCTTTGTTGATACTTTGTCTCCATAATAACGTTCTAATGGCAATGGCCTGATCTTGGGTCCTTGTTGCTGCACTTGGAAACACTGTTTAGCTTTATTATTTGCAAATAATTAGCCTACTTTGTGAATGTGGCCATTACTGTATTGTAATGTACGGAACACGGATGTAATATATTGCAAACTGTGCAAAAATATGCGTGCACTTCACTTGGCATTGTATGCAGCAACGTTGTTTATAACAACATGCTCCATCAGTCAGACCTGTCGCGATCAAGATTGTGGGTGACATTGAAAATGCTAGTTTTGGCTTATTTTTACTCTAGTAGAAAGTTACAAAAGTTAAAAATGTAAAAGCATTTTTTTTGTTTTGTGAATTGACTAAAATTTTTTTTTTTTTTTATTGTTCCAGGTATTTTTTTATTTGAGGCCTCATGTGATAGGCTACCGTTCTAAAATTGCCAAATTTATCTTCCCATGCAAATTTACTGGAAAATGACCAGAAAATATCTTTCCCCTTTGCTCCCGCACTCAGGAGGCAGGAAATGACTACACACACATGCGTACACATGCACCCGCGCGCACACACGTACACACACTCACCTTGATTAGTCTGTACTTCCTTGACGACGGCCAGTTGTTCGCTGACGAGCATGGGGGAGCTGAAGTTTCGCTTGAAGGCGCCCGACTAAAGAAGGAGAACACAGAGCGTAATGATTTTTGTTCAGCTTCCATTAGTCCCATCTTCAAGACCGCCATTACGGTAGACTTCAAACCAGTCATTTTCAGAGATTCGACCGAATGGAAAACACACTGGCGGGAAGGAACATCTCACTCGACTGGAGCGGGGACTTTCAACACGTGGCTTTCCAACACCAAGCCGTCATTTCACACTGAATTAAGCACAATCAGTGTCGCCGCCTCGGTTTGCAAAAAAGCCACTCTGTTACATTATGCGGAGGGAACTCATTCGCGAGGTAATCAGCAGTTTCCCTTTGTTCCCGCAGAGATGTTCGAGCCGTCATACCCGTCTCTCGCCGGCCTCTCCATTTCTCTTGGACGACTCAAGATACGTTTTGCTCTTAAAAAGGGCTCCATGCTAATATGCTAAATCCTATACGGGAGGACGAACACTCAAAATCGGGCTTACAGGTGGACAAAAGTAATGGGACACACCGATATCGAGGCCAGAATGCCTCACTTGTGAAGTCTACGTCTGATCCAGACATTTGGAGCCAGGTTTACAAAACGTTTGTGCATGCAAAAAAACGGGCGCAAACTTGATTCCCTCTGCCAAACACGCAAAATTAACGCAGAGTTCATTTTGCACGTTCTGACAAATAACTTAGCACGTGCAAAGTGATTTAACAAACTTGAGACAAATTGCGATGGCTGACTTTGAATCTTTAACTCATTTACTCTCAGATGTGTAGAAAATGAGCTTTTGGTGCAAAACTTGCGGCCCGGGGGGCCAGATCCGGCCGGCCACATCATTTTATGCGACCCGTGCAAATCAGTGCCTCTACTTCATGTTTCTCACTAAAATCTGTTCCAAAATTGCAAATGTTCTTCACTTTTTATCACATTGAGAGATTAAAAGTATTTTTTTGTTACCAAACCACTTTTTTTTGAATAAATTGAACAATAGTCGAACAAATTGTTTCTTTGACTTCGCATTTCAAAACTAGTCAATTTTTTTGTGTACAAGTAATAATACGAAGAGGCGATTACCGTAATTTCTTGTGTATAATGCGCATCTCCCCGCCCCCCCCAAAAATTGTCAATAGTGCGCATTATAAATGGGTATAGGGGAAAATGAAAAAGACTTTCCCATTTTATAAATGTATGTCACCATCAAGAGGTTATGAAAAAGTTGTACACTTTCATTCTAATATACCACCGCCACCTAGTGATTATAAAAAAGGTGTAGCCTACACTTTAATTCCAATATTACAGGGGTACAATTGACTGCATATATGTACAATTGTGCTCATAAGTTTAGATACTCAGGCAGAATTTTTTATTTTTATTTTTTATTTTTATTTTTTTAAATATGACTGATGTCTAAACAACAACCATGTTTTGATTAATGATAATGCTTTCATGAAATGCTTGACAGTTTAATTTTGATGGGAAAATGGTAATTTATTTACACATATACAACTATGAAACACATCGAGAGCGACGCTGACTCACCGCATGACTCAAGGTGAACATGAGTGGCTTTTTTGTATGACGTTTATCATTTACTCCATGAACTGCGTTTTCTCTCACAATCGTAACACACTTTCTACTACCTACCGTGACACACAGTCTGTTTATACCATACATACGCTATTCGAGTATGAGGTGCCTAAACTTGTCCAACTTCCAACATGCTGGCATTTCTCTCTGCTATGATCAACATGACAAGCTGAGATTCACCGCCTAATCTTCATCTTCCACTCAAAAGCTGTGCTGATCTCAAAGTCGAAGCGATGCGATGCCTGCATCTTCAGATATCGGTTTATTTTAGCGATGTGTGATTGGTGTAAAACAAGGTAAGTGAGAGATAAGAAGAAACTGTCCAAATGCCTCCCGTATTGTAGTTTAGACACCCCTGACATAGTAAATATGTTCTCTGTGTGTGTTTTGTCGCACCTTCCCGTGACACGGCTGCTGCGAGAGTTCCGAGGTGCACCACAGGTGAGCCGCCAGTTTGCACGTTTTACACCGCAGAGCCTGTTTGGAGTTTCCTGTTCAGGAAAGAAGATGAAAATAATTGGTCATGGTGCCATCACAGTGTTAATAGCACTCAGACGTGACGATCCTGGCCGTTTTGAATGATTTATGAGCGCTTCCCTATCCTATCCCAGTGGCTTCAAAATTAGACGAGCGCTTTTTTGACTTCTCTGATGTGTTGATTAAAGCTGCACAGGGGAGGAGGTGAATGCCGGAGGCTGCAGGGGAGCCAGATGATGCATCACATAATAATAATGAAGCTACAATACTTGCTGGGAAACAAAAAATTACAGCGCATGAGGAGACGTTTGTGGTCGGTAATCCATCAACGTGATGGGAATGGGCAAAAAGAGCAGCAAAAGAGTGAAAAATAAAAGCACACTCACGCACAAGCTTATACACACATGTTGCGCTAATCTAAATTCAAAATGATAAACACAGTGAGGGAAACATTAGCGTCCAAGCCACATTGAACTTCAAGTACAACCCAAATTCCAATGAAGTTGGGACGTTGTGTTAAACAAATAAAAACAGAATACAATGATTTGCAAATCATGTTCAACCTATATTTAATTGAATACACAAAAGATATTTAATGTTCAAACTGATCAACTTGATTGTTTTTAGCAAATAATCATTAACTTAGAATTTTATGGCTGGAACACGTTCCCAAAAAGCTGGGACAGTTGGCAAAAAAGACTGAGAAAGTTGAGGAATGCTCATCAAACACTTGTTTGGAACATCTCACAGGTGAACAGGCTAATTGGGAACAGATGGGTGCCATGATTGGGTATAAAAGGAGCTTCCCTTAATTGCTGTCATTTACAAGCAAAGATAGGGCAAGGTTCACCTCTTTGTGAACAAGTGCGTGAGAAAATAGTCGAACAGTTTAAGGACAATGTTCCTCAACGTACAATTGCAAGGAATTTAGGGATTTCATCATCTACTTTCCATTATATCATCAAAAGTTTCAGAGAATCTGGAGAAATCCCTGCATGTAAGCGGCAAGGCCGAAAACCAACATTGAATGCCCGTGACCTTTGATCCTCAGGGGGCACTGCAACAAAAAAACGACATCAATGTGTAAAGGATATCACCACATGGGCTCAGGAACACTTCAGAAAACCAATGTCAGTAAATACAGTTCGGCGCTACATCCCTAAGTGCAACTTGAAACGCTACTATGCAAAGCAAAAGCCATTTATCCACAACACCCAGAAACGCTGAAACGAAATGGACTGATGCAAAGTGGAAAATTGTTTTGTGGTCCGACGAGTCCACATTTCAAATTGTTTTGGAAATGGTGGACGTCGTGTCCTCCGTGCCAAAGAGGAAAAGACCCATCCGGACGGTTATGGACGTAAAGTTCCAAAGCCAGCATCTGTGATGGTATGGGACTGTGTTAGTGCCAATGGCGTGGGTAACTTACACATCTGTGAAGGCACCATTAATGCTGAAAGGTACATAGAGGTTTTAGAGGTTACGTCGCCATTTGTGTCCTGCCGCGAATGCGCCGTTTACGAAAATAGAACCCTACCAGCCAAAGGTTCGGACTAACTTTTAGATGCAATTGAGAAAGCGTGTCCAAAATTTTTATTGGTAGTGTATTTTAGTATAATCCTGACAAAAACAACCAGTACAGTGTTGCGTTGATATACAAGTGCAATTTACGGATTTACGGAAGGTGTGGTTTGGTTGACGTTTTTGCTTTGTGTTGCAAGCCAAAATTGGAATTACGAGTTTATCTTTGGATGTGCCGTTGTTTGAGTGAAGTGAAAAAAATGGAGCAATTCTACCTTAATGCCCCCACGTGTGCAAAGAGAGCGCTATCTATTTTGCTTATGACAAAACAAAATGTTTATATTTGCTTAAATATGATACATTTTCATTAAAGTAGCTTCAATCCCGGCGGGCGACTGATTAGAGCGTCTGCCTCACAGTTCTGAGGACCCGGGTTCAATCCCCAGCCCCGCCTGTGTGGAGTTTGCATGTTGTCACCGTGCCTGCGTGGGTTTTCTCCGGGCACTCCGGTTTCCTCCCACATCCCAAAAACATGCATTAATTGGAGACTCTAAATTGCCTGTAGGCATGACTGTGAGTGCGAATGGTTGTTTGTTTCTATGTGCCCTGCGATTGGCTGGCAACCAGTTCAGGGTGTACTCCGCCTCCTGATGATAGCTGGGATTGGGTACAGCACTCCCGCGCCCCCTTGCGGCTTTTCTAAGCGGCTTAGAAAATGGATGGATGGATAGCTTCAATCTCCAGAAACTTTCCAATCTGGAATATTTCCAAAATTCCTTAGTTTAACTTCCTACGTAAATTTACAGGAAACTTTCGAGAAATTTTGCTGAAATTTTCGAACCTCTTGCAGCTCTATACAGTAAGTCACTAAGAGTGACTAAGTGTGAGTATAAAAGTAGGTACTGTATGTAATGGTGGTCTTACCTAGGATCATGTGCTTGCAGAGCTGGCAGTTGGTGGGCTTGCGAAAGACGTGGTTGTGGAAGCAGTGTGTGATATGGGGGGGCTTGGGGGGCAGCGACGGGGACAGTCTGAGCGAGGGCGAGTGGGAGGCGACGGAAGGGTTGGGGCTGACGGACGGCGACAGCGATGGCGAGAGCTGCGAGCCCGCGACAGGTGAGCCCGCCGGCACCAGCTCCAGGGGCGGCGGCGACGGCGGCGCGGGCTCAGTGATGAACTCCGGGGGTAGGCGGGCGTCGCTGTCGGATCGCTGGAAGAAGTTCTCCACGCTCTTACTGCGCATGAACGACAGCGAGCGCTTCAGCCTCTGCAGCTTAACACACAAACACACACACACAATGTAGCAAACAGTGAACATCTGGGATTCGCTTTTTTTTTAACCTATCCTCCATTATCTGCTGAAAAGAAATCTGCATTTTGTTGCAAAGGAATCAATTTGAAATGAAGGGAGAAACTACATTTAGTCAGGCCAGAGCTGTGTCTAAAGGTGTGTATCTACTGTAAGTAAAATGGTATGCAAGTATTTTCCAATACTAAACCAACGGTTGGGCATCATTTCACACCCTCAAAAAATGCAAAGAAAAAGAAAAAAGGTTAAACATGCAAAATGCCTGATGCTGATTGCACAATTTTGCTCTCTCTTTTGCCAGACAGGAACCAAAGTTGTTTCCGAAGCAATTGTATCCACACAAAAGGCAATAATGCTGCACATTTTGGAACCAAGTCCAATGGGCCTTCAGGGAGGGGAAGGGAACAATTTAACGGCTTCATTCTGCTGTGATACGAGCACTGCGGGCGGGGGAGAACATGATTAGTTCTAGATAAAATAACACCTCAAAGAAACGGCAAGCTCGGCTACAGGCTATGGACAAAGGTATCGGGACGCAGAGGTTGGACGAGACCCAGCGATTTTCCAAAGCGCTCGTCCTCATTGGGGTCATGGGTAGGGATGGGAATTGATAAGAATTTAGCGATTCCATTACATTAATCAATACCGCTTATAAATCCGATTTGTTCACGATTCTCCTTTGGTGAAGGAATGTAACAATATAATGAAATAATAATGGGTTCGCTTGCTTGAACTCTTGAATATCTTTAAATTTGGAGAGAATATACATCATATCCAAGACTCACTGATGATATGTAATGTATTGTTAGGAACAAAAAAAAGTAGCGGTGACTTACTCCTTAAAGTATGTCAAGAGACCAAAAAGCTTAATGCAGTTTGTGCGCACCTTACAACATAGAGTGCCTTAGAAAATTGTCCAGTTCCACTCTTACTGGTCCAAAGAAAAATAAATATTTGGGCTTTTAATCCCAACTGATACAACTTTAAACACTGAGACTTAGAACAGTCAAAGGAGAGCTTCTAAATGTCATCATTCCTGCCAGGATATCGACTCTCTTTTAATCCACCAAGTACAGATTTTTTGTGGCTCCTTCTGATCTGTGTGACGTGGCGCTGTAATACAGTCATGCAGACAAACGAAGAAGAGTTTACTAAACTACTGTAAGGAGCTCAGTAATTGTTTTATGCAGCGGACACAAAATATATGCCTGTGAGTATTGTTATATTGTCAAAGCTAAGACACTAAACGCAAGCTTGAGTGAGTTTGGTGTGGAAGAACAAGCCCACAGACAGATTTCCAAAGTCCCTCTGGAAGAGTGGAAGATGTTGCAAATCTGGTGCACATTCTCCTTTATTTTCACTTCCTGGAGGTGTCACAACCACACTCCATTTTAAAGCCAGTGTTGTTGCAAACAGGGTAAAACCAGACAAGCCCCTTGGAGAACATCTTCACACATGGTGGGGTTGGAGCGGGGGTCATGAGTGTAAATGGAATTTTCTTGAGGGCGCTGGGGCCATTGTTATCAAACGGGCCTTATCGCCTCTCAACAGCCCGTCCCAGGCTCGTAATGTGATGCGAGACAGTGTGAAGCGGCATCAAAATGCAACCTGTGTCACGCGTATTGACAAAAAGGAGCCCCGATTGCCACGAGGGGTCTCGGATGATGGATTTTGTAGAAATCACACGAGAGAGGCCCCAACAGGTTGCTTCGATCCGGCAAGATAAGCGCATCGCGCGCACGCTTCAAGGCATTTGGTGATGATGCTACTTTACGAGAATATGGCCGGGCACAACCAGTTAAGCGCCAAACGTAATCACATGCTGTTGACGGCGTGGTGAACAAAACAAGGCAGCTTTATTACGAATCACTTTACGTGCATGCAAACAAACCTGTGGAGTGGACACACGCATTAATTAATAGCGGAACATCATTCTGCATCACATCCTCAGTAAAAAGGCTTCATTACATACAACTTGCACAAACAGGGTAAATAGAAACAGGTGGAAAAGTTAATTTATTTCAGTAGCTCAATTCCAAAAGTGAAAAATCCTTAGATAGAAAAACAGAGTAAAAACATTTCATAATTTTGATGATTATAGCTCACAACCAATGAAAAATGTTTCTAATATTTTGAGCATAGCCAAATAAGGTACGGTGCTCTCGGTCAGTATAATCCATGGTGCTTTTAAAGGCATCATGTTTGTGTCTGTCGATTAGGACAAATGACTAGAGAACTGGCGCGCACGTCTCAATTACAATTAATCGAATTGTCGGCGTGCCGGAGAGAGAATAGCCTTCCTCTGGGCTTCTATTTCACCATTATCTCCATCAGTGGAGGTCATCTCACATGAACGGTGAATGCGACCGCTCAGATGAAATGTATTAGCTCCTTAATGTTGGGCGCTGAGTACCCCCCCGTGCACTGCCACACAAGGTGCACGGTGATGTCAATCAATACGCGGGCTATCCTCACGACAAAAGGCTCAGCAGACCTGTAAAAAGCCGATTATTCTCACACACACGTAGCCAATCAATGCGTCACACAGCAAATATAACTCACTGTTAAAGCTCCTGCGTACGGCTCTCTGCCTGAAATATGATACAATGTACAATAGAAAGCACGACACATGGCGATTCATCAAATGATATGCTCCGCCCACGTGCAACGATGTAACTCAAATGTTTGTCAATTTAGTGTCTAGTATAGACGCTTCAAATCTGGTAGCAATTGGACCAAATCTCTGAAAAATGGCAGACTTGCTATGTGTTTTTGGTCATGGCTTCTTGAGACTTTTTTTGTGGCTCTACTCATGATTTCATGTTGCTAAGTGAATGTGGCTTCTCGGGCTGCCGTTAAAAAATAAAGAATACAATTCAGATGTGGGGACTACCAATGGAAAGTTGATTAAAATACTGTAAAATTCCTGAAAAAGTCAAAAACTGAAAATTGAAAGAAAATAACCAACGTCCTGTTTGTTTTCTGGCAAGGCCTCTTTTGAATTTCTGTGGGTCTGCTCATGATAGACATGCTAACCAAATTTCAAGTTAAGTGAATCTGGGTTCTAGGACTGAAACCTCCAAAAATTCAGAGGGGGTGCTATTGAAGAAAACCCCTGGAATGTCAAAAATAGACCGCTTCAAAGCAAAATAACAATTTGACTGTTTTGAGGCATGGTCTCTTGAAACTTATCAATTTAAATGATCAACTTTTCAGATACTGGCTCTTCTTCCAATATGTCGATTATCCTCACCGTACCATGATGGTGATAGCATCGCACAGTGAGCCTCGCTTCCCCTTCCTATTCCACTTCAAGGACCTGAAAAAAACTTCAAAGGCGTTCAAGGAACAAGAGCGCGGTGTAATTTTGGGATACAATCTTTCACGCTTTAACTAGGCCGTCTCATCTCTGACACTTTTGCGGTCTCAAGGAGGAGCTTTGTGTTCATTTTCATGATAACGCACAGCCGCCATCCCAAATCAAACACTTTCCCCCCCAGGCCTTGTTTTATACCGTATCCAGTAGGTTCCTGGCCATTAAAAAAAAAAGCCATTACTATTATTATGTAGGTGATGATCAAGTTTAGTTTCTAACCACAAATTAATACAGATCAAGTGTTTCTTTGATTAATGAGGCTCACTTGAGACATCCCCTTTTTGACAACCTCTTCAGTGAAGTGGCAGTGGATGGACTGTGTGCTTTTCAAAAGGACTGACTTAAACTTAAGTGAGGGGAACCGTCAGGAGAGCATCCTGGTGCATCATAAGATGCTAGAATCTTCTGCGGAACATTCACTGACTGCAAAGCAACACTGTGTTCCTTTTGTAATCACAGAGGATGAACAAGAATTGCAGCAGGACCCTGATTTATGAGTTGAATTCGTTGGGTTACCAAGACCGTAACTCAAAACTTACTGTAAATCTAATCCATTTTTCCCGTTGGAATGAATTGAAATTACATCAGTCCATTCCGGCCACCCCAACAAATATCACTTGTTTAACAAAAAAAAAAAAAAAAAAAAAGTGTATTGAATAAAAACATAATGTAATAAAACACCTAGTTAAATACTTACTTTTTGTATCCAAAATATTTTATTGTTCTACATTACATCAATGTTCATTATTCTTAGAATTAGAAGTGAATTGTTCTTAAAAATAATGTACTTCAATTATTATTCTCTAATACCATTATATCACTGTCATAATAAAAACATCAATGATACTATCGTTTTGTCGTGATAGTTTTTGGGAAAATATATCGTCCCACAAAATTTCATGACAGGCGTGAATACAAATAATTTACCGAGAGAGAACAAGAACAATGGATAACACAAAAAGTGCAAATTTTAATAAAATGGCTAATAAGAAAGTAGCAATTGGTATTTTCTACAGGTTTTGAAGCAGCAACTAACACGCCAACATCTGCTCGTTCGGGTGCTTTTTTTTTTTTAAACAAATAAAATCATCTGTAAGCCATTTTCTTTTTAAGGGTAATGTTGTAAGATGACTGAAATGATATTAAAGTGCTTTGGGGTCATAGACTGGGGTGTAACTATTCATTTATTAATAAATGAAATTATAAATACAATATGTGTAAACAGTAATCTATTAAGTCTCAAACTTTTGCAAATTGGTCCCTAATGTCCACAAATAGCGTTTTGCTTTTTCTTGAGCTATTTGTCCCCATCCAATGAGCGAGCGACACAAAAGATCATGCACACAGGCACACCGGTTGAAGAGGAGCACAGGGCTATAAACAGCAGCGTGAGTCGCTCCCATTGTATTCCAACAATTAACTAAAATAACAACAATGAGCGATCGGTCGCTAGCGTCTGCCAGCCTTGGCAACGTACCCGCAGCAGGAGAGAGAGAGAGAAAATGAGAAAAGCCAGTCTGGTTAATCCTCCGCCTCCTCTTGACGCCTGATAGTCATCTACAAAAACGTGTCAACTGCACGGCGGGGGGATTTTAGCGAGCGATTGTGATCGCAGCGACATTCCCCGTCATCCTGACACAGCATACTGTACATACCCATACAATGCTTGGATGAAAGCGTGGCAAATATATTCAAACGTACTCTGGAACGTCTACAGTCACACAATTTGGAATTCAACTGAAATCTGACAAAAATAGGTGCATTATAATTGTGTTCCAGTCTTGTAAATCAAATTTACACCGACAGCAATCCCACACACATTTGCGGTTCCAAATACGCATATAGTGACTCTGACTCACAATTTTCCAGGAACCTGAAAAACTCACCTAATTAGTGCTTTCTTTGCTCCTTCTAAAACACCAACCCTGTTTAAATAGGAAATTAGTAAAGCAAGGGTGTCAAGCAAATACAGTGGTGCATTGAGATACAACATATGAGATTTTTGTGTTATTAACCATCGTTTGCCATTGTTTTTTTGTTTGTTTGTTTGTTTTACTTGCGAGGAAAAATTTGAGAAACAAGCGCTGTATGGCGAACTCAACTCAACTCAGATAATTTCACATTGTGGATGTAAACCAACCACATACTATAACTTTGCCTTAGAAAAGTCAGTTTTGTTAATGATTAAAAATCAAAAACAACATAGACGGGCTAACGAATTGCATTGCTGTTTCGGTGCTATAACCCTTTAAACACAAACATTGGAGCACAAATGTAGACCGACATAATACTCAGAGGTTTATATTCTTTATCCGCTGCGACGAACGACTAATAATAGTATGGCTCATTGAGGACTGACCGGCTTCATGTATATCCATGTCTGTATTATACTGCCCCCAGGTGTCCAAGGCATGCACACCAGAAGGAGCACCACAATGTTCATTGAATTGAAGCAAAAAATGTTGCAAAAAAGTTTAATTCTTTACATTCAATTTCATTGTCTTTATTTTGTTTTTATAAACTACAATATTGTATGTCGCTATTTATCTTATTGTAAAACGCATGATAACATTTTTGTAGTTTTTTGGGGGGGAGGCTGGAATGGATTTTGGCATTTTTATTCATTTCAGTGGGAAAAGATGATCTGCGATGCGAGTGTTTTGACTTACGAGCGTGGTCAATGACCAAATTAAATTTGTATCTGAAAAGGAACACTGCATGTTGAAGTGATAAATTCAATTCAATCAAATCACCTGTGAACCGTTTATTTTTAAAGTAATGTTGTAAGATGAGTTTGGAATTATATTAAAATGTTTTTAGATTATAGTTTACATTTGAAATTAGCAATATGGGAAATTAGAAATACTTTGGGGGATGTCAATTACGGTTTTTCGTTATTCACAGCATTCCCTTGCGAATAGCGGCCAATTATTGTAGCTTTATCATTTTATTTTTGGGGAAAGTTCCAGGTTTTGATTGCCTGTTTGTTCCCCACCAGTGCTTTCCAAACTTCCCGTCGCCGTGTCCCTCGCCCAGCCTGCCTCCACGTTGTCACAAGTCTCTCTTCTCCCGATATATTAAACAAAACATCCACGCTCACCATACAGCTGTTCGCTTCTGGGTCCACATCTGCAGCACTAAAGACACCCGTAACACAGCGAGTTGTGTGAGTGGTTTGTCAGTGAATATCAGCAAACAGCAGCAGATGGTGTGCAACAAAGATGGATTGAGTCACTTGGAACGATGGAGACATTTGTGCTAATCACAACTAATACGTTACTAATATGCTCCCAATATACTGTAGAGTGATAGGCAGAGTTGGTTTTCTTTTTCTGGTTTTTGAATCAATCTTAAGCAGGGGACAAATTAGAGCATTTCCCACTCCTTCTGATCAAAGTTAGCAAAGGCTCCATTGTTTATGTCTCTGAAAGACCATCCTGAGGGATTATTCTGTGGTGTGAGGATGTGTCAAGAAATATTTTTTCCCTCTTTTGATCAAAAGCAGGAAAGGCCCGATTATCAGATGGCTCTAAAGTATTATCCTGAGGGATCATCATGCAGTGAGGGAGTTTGTTAAGAATGATTTTTTTTCCCTTTTTACTTTACAATCTGATGATGATTTTACACTTAAAAATCAAAATCAGCAAATGCTCAATGATCAGATGTATCTAAAAGATGATCCTGAGTGATTATTCTAGGGCGTGGGATTTGTTAAGAATGGTTTTCCCCCCATACTATCAAGATCAGAGGTCCAGGTTATCGGATGTATCGAAAAGGTTATTCTGAGAGATTATCCTGTGGTGTGGAGTGTTTTTTTTTTCCTTTCTTCAATATGCTCAAAAAATTGTGGGCAATCATAAATGTGAAACCTGTTAAAAACTTATGATCACAAATCTTTAGGGTGGGTACACAAAGAATTGGGCCTAACAAACATGTTTCCACCTTCCCCATCACAGTTATCAAAGTTATGAATGTCTCTAAAAGATTATCCTGATGGATTATCCAGCGGTGTGGGGTGTGTTAAGGGTTATTTTTCCTCCTTGGTATCCTCAGAAAATTGTTGCTAATCATAAATGTATGTATAAATGTAAACCTGTTCATTATTTATGATCACAGATCTATAAGTGGGGTACACACAGACCAACAATTGGGCCAAAACTAAGCATTTTTTGTACCCTTCCGATCAAACTAAGCAAAGGCCTGACTCTTGGATGGATCTGAAAGGTTATTATGAGTGATTATCCTATGGTGTGGGATATGTTAAAAATGATTCACCCCCTCCCTCACTATCAAAAAAGGAGAGGCCCAATTATCAGCTGTACAGTATCTAAAATTTTACGCTGAGCAAATACCCTGGTGCGTGTTGTATGCTAAGAGTGACTTTTCCTCACTGATCTGCTCAGAAAATGTTTGACAATCGTAAATGTTAAACCTTTTCAATAACTACGATCACAAATCCTTCAGCAGAGTCCACTCATACTGACATGAGCTCACTTCGATCAAAATCACCAAAGTCCCGATTCTCTTGTGTCTCTGTAAGAGACAGAGTTTAGAGGGATTCTTCCTCTGTGATGTCCTCAGAAAAAAAGGGTCGGGCCAGCAAATGTAAATGTTCAGGTAACAGATAGCCTAGCTCCTCCTATTTTTTCCTCTAGTACTACTACTACTACTACTACTTTCCTGGAGTACGCCCAATGTTTATAAGTCCAACTAAACAAAGAAAAAAATCAATGACGTCATAATTATAACACTAGGAAAGGAA
The DNA here is from genome assembly GCF_024500385.1 of Phyllopteryx taeniolatus. NCBI lineage: Eukaryota > Metazoa > Chordata > Actinopteri > Syngnathiformes > Syngnathidae > Phyllopteryx > Phyllopteryx taeniolatus. The sequence continues at coordinate 16,081,964 of NC_084517.1, forward strand.
GACGATCAGGCAGGCATTTGCAGAACAGTAGAGGGTCTCACCAAGAACACTTATAGCCTATGGTAATGGAAATAACAACCTAATTAGTTTTATAAAACCTATAAAAAGTTCAAGTATGAGCACGACGTACCACATGGTATCCTATAAAGCAGCCTTCAAGAACGCTCATTAAAATGGATTAATTCCGTCACAGTTCAATGAAACGCATACGTCTCCAAATTTAGATCGTATCCAAAAAACAACGAAAACTAAATTTTGTTCCAGATTTGAAAAAAATACAGTTCACACGATAGTGCCAATATGCATAAATGTAAAGCATCTGAACATATAATTAATCTTGTTTTTTTATAATCCAAAACCCAACAAAAAACAAACTTTCTTCATATTTCCAATAAAAAAAAGGGGAAAAAAATCTAGCAAAATGTGGCAATAAAAGCTTTGTATTGGGCAGTGCCGATTTGCTTAAATGAAAAGCACGCATCTCTAAATTTTAATAATTTGGGGGGGATTTCATCCAAAACTCATCAAAAACTAATGTTCTTGATTTGGATTACAAAAAAAAAAGTAGAGAATGTTGCATTTCATTGGACAGTGTCGTGAACATTTACATAAATTAACATTAAATATGTCGTTTTTCTGTTTACATCCCAGATGCAACCAAGTTATTTTATTCATATTTTGGTAAAAAAAAAAAAAAGTCAATATGTGGGAGTACATGATTGAACAGCGACAATTTGCATGACGAGCCTCGCAATAAGACACGCATCTCCAAATTTTTAGCACTTTTTTTTTTTTTATACAAAAATACAACAAAAACTATTTCATTTGTGTTTTGGAGATAAATGTTGGCTCAGGAAAAAAAAAAAAAAAAACTCGAAATTTGCTACATGCTTTTCATTAGACAGCAACGGAAAGACGTTACTGTCCAATGGTCCTTCACTTATACACATTTTCAAGCCCATACTCAAAACACACAAGCACAGGTTACAGTGTGTGCGCGCGCGCACGTGTGTAATGACGCCACATCTCATTTATAAATGTAACACCTAGATTTGTGACGTCATCAGTGACCTCTTACATATTTGAGAGACAGGTGGAAGAACACAGCAGGTAAAAATAATACAAGATAACTACTCAAGACTTATGCCACTAACATTGATTCCACTATTAAGTGCGTACCAGGCTGTGACACTTATGACAAGTTTGGGTATATGTAAACATTTCTTGTTGCTCGTGTAAAATAGTTATCGGTCCAAAATTAGCTCTCGGTTAGTGTCAATAGGAAATAAGTCGTTGCTTTGTGTGTGTGTGTGTGCGTACCTTGGAAGGCAGGGGCTGGCTGGTGAGTTGAAGCTGAGAGTCGCTCGCCATCTCATTGATCTCTGTCATAACGGCCGACTTGATTGGAAGAAGAATCACCGAAAGAAAAATAAATGAAAAAACACAACCCTTCAAAGTCCACGTTGAGGTGAGTAAAGTGTGATCCACGCGGGAATTTCACGCCAAGCGTGGACGACACGTCGAGTCACGCATTGCGCGGCACGCCCACCTTCCCCCCTAAAAAAACCAAATAAAATAAAATTAAAATCTGCAAAATGTCACTTGCGTGCGTTGTTGAAAAATACAGTGGTGTCTCGTGTTGTACCGTGATGCGGTGAGCCTTTTTTGGTAGCACGTACGGCGCGCGTAAAAAAGCTGTGCCAGTCGACGCGAGCCACGCCCACTCGTGCGTGCGAGACGCCCGATTGGCCAAGGATCTTACAACCGCGCAACGAAACACGTCCACACACAAACAAAAAAAAAGAAACGCGTCCACTCACGCACCCACGCAGCACCAAAAATAGAAACTCATACACGACACACTCACCTTCTAGTGAACTCCACTTGCTTCCTAATTTTAAATACACATCAATTAGCACATGTAACATTCATTTGACTGTAAAATTGCATGTAGCATTACATGTAACTTATTCCGTCTTAAATCCAGATTAGCTCCTTCTTTAGCCTTTTGTTTCCATTTGTTATGATATTCCACGACAAAAGGATAAAAATTGTAGAAAATGTGACTGAAACTGAAGGCAATTAGTGGGGCACGACTTATGAATTTTCCCAGATACGACCCTTCATTCGGCAGATTCCCCCCCCCCCCCCTTGAGTTAAGAGTAATGTCTGGTGGCAGCGTGAACTCAAGCCAACTCACTTCACAATAAGGAGCAGTTAGGCAGATGAACAATTCTTAAAAAAAAAAAAAAAAGGCTCCAAGCGTTTGAACGCCACACCCAGTTCCAAGTCTTTTGTCAAACTAAACATAAAACAAAATCAATTACATACTAATTACATGTCGTGTATTTAAAACCAAACTTCGCCTTAAGAATGCCTACGCTACCTTAATGCTAACACATAATGGAAAATGCCATTGTGGATAGGAACATTAATTTTTGTGGAAACCCGCGAGTAATTGTCTCCTCCCCATTTAAGGGTTTTGTATTTGCCTATAGATGCCACAAGTTGGTGGCAAAGAACTACTTTTGTCCAAATGAATTTCAGCAACTCACTTCAATTTGTTTCCTTGGCAACAAGCTGCCACCAGATTGCTCCAATACTTTTATTGCTAGGGTCTGAGCACAAAAAAGTAAATAGGGTTAGGTTCCCCCAAAATCTGCAAATAGGCAAATTTGCTAATACCGTACCACGACTACTGCACTGTAGTGCACATATTATTTTAAACATACTTAAAAGAGGATATTAAGCATACGTACGTGTAAATGTACACATTATCTGTTACTTCAATTATGAATAGAGGCATCAAAATGAGCCAACTTTGAAAGAAGCTGCAGTCTTTTTGTAAATGGGTGGATTTTTAAACAATGAAAACAGTCTTTAGAAAAAATGGACTAAGTGGGAAGTGTAAGTTTACAACGTGCTAACGTGTCCAACTGGATTGCACTACTTACGTTACGTTCTAAAAACATCGACGTGTTGAAATGTACGTTTTTGATAGGGTGCGAGAGAATAGTCATGCATTGTTTCGCTACAAAATTATGTTGCCCTCTATTGGTCTGGCATGCGCACTACATTATTTTTCATAATTCTTCCTAAGTTGTTGCTGTGGAACGTGTCCTTAAAAGCACTGCATGTAAAGTACGTGCAAAGTCAAACAAGTGCTGTCAAGAATATAGGAAACAAACACCTCGTGAGCTCATCAGATCCTCCTGTGTGCTTAAAAAAAAATATATTATGCCACATATTTCAAGATATGACTTAACCTAGTGGTAAAAATGTGATCGTGACGCTTTTAAAATTACCTCACTTCAATCCATGATGGGTTGATATGTTGGACCTGCCAAAAACATGTAAAACACACCAATATAGAGTCATGGGCCACAACAATAGGTACAGCATGTACCAGAAATAATGGAAAAACATTTTGTTGTTGTCATTTGCGTACAAACAGTCATTCTCAGACTTAGTTTGCAGTGGTGTACAAGTGTGCTGTAGCATACTGAGGTCTGTTTCTAGTACTTTGACCGACTCAAAACTAAATAAGGCAACCAAAACCATTTTTTTTAAAAACCTGCACCACTGCAGACTACATCCTCAATAAAATAACAATAACCAAAAATAAGCATTCCAGTGCATAAATACAACATAAACACACATGGGAGCTTTAAAGTTGAAATATGTATAAACTGTTTTCGTACAAATAATAGCAATGATTTTTACTCGCAAATACTCAATTACTTGTAGAGCACACAAATCCCCACACAAGCTCAATGCTCCCATCTAGTGGTTCTAGGAGGCAATACAACAACCCAAGTACACTTTGAGAAAACTAGGCCAGCCTTAATAATATAGGTATATATTTATTCATACGTACATATTCATTTATATCGGTTAATTGTACAAAAAAAAAAAGAAATAAAGGAAAAGATTTACAGTAATTGTATGAACTACAGTCATTGTCAATTTTAAATATCGCCCATATGTCAATGAACGTTCTGTTTGGGGGTGCAACCGGGTGGGTGCGTTCACCTCTTGGGTTCTATCTCCAGTGCTTTTGTGTTCTTAAATGTAAGGGGAACAGGGAGTTTTGCTTTCTGGTGATGTTGACACACGCCGACTCCTTAATGCTTTCCTACCGGTAAATTCAAAGTGAGCGTTGACACATGGGCCAATGGACTAATCGTTAGCGTTGACACATGGGCCAGCAGACTCCTCCATGTTATTCAACCTGTATATTAATGTTAGCGTTGACACGCATTGGTCCAACGGGCTCCTCGGCACTTTCCGATCAGTATATTCAGAGCTAGCGTTGACATATGGTCTGGCGAATTGCGCTACGCTTTTCACCCATGTTGACACATGGGTCAGCGGACTCATTCATGCTTTACTACTGGTAAATTCAGAAATAACCGTAAAAAATGGGCGAGAACACTCCTTCGCGCATTTCAGCGTTAGCAACACCGGGCCCATTAGATTCCTTTATACTTGTCCTACCGGTAAAAAGTGCACGTTGACGCATGGGCCAACAGACTAGCAGAGTTAACAGTGACACATGGGCCGGCAAACCCCTTCGTGCTTTTCTACCAATATATTCAGAGTTAGCATTGACACATTGACCAGCAAGTTGACACAAGGTCCCTTCTGCATTTTCCTACTGGCATATTTAGATTTAGCCTTGACAAATAGGCCAGAAAACTCCTTTGTGGTTTTCAGCATTAGCGTTGACACATGGGCCAGCGGACTCCGTCACACATTCCTTCTGGTATATTCAGTTAGCGCTGACACAAGGGCCACCGGACTACTTCCAGTTTTTCAGAGTTAGCATTGAAACATGGGTCAGTCAGCTTCTTAACGCTTTCCTCCAGTATTGACACATGGGCCAGCAAGCTCCTTTATGCGTTCCTTCCTCCGGAGTACACGGCTGCCATTTTGACACGTTCCCTAATCCCACATGTAAAACCCCGCTCAAACAAAACGGCTCAAGCGGGATTACACAGGGCTCATTCCATCTCGCATTATCCCACAAAAATTATTATAATCTTGACTCAAGGTTTTTTCGCCTCCAATCCATCTTGGGCACATTTAGGATGCTTTAACATTCCACGTTTCAGTCTCGTTTGAGTAATTTAGTGCAGGATAATAGGAGAAAGGAGGGCAACGTATACAAATGAATTAAAATCTTTCTCAAGTGGCAGGTCATGCCTGAAGAGATGTCTCACTCAGGGACATTCGAGAAGTAATATCAGGGGGAGAGAGACAGGGAGAAAGAAAAAAATGAAAATAAATCCTACTTACAATTGCACCTAGCCTGGACATTTGTGACGACAGAAACACAAAATCTTAGAGGAGACACTGAATGCAGAACGAGGCAGGTGCAATCGGAGCCACGCCAAAAGAAATTAAAAAGGCAAAGAAAGGGGAGTTGAATACAGAATGAAGTGACACCTAGATGGGGGGGGGGGGGGGTGGGATGGGTCAAAGAAAAAAGCAGGTAGTGGGAGGTTTCAATACTTCATGGGTCATTCACAATCACAACCCCTTCTGGCCCCCAGGAGTCAACGAAGGAGTATTAGGGCCACACTTGATGGGGGGGCGGGGAATGAGGGTAAAGTCAAAATATTACCCCAAAAATCCTCATTATTTCACAAAATCAAAATGGTCATTTTTACAACGATAAAGTTTCAACGTAAGGGGAAGTAAAATTTTAGTTTTTCTGAATAATGCTGGTATATTAAGATGGGATGTAATTGAATTAGACTTAAGTTGTAAATCACAGGAGTTGTAATGTATGAAAATAAGGTCGTAATATTAGATGTCAAGAGTATTACGACAAAAATGCTGATGATTACAAATAAAAAAGGTATAATTTTACGAGAATAAAGTTGCAATGAGTAGAAAAATGCACCAATTTAACGTGAATAAAACTGTCAATATTACGGGAAAATGTAATACGATTATGAGAATTGGCAGAATATCAAAACATTTGGGAAAACAAAACCTAGTATTCCGTAAAAGGTAATAAAATTATGAGAATTGCCAGAATATTACAAAATTTGGAAAAAAAACAAAAACATTTTACAGGAATAGTTTGTTATTTTTGGGAGAAAAAAACCTGCCCTAATTTAATGTAAATAAAAGCATGATGAGTATTCACAAGAATAAAGGTGGAACATCAAAAAGATTGAAATGGGAAACGTCATTATCACAAGAAAAAGTTGTAATGTTGGATGACAGTTGACATATTCCAAATTTAAAATATTTAAAATGTCAAATAAAAAAATCATATTACCAGAAATGTTTCTGAATGAAGTTAAAATGTTACACTGAATAAAGTAGTAATATGAAAATACATTTTTAATTTATGAAAATAAAGTCCTAATTTTATGAGTAAAAAGCTGCAATTTATGAAAATAAAGTAATATTACAAGCAAAAATGATATCAATTTTAGAGAATAATTGTAAGAGACTCAAATTGACACTTTTTTTTGGTCCCTTTAAAGAAATTTTAACAAATATGAATTTATGACAGGTTTGTAGAGAGCGGAAGTGGCTCATGAAGCATTTAGGAATTGTGACACTCACTCATAAAAATAATATTCTAGCAATATTACAAATTTATTTTTGTAACATGACTAAAACGTAAACTATGCTATGGAAAATATGTTCATCTTTTCAGTGTGGCCCTACTACTCTTTCACACAAGTCGATGAAATCAAAGCAGAACATGGTTGGCTTTTTCTTCCTGTTGATCTACAAGTAATCATCTTTTTTTTTTCTTCCTGTTGTCATCTTCTTTTTCTTCCAATTGGTTCGTCCATCAACCCAAGACTCCCACAGTCCTCACTTATGTACATTTGCGTTTTTTTTTGTTTTTTTAAAGAACGAAAAATAGGTGTCACATGCAACATTTGGCATCTTCTGCAGTCCCCAAATGTGTGCCGCTTTTCATTTTAGAAAAATAGTTTGTCTTTTCTTCCCGCCCCTCGCCAATGAAGCACATAGAGACAAGAGAGACAGGGGAGGGGTACCAACCTTGGTGTGTGTGTGTGTCCAGCGAGTGGGGCACATTGTTAGTACAAACCTAATATGTTTTGAAATGTTCTTCTTTGTAAACAGTCTGGATGTTGTTTCGATAAGGTGCAAAAAGCAGACAGCTTGCTGTGTTTTTTTTGTTTTTTGTTTTTTTTAAATACATTTTTTGCTGCAGTTCTCCGGTTGTGTCACTTCTTTTGAGGGGAGAGGGGGATGGGGGACTAGGCGCTGACTCTGGACCTTTTCCAACAGTACAGGACGTGAGATAAAAAGCTGTTTTCTCCCCATCAAGATTGTTTTTAAATGTCCTTTGCATTGCTTTTTTTCATTGTATACATTCAAGCAAAGCCTACTTTGACCCCAGTGTGGGTGTTTCATTTTGAAAGCTCATCCAGGGGCCATATTGAGTGGTCCAATCATAAATGTACATTCTGATGGCAATTAATACGATTGGATGTTGAGAGAAAATCAGAGGTATTGTGAGGCCAATGGGGTTGTTGTTACCGTTTTCTCCATTCATTTTACACTAGTCATAACATTAATCCATTCTGCCATTTCTATACCACTTAACTTCTGGAGCCTATCCCAGCTGTCTTTGGGGCGAGAGGCGGGGTACACGCTGGACTAGTTGTTTGCCAATCCCAGTGCACACTTTAACCCACTGAGAATTAGAGTGGGCCAACTCCAGTTTTGTCCTTTTGCAGAGGAGTGATTTAAAGTTCCATGGTTGGTTGAAAAATCTGGGGGATTGTTATCTTTGTCATTTATATGAAAATGATTACTACTTCGAGTCACTGATGGTGTAGTGGTACACTCACCTGACTTTGGTGCGGGCAGCGTGGGTTCAGTTCCCACTCCGTGACGGTGTGAATGTGAGTGTGAATGGTTGTCCGTGTCTATACGTGCCCTGCGACTGCCTGGCGACCAGTTCAGGGTGTAGTCTGCCTTTCGCCCGATGTCGGCAGGGTTAGGCTCCAGCGCCCCTAACCGTGATTACTACTTCTCGATACAGTAGTTAGTTTTACAGAAATAGTGGTTTACCTCAAAGTTTTGTTCATTCCGAATATCTGTCAAATCTATAACTAGTTCCTGAACAATGAACCTTATACTAACATGAGCTAAGAGCACTACCTACTTTTTGACTCTTCTTTCAATCTCTGAACCTCACTTTCTTTCTGGGATGGTTTTGCAAAAGGTGAAATCTGGTTTCATGGGCCCGAAAATGGAAGCTGGCCCAGCTGTTGCGCTGATGAATCAGGAGAAGTGATGACTATAATAATGGACTTCACCCTATTGGTCAAAATTGGAACTAAACCTTGATTTAGATCAGTATTCATCTGAATGACATGCCTTTTCTCAATTCATTTATGCACTTAGCTAGACATAAATGGAGTTAGCCCACTTTAGTTCTCAAAGTCTGATGTATACACACAAGTATTCACACTCAAATTCACAACCATGGGCAATTTAGAGTCTTCAATGAACCCAACATGCATGTTTTTGGAATGTGGGAGGAACGTGTAGTACCTGAAAAAAAACCTCGCAAGCACAGGGAGAACATGCAAACTCCACACAGGAAGGCCGGAGATGAGATTCAAACCCCGTACCTCAGAAGTGTGAGGCAAACCTGTGAAACACTATTGCGCCGTGCTGCCATTGACATTTGTGTGAAATAAAACGAAATTAAGAGTGTGGCGTGTGTGTTACCCTGCACTGTTTTGGTCTCTCTGCAGCTTCAAAAGGGGGACACAGCAAGAATGTACTGCTTGACCAGGGGAGGGCAGGGATCTAGGAAGGAAGCTTGTATAGGAGAGACTCCGGGACACAGGGGTGGTGGGAGGGAGGGGGGGGAAGACCGATGTCGATGTCTTTTGCATCATAGCAGGACGCAGCAGCGGCAAAACCTCTGGCGGCTGCCACCCACGGAAGGCGGAGGAGTCACGGGGGCAAAGTATGCGTGTACTTTAATGTTAGGCAGGTGGGTCTGCGGAAGCACAAGAAGATACGAAAATGTGTTACCCGACTCCTCTGCTACTCGTACATGTAACATTATTCCGCTGTGCCTTACTGTTATTTAATCCCAGTTGACGTACTTTTACTCTTGTCTTAGTCAAGTTTAATTATCTGAGCCACGAGTGTGAGAGAGTATGTGTGTGAGCTGAATATATTGCAGAATGTGAGTGTGAATGTCACGATAAGGCGTTTTTTTTCCCATTTAGTATAATGCGTTGTCAAGATGGTGTTGTGTGGGGAAAAAAAGTGAATTGACCGTAATTTCTCGTGGGGTATTTTTTTCCCTAAAAAAAAAATAAATAAATAAAATAAAAAAAAAATAAAAATAAAAAATCAAAAATCGATAGAGGATATTACACATTAGTGTAAGGAAAATTTGTTTCCCCCCCACATTGTATGGAGAGATAATAGGCAAATAAACATCAGTTTAAATCATAAAATAGCTTGTCTTTTAAGTGTATTCAATTTAAAATAGGTTGAAAAGGATTTACATATTATATCATTGTATTCTGTTTTTACTTACATTTTCAAAACATCCCAACTTCATTCGAACTGGGATTTGTAATTCAATTGTAATCCCCCCCCCCCCCAATAGGAATGAATCAACATCTTAAGTTTCCACTATATTTGCGCCTTAACTCCTTTAGCTACTGAAAGACAATGAAATACATAATTAATATATGAATTAATTAATAATTTCAAAAATATCAATTGAATAACATAAAATATATTGATCAGTCCTTAGATACATTATTAAATATCCATCCATCCATTTTCTGAGCCGCTTCTTCTCACTAGGGTCGCGGGCGTGCTGGAGCCTATCCCAGCTATCATCGGGCAGGAGGCGGGGTACACCCTGAACTGGTTGCCAGCCAATCGCAGGGCACATACAAACAAACAACCATTCGCACTCACATTCACACCTACGGGCAATTTAGAGTTGTCAATTAACCTACCATGAATGTTTTTGGGATGTGGGAGGAAACCGGAGTGCCCGGAGAAAACCCACGCAGGCACGGGGAGAACATGCAAACTCCACACAGGCGGGGCCGGGGATTGAACCCCAGTCCTCAGAACTGTGAGGCAGACGCTCTAACCGTCCACCGTGCCACCCTTATTAAATATGGTCAATGTAATTATTAAATATATATCACAATTTAAAAAAATTACAACCCTTGACCTCGATTAGCTTATGTTGTTAGCATGCCTTTTCCAGAAATGGCTTTCGTCAGGCTTCTGCTTGGCTGTAGGTGACTTGTGGTTCGGGGTAAGTGCCTAACCTGTTGTTTTGGCATGAACTTTCATCCATTTGAGACCCTCGATGTTGTCAGCAAAACTCACTCACTCTTAGCCTCTTGATGCCGGCGCGGGTGATCTGTTGGCAGTCATAGAGCTCGATGCGATCCAGACTGTGGCAGCTCTTCAGGTGCTCCAGCGAGGCGTCCGTGATTAGCGGGCAGTTGTCCAGCTCGATCACCTCCAGTCGGTCGTGGGCGCACGGCCCGCTGCCCAGGTGGCGGATGCCGTCGTCGGTGATGAGCTCGCAGTGGGATAGACTCTACGGGGAGAAGGCAGTGGAAGGGTTGAATAACTTGGTGACTGCAGCATGGCCATGATGTGCTTGCTGTGAGACAGCAAAATGATGCGCACAACACTCACTAGAACCTGCAGCCGAGGGCAGTAGATAGAAAGCTGTATGAGAGTTCCATCTGTAATCTGAATTAAAAGGGGAAAAAAAATCATAATTGCAAACTGATGTTAATTGAAAATTATCTTATATTCTTCAATATGGAAAAGCTTGCACCAAGGTGCTGTCGTCCCTGCGCCGTCCTGTTTCTTACCCCACGGTGAATACCATGAAAACCAAGTGAAGAGTGAAAAGCGCATAAGGCCTTGTAATGTCACACACAAAGAAACTACTGATTCGTAATATTTAGGAAAAGTGTTCAGTTTTATCTAGAGCCATAAACTACATTTATAACCACAAGGAAATGATAGCCCAGCTTTATTCTGATCCATTAGTCACACAGCACACTGAGTAGTAATGTCATTGCTACAGAGAAAACAATGGTGCCAGTAACACTGTGTTCTACACTTAATTAACGTTCACAGAAAATGCCAGGTGTGCTTCTAAATAATAAAAATGCAGTTACATTTATAAAGGGTATACAGTGAACCCCAGCTTCTCGTGGGGATACATTCCATTGAAATGTGAATATTGGGGTAACACTGTACTGTTGTTTACTTACTTGCACACATTCTTCTAAATCCATCTTCTCAAGCTCGTGACAATTCTAGAAAGAAATTAAATAGATTATAGTGCCATTTACTGCAAATTTGTATTATTGAACTTCTACAAATGTGCCAAATTGTGCTTCTACAGATCAATAGCTAGTGAACATTTGCATTTATTAGTCTGATTACACTCACCCTTGCTAATGTCGTGAAACCCACGTCTGTAAGTTGAGAGCAGCGGGCCACTTCTAATATTCTAAAAAAAAGAAAAAAAGAAGAAAAAAAAAAAGAGAGACAGCATTGTGTAACAAAATAATAGCATCGCTCATTGTCAGTCTCAAGAGACTCTGCATAACAGAATAAGAAGCAGTTTTTTTTTTGCACACACATTTGATCATAACAATATTAAAGTGTTACCTTAGGCGGGGGCAGTTCTGTCCAAGTGCATGCAAGATGGCGTCCGTGATGTTGGCGCAGCCTGACACACACAGGGACTGAAGACGGTGACAGCCTCGACAAATGGTGATGAGGCCGTCGTCTGTGATTTGCTACTCGTAAAGACAGGAAGTGTGTTTTGATGCAGGAGAAAGTAAGAGAAAAAATTCACAACTAATGAATGCCCCGTAAAACATTTTTTTTAATTGGCTAAATTAATAATTTAAACTAAATATACCTCAAACTCTTATCCCAAAATGTTTTAAAACTGGCATTGCCCTTAAAATAAATGACTTAGATGATTTGATTTGGGGAAAAAAATGCACCCTAAGTCTGATGATGACGTTGTGTGTATCGCCGCTTTGCAAGCCGTACAAATACCACGTTACCGCTAACATTCGAGGTAAGGTAGAATTTAATTGTAAAATTACCAACCAACGTTACCGCTAACGATTCTAGCTTCACTTCCAATGTTAGCGTTAAGGAAGACCACAATTAGTTTCAGGCGTGTCTGAGGTCCAATGTTAGCTTCTGACATTAGTTTTAACATGAGCTTATCATTAGCATCCAATGTTAGATTGGACAGTTACCAACAAACATTATCACTAACGTTACCTTCCCCAAGTTAGATTTCGATATCCGCTTTCAATGTTAGCTTCTGAAATTAGCTTCAAACATTACCTCAAATGTTAGCGCTAAGGAAGACCAACGTCAGCTTCCAATGTTAGCTTCCAAATTTACAATCCGGCGTTATCGTTGGCTTCCAAAGTTAGCTTTCAATGTTAGCTTCTGAAGTTAGCCTCCAACATTAACTTTCAATGTTAACTTTTGATGTTAGCTTCCACTGTTACTCCTTAACATTAGAGCTATGGAAGACCAATGTTAGCTTCCAAAATGAGCTCCCATGTTAGATTCCAAAGTTGCTTCAACATTAGCTTTATCGGAAGTCAACTGGAATCTGCCAAAGCTGACCGGTTATCAACTGGTGGCTGACGCTGGCCACTCCTCTGCTAACATGGTGCCTTAGAAGAGCAATTCATTTGGGTGGCATCTCAAGGATTTACAGAAAGAGTACAACAAATATGCGGTGAGGGGCGCATAGGTGTGTTTTTCAGCCAGATGGATAGATAAGATGGGTTTTGCCAAAAGCCAGTCACGAATTGGCAAGGGTTCACTGTACTTCCACTTTAAGATGCTTTCATATTGACTGCACTTACCGAGCATGTTTGCAAGTTGAGCGTGACCAACTCGGGACAGTTCGTGCCAATATGCTTCAGTGCCTCATCTTCTAGCTAAAAAAGGAAAAACTGAAATTCTACAACATCACAAGTGAAACTCAGCCTAAAACATGACAAAAGTCAAAGCGCACCTGTGTGCAGCCTTTCAGGAAAAGCCCCCTGAGCCCCGGACAGGATCGGACTAGGGCCTGGATGCCGTCCTTAGTGACCTGATCACACCAGGAGATGTTGAGTTGCTCCAGCAGGGGACAGCCCTCACTTCAGTGGCAGAGAAAAACAAAAAGAAGTGAGATAAAAAAGTGAAAGCCGTTTTGTAAACTCGGGCCTTGTTTACACGCGCAGGATCAGTGTGTTTACTGATCCTGAAGCTATAGTGTCCACACTGTCAAATGTTCAGCTCTAAATTTGTGTGTCCACAGTCCACACATCGGGTCACTCTGAAATCCAGTTTGAGCAACCGGAGGGCCTACTGTTCTGATGTCATTAAATTAATTTAAAAAAATAAATAAATCTAGATCCAATCTGGATACGGACCTGGCTGTGTGAACGAGGCCTGAGGAAAATTATGGAACTGCAATATCCCTTCCCCTTTGAGTGCCTATTGCCGAACCAATTTATAAATTGACAACTATTAAATCATAAAAAGCCATATGGATCCAATCTGGATTTGGGTCTGGCAGTGTGAACGATGCCTCAAGAAAATTATGAAACTACAACACCCCTTCCTCTGAGAGAGGCTGTTGCTGAGCCAAAAAATATACAAATTGTTGAATATTATACCATAAAAATCTTTCTGGCTCCAACCTGGATTTGTGTCTGGCAGTGTAAATGAGGCCTTATGATAATAATGAACAGCAACCCCTTGCCCTCCTCGTGTGAATTCTGAGGGAGGCTGTGGCTGGCCCATGAAAAAGCATTTAAGACCCTGAAAAGTCCTTTCTGTGTTTTTTTTTTCTAAATACATTAAATATGTTGGAAGTGTTGAAAACATGCAAAGACTGGGAAGAATTTAGTCCTGAATTGCTGAGATAAAGTGTAAAACAACTTCTCAGTTGACCAGATTTCTTGGCCGTGGCTAAAAACGGACGTACACTGACACAACCAAGGAACAGCACGAGTCGCCCTCTCCCAATATATAAGTATCGAGCGCCTTCAGTGGCTATTCACTGCAATTGACAGTTCCTAATTGATAATAACTTGGCCCATTTTTACCATTACAGTATGCAGTCGGCCATCAAGCTATGCCTACAACCCCCCCCCCCCCCCCCCCCCCCCCTCCCCAAAAAAAGCATCTTCTCTGAAATGTTATGTGTTTTTTGGTATAAAGTGTCACGACCGTGTGCCCTCACGCACGACGCTCAGAGCAACGTCCCAGCAAACCCGGACAGCTCAGCGGCCCGACGCACAAGCCAACCCAGCAGCGGCTAGTTAAGTAGCCGCCCGGGTTGGGTGTTGGGACCCGCCTAACTTGCAACAGCCGCGCCCGCGCAGGCTGTGTGAGGCACATACTCTCTGTGTGACAGACACATACTTGATTGACAGCTGAAGGGGAGCATTCAGTGACATGCCCACACAGTCCTACAGCTCGAGGGCAGGCTTTATTTTTTATGATTTGGGAAGCCTTGTGTTATATAATTAGTCATTTTTTAAAAATCATTCAAATTTGGCAGATTTGTTAACAACACTTCTATGTGGTGTGTCAAAATTGTTTGGTCCTTTTACAGGGTCTTCAAAAATAACTATTTCATAATGAAAAGATTTCTGGATCCAATGTGGATTCAGGGCTAGCAGTGTGGATCAGAACTATTTGATTGGACACATGCCAAGTGCTGATTTTTTATGGTTAGACTTTTTTGTACAGTCCAGTGTTATGTTAGTGTGCTACTCGTGGGACATACCTGAGGGCTTTGAGCGACAAGTTGGTGATTGAGGTACATGATGCAAGGTCCAGGTGCTTCAACTTTGGGCAGAACTTGCTCAGGCTGCTACATGTACTGTAAAGACAAGAAGATCAAGACAAAGGCAGCTTAAATGTAACGTATACATCAGAGCCTGCGAATTTGAATGTTGTATGATTCTGAATTTGGGAAAAGATTTTGGGAAACTCCAATAAAATTCAAACTATTCTTTGTATTTTTGTGACACTTTTATCCCAAAATAAGGAGAAACCTCCACAAGGGCTGTTAAGAAGGACAGTGACTATAGGATCACCATAGGCATTGTCACTTGTTGTCAAAGGTCTGGCAGAATGTCTTGTTGTTTACAGAGAGGTTAACTTTTTTTAACATGTAGTCACACAAGTAAGAATGTCACAAAATCAGACACATAATGCACATGTGTGACGCGACCAATTCCTCGCATTATTTTGCTATTAGGGGTAGGTCTCGATCCACATTATATCCACACCTGTCAGTGATCTTGGTGCAGCCATTCAAACTGAGCAGCTCGATGTTCCTGCAGTTCTGTGAGAAAGTCCTACAAACACACACACACACACGCACGCACGCACGCACACGCACACACACACACACACACACACACACACACACACACACAAAGAATTGACATTAGACTTGACGGCATCAGAATTTCAATCCATCACTCTCACTTCTCACCTCAGGGCGCTGTCGCCCACGCCGAGGCATCCCCGCAGGCTCAGCTTCCTCAAGAACCCTCCGCATCGCTTTGAGATGTTCTCGACCACTCGGCCCTGCAAAAGAGAGAGAGAAAAAAAAAAAACACGCACAGTCTCCTCATGCAACTTGATATGAGCACACATGCGATGAGATGCGAAATAAACCATAGCCCACCTCGATGTCCCGCTGAAAGTCAAAGAGGTCAATCCGCTGCCAGTTGCTTCCATCCAGAGCCAGAACATTCCAGGACTGACGGCATATGCAAATCGTTGTCATTGGACACAATATATAAACTAAAAGTACGATTATGTGCACACTCACTCACCCGTGAGACCTGGGCACAGCGACACAGCGTTACCACATCCAGGAAGGAGAAGATTCTACAAGATAGACAAGGGCAGCTTAGAGCAGAGGTACCCAATAGGACAAAACTGGTAGTAATGTAGACACAAAGGAAATACGCAGACCTATCAAGTGTATTGCAACGCCTCCTGATCAAATGCTTTATTCGGAGCAACTTTTGCACGTGGAGCAAGTGGGTGGGTGTGAGGTATACAAGCGCTGAGCGGAGGTTCAGTGTTAAGGGATAATGTTGCGGTTTGAAACAAGAAAACATCAAAGAGAAGTTTCCTTTGTTAATACAGTTTAGTAAGTTTAGATTGTGTATGTTTCAAAAAAATGCAGCAATTGAAAATGGTAAGTATTTCTTATACTTGGTTTATTTTTCCCATTTTCAGGCACTTTAGGATGAGTTGTGCTTTAATTTTTAATTGAAGAACAGTTTTATTAATCTTTCCAGTTCAACACATATTGTTGGAAAACCATCTACATCAGGGCTGGGCAAAGTATGGCCACGTACGGGCCACAATAATTGTTAAATTGAATAAAGAGTGACTTATACAGTTTTAACATTTTAATTTTATTGAATACTTGATTAGGTATAACTAAATTCATTCTAAACAATAACATTGACCTGGCCTATCTTTCCGTTTTGAAAGTCAAATGCGGACCTTGAGCACAAAAGTTTGCCCATCAATGATCTACAAATTAGCAATACTAGTACCATGTGGTCACTGGAGGATGTGTTAGTTCTGGAAATACGTACTACAGTCCATCTCATTTTGGGGGAAAAAGACACGCAAGATAAAAGACCATCAAAGTAGTTCATATTTTTAATACCGTCCCTGAAAAGTGAAATCATGTTTGTTTTAAATGCTTCATACATGTTTGAAGATAATTGCTGCAAATGTGAAAAGACTGGGAACTATGAAGCACTGAATTGTGGGGCTATAGGGTTAAATACTTTTTTTTTCTGCATTTTGGGGGACGGGGGAGAGGGTGCGGCTAAAGTGGCACCCAAATGACACACTTGGGCATCCGGCATGAGTGGCCCCTGGCCCACTAAATAAGAACTTCAGCTGCCCAGTGATGTAGTTGGGCGATCGTTCGGCAGTCACATGATGTCCCCACATATGAGTGTCATTTGGCTTGTGCTCTTATTTTATGATTATAATCCATAACTAACAGGATTTTACATCGTGTAAGATACCATCGTTTTCATAGAACACGTATACCCTGATATCTACGGTAGTGGTATGTGATTGACAGTCAACAGTTGAGCGGGGTGTGGTCTCAGCACATTTAGTAGACACACCCACAGCGTTCCAGTTTTCGCAATTTTCAAGCCTCATTTTGTTGTTTGTTGTAAAAACACTCATTTCTGTGGTGTGTCAAATTCACAAGACATTTATTTTTACTTTACAGTCTTTAAGATACTAAGACTCCAGGGTAGTTAACAACCACAAAAAATCCCAATTGACATTCTCCAATTATTTATGATGCTGGAAAAGATTTTTGGACCATGCTGATGTTATTTTAGCACATGCGTGTCAGTCAGCTGCTCATACTTTTTCTACACAATGTGGATCAGATGGGCCCAACCAATCAGGCATTACCTCCTCCCATATCGAGGTCACCTTCAAGCCCAACAACTTCACGAGCTGCTCACAGCACTATAGGATGCTGTGAGCTAGTGAAGAGTGTAATAGTCTGGAGGTATCGAAGCAGTGAAAGTACGTATGGGCGCACGAGACAGAGGCATGAGTTACGGGCTTCATTTTGCTAAGAGGCTTATGTACTCCCCCCCCCGAGTCTGAGAACAATTTGAATGTTGTATAACCTAAAGGCGTCTGTTTTTAATTAAGCATCCAGGGAGCATTTGGGACTAAGGCGAAATGTGCATCCTGCTGTTTGGTTGATATCATCGCCAGAGGGCATGTATGCATTCTGTGTTTGTTTTTGTTAGAAGACGGAGGAGGCCAGTTGTGTCTTTTCAGTATGAGATTCAGATCTGTCTAGTCTGCATGGAGTTAAAAAGGTGACTGGACAGATTACGAAAAATTTACTTTTTAATTGCTTGTATACAAATAGTTGGGTCTGCCTGCCCACCCATCAAGTGTGACATTAAACTATCAATATCCATCCTTTTTTTTCCTTTTTTTTTTTTTTTTTAAAAGCACTTATCATTAGGGTCGCTGGGAACTAGAGCCTATTCCATCTTAATTTGGGGAGAGAGGCAGGGTACACCCAGGACTCGTCGCCTGCGGATTGTAGGGCACATAATACAGTGCCATGAAAAAGTGTTGGTCCCCTTCTGAAATTCTTATATTTTTTTCAAAAGTTACCCCAAGAGCATAGCGACGACTCATCCATGAGGTCACAAAGCAAACCAAACCAACCTCTAAAGCACTGCAGGCCTGCCTTGCCTCAGCTAATGTCAGTATTCATATAATAAGGAAGAGACTGGGCAAAATGTTATCCATGGCAGAGTTTCAAGACGAAAACCTGCTCACCAAAAAGACGAAAACCTGCTCACCAAAAAGAACATAAAGACGCGTCTTCCATCCATCCATTTTCCGTAACGCCTATCCCAGCTGACTCTGGGAGAGAGGCCGGTACAGCCTGAACTGTTCGCCAGCCAATCGCAGGGCACATATGAACAAAAAAACCATTCGCACTCACATTCACACCTGCGGGCAATTTAGAGTCTTCAATCAACCTACCATGCATGCGTTTGGGATGTGGGAGAAAACCGGAGTACCCAGAGAAAACCCACGCAGCCACAATTCAAACAATTCTGCAAGTAAGAGTGGGCCAAAATATCTCCACAGAGATGTGAAAGACTCATTGCCAGTGATAAAAAAAAAACACTTGATTTCAGTTGTTGCTGCTCAGGATGGCCCAACCAGTTATTAGGTTTAGGGGGCCATTACTTTTTCACACAGGGCCAGGTAGCTTTGAACAGTTTTTTGTTCTTAATAAATAAAATCACAATTTAACAATTGCATTTTAGGTTTACTTGGGTTATCTTAGTCTGATATTTACATTTGTTTGGTGATCTTAAACACAATTGGGTTTTGTGAGCTGCCTGCTTCCAAAATCGTATATATGTGATCGAGCCCATCTGAATTTTGCCCAATTGTGACAGTCACAATGTGTCCTCTGCATTTTCCACATGCACGAATCTGTGCATTAATTGACAAGTGAAATCCAGCAGCTTTGTGATGAAGGGCTGCCTCTATAAGCGAAAATACAATCCACAATACAATTTTACTGTCTTTATGGGCTTTAGTGTTTTCTTCACATTCTCGGCTAGTTATAGCTGCTAGCCTTGTCGCAAACCCCCTAGCTCCGTCTCCGGTTGTCATGGTAATTAAAAGCCCCACAGTAGGCAGGCAGATTGAGCAGTGGCTCATCAGAATCAGAATCACAATCATCTTTATTGGCCAAGTTTGTTGCAAGACACGCAAGGACTATGTCTCCGGTAGTTGGAGCCACTCTAGTATACAACAAACTGCCACGATGACAAAATATATATTTAGGACACAAAAAACACGAGTGTGGAGCGCAATGAAAGAGAACCATTAGTGTGGTGATACTGATATAACTGGAATTGTACAAATGATGGAGAGTTCTCAAGCAATTTAGACCAGTTTAAAGTGACTAATAGTGCAATGATCTCCTACAGTGACGACTGTGCAAATGGTACAGAGAGTTCTCAAACACAAGTGGGCAGTAGTAATCAATGACAGTAAGCAAACAGTGCACCGAGATAAAACGGTGAGAGCACGAATAATGTAGAAGTGTCCCGACAGACACCGAGTCACGGTACCAAAAAGCATACGTAATTGAAATTGGTCCCACAGAAGAGGGGCAGGATGAGCAGTGGCTATTTTGCATTACACAGGACTGCCGCACAAAAAAAGGGTGCAATGTGAGCTATAATCCTTGATCCTTGGGGTATTTTGATGAAAGTCTTGTCACAAACATGAAGACAGGCGGGAACTGTTTTCAATTTTGAAAAATATGCATTATACATATACAGTACTTTCAATTTTGCATTTGCTATATGCCAAAAATAAAATAAAAATCAGAACGCCACTCACCGCAGCAACAGCTCCTTGGGTAGCTTCTTATTGATGACTGCCTCATCACTGTTCGTGAACATCTGGAAGAGGCGCCAGAGAGATGTCAGCAAAAGACCACTCAAATTCACTCAAGGGTAACTGATGATAATGTAATCTCGTCAGCAGAGATAGCTTTTAATGTCATGGAGAGGACGGGGGCGGTGAGCAGGTGATAAAGAAGCAAAAAGGCAAAATAAATTATATCAGGAGAGAACTTTGAACGGTTGAGTGTAATGTGAAAGCATTGTTTTTTACTAACGTTCTATGATCTTGGGGTTTTCAAATTGATCACAACTGAGCTGTTCTGGTTGTCTTAGAAGATCTCATCTGCGCAGGCTTCATCAGTTAATTTGCATAGGCTAGATAGGACAGCTCTAGCTTGAATTAGTGATATGTCCCATTCACGCATTGTATCACTCTTTTGCGATGCAAAAGGTTAGTCTTTAAGATGCATTGGATGCCGGCCTCTGCCTGCCAATAACAGTCATTTGGGTGGGGACCCCCCCTCATGAAGATTGAATTCAGTTGTAACAAGACTTTACACCGATTTTATCGGGCTTATCGGTATCAGCCGATATTTAGCATTTTATGCTGATCGGCTTTAATGTCATAATTTTGCCGATCCAATCAATGACACAAAAGACGTTTACTCCACGTTGCCATCGTGCACAGTATATTTGAATCAAAAAGTTGGTGTATTTTTAGCCTTGTCGCGCGTCTTTTGACGTAGTATTGGAAATATCTGACGGCCAATAAAATTATTTTAAAAAACAAAAAAACACGTCGGCGGTGTGGAACAGACAACACGGAATGCCTGGATCAGACTACAAGAAATATTATGCTCTTTCACGATTACACTATGTCAGACTACTGCAATAAAATCTTGTATTCCGATACCACCGCATCCCGTTTTCTACGATCATTGGGTTTTATCTTGGCAACTCAAATGTGACTGGATACGCTCATTACCGTGGCGACGACAACAAGAGTAGAGCGCGCCGACTTTGTATTATAAGGACAAAATGGGGAAAAACGTGTGTTGGTGGTCACCGGTGCTCAGGACAGGAGAGGATGTTCGTTTAAGGCTTGCTTGAGTTATGTTCCCGTACTTTTAATACAATACGGCTCGCAACCAGGCAACAAAACATAATGTAGCCTAGCAAGCTAGTGGTACCACGAACGGTTGGACATAAACATGCAAGCGTTCTGTCGAATCATGCTCTAAAGCTTCAGTGTGGGTGAAGTAATGTAATTAAAAATAAAGTAATTTCATTACAGTAAGTTAGCACCCATTATTTCTGTCATGTAATGTCGGTTTGACCTGACTGATTAGAATACACGATCTGACTCGAGCAGTGATTTCCAACCTTTATGGAGCCAAGGAACATATTTTCCAATTGAAAAATCTCACGGAACACCAACAAACAATAATATCACAAAAAGTGGATGCATTAATTACTGTATGTACTTCCTGCCATCTAATAAAAGACCATTTATCATTTGTTCTCTCTGTCACTATGCCTCACTGGCATGAATAGATGATACATTATTTATTGTAAATATAATTTTTAGAGCAATTAAGTACACAAGTATATACAGTAAATGAACAGGTCATTTAAATAGACATTCCTCCATCTTGTGATCGGATCGGTGATCGGTTATCGTTTTTTTCAACTCGCTGAACAGTGATCGGCCCCAAAAATCCTGATCGTGTAAAGCCTAGTTGTAACCACAGTCGTAGTAAAGGCAGCTGAAAGCCAAAAGTGGCTGTGTTGTTATTTGTTAGATGCTTGTCTCTTTCAAAGGAATGAAAGGATGGCATTGTATGTGTGAGATAGGCGGTGTCATAAGCCTTCTCCTCTTTTTACGGATAGTTGGGTTTCCACACCAACACTCAGACTAGAGCTGTCCTAGCTACCATATGTGCATGAAATGATGAAGCCTGCTCGGATGAGAGGTGAAAGGTCTTTTACGATCGATTTGATTTGCGATTTACTCCATACCTGATAATGAAATGACCTGGATGAATGAGAGCATTCACAGGCATCTTCCAATGATCTGTGCATAGGAGCATTAGGGCCACAAAATAGTTGCCGGATAACTGCTTTCAACACAACAGCACAGGAGAGATGAGAGTAAAGTCAGATGTCCGTGTTCTCGTCTACGGGAGGTGAAAATGTTTGAGAAACAACTGTGGAGTAAAAGGCTTGTTCAGTAAAACTAATTAAGTTTTTTGTTTTAATGGTTTAAAGCTATTATCCCCAACTATTTTTTGTTAAAAAAAATCATTATAACCACCCAAGCCACTACAACAGTAGATGACATGATGCTGATAAAGTGCGTCAGCTTCTGATACATTTTTTTATATTTAGGCACTATCCTATACATCCCCACGCTGGATCACTTGGTGGCGCTCTAAAATGACATAGCGGAAATGATGTATTTACCTACGAATGGGCAGGCCCATATATGGACAGCGCGCAGGTCGACTGAGCTATAGAGAAAGGAGGAAACATGCGGGGTTGGAAGGAGGAGGAGGAGGAAGCAGGACAAGCATTTAGCCTACGTCATATCGAAGCGATAAAGGCTTTGTTGTAATGTCAAATTCCAGAGCTAGGGGGCGCCAGATATCACATATTATAGCTTTAATGATGTCTAGGGTTTATAACGGTACCGATGTAAGACGTTTCGACTCACTGTTATTCATTTGATTGTTTTATATTTATGGCCTAAGTGTTTTTATACAGTACAAATATTTCCTATAATTATGATTTTACTGAGTCAGCTTGGATAGGCTCCAGCACCCCCGCGACCCTAGTGAGGATAAGCAGAATGGAAAATGGATGGATGGATGATTTTACTACTGCAGTAGCATAGGTTTGTGATAGATCATGGTACATTCCAACAAATCTGGGTTCGGTTGTGGCCATAGGACCGGCTCGCCATCGAAAAACCGAGTACCACATGTATTCCGTTTGTGAAAGACTTCCACACAAGACCAACGACATAGGGGAAAAAGCGTGATTTGACGGACAGTATGAAAAAGGGCTGTGATGTGATGTGTCTTTAAATAAAAACACAAAGGTCACAGAACTATTAATCTGGTTGTATAAAAAGAGCAGTTAAAAATACATGGGATCTAGGTCAAAGCCAGCCTGTGTCCTTGTATGAGTACAACATAAACACACACACACACATATATATATATACATATATATCGAGAGAGAGATACACACACAGACACACAAACAATTGCTATGAGGAGAGGGGACATATTTGTTATTTAGATTTCGGACAAATTGACTCTGACAACTCGCCTAGTGCTCTCTGGCCAAATAATCCAGAGCTCTTTCGAGGGTCGACGGGCATACATTGTCTCCCCCTCCCCGCCCACTCTTTTGTAATCCAACATAAAATGAACCCGATGCCGCGTGAATGTGGGTGTTATGCGTTCTCCAGCGGGCCATCTGAGGTCACGGAATAAAGCGGTCTTAAAAGCTGCCGGAGTCGTAACCTCCAGCAAGCCATCATTTTGCTGTAGAACCGTATAAAGCAACAAATTACTACCACATACACAGTAAACTGATTTTAAATCAAATTGAAATATGCGGTGACTATGCTCACCCTGCGTGCCATTGTGTTAACCTGTGACATATATAGCATACAAGATTGCATGGCAGACTTCCATGCCAATACATGTCCCACTCCCTTAAATTGGATAACATCTGACGTGATATAACAGAACACAGCCAGCTATGCCTTTCAAAAAAAAAAAAAAGGAAAATCCAGAACTAAAAGAATTTGTGTGCCATTTGTTATGAAAAAAAGATAATAGTACATTTAACAGTATAATGTAGCATTAAATTAGTAATTAAACAATCAAGCAATGCACAGCACTCTATGCATTTACTTATATGCAATGGGAAATTACCCAATTTCACTCAGATTGTCTGAAAATTATTTATTCACTACAAATAATGTATCTTCGTTCGTCTATCTATCCCAATGACATATAGTGACAGGCTGAACAATTAAAAACTCTTCTACTACAGGTATGTAGAAAAAAATTGGAATATCGAGGGAATGTCCATTTATTTGAATAAGTTGTTTCAAAAAGTGAAGCTTGTATGTTATATTAGTTCACCACACACAAAGTGCAAGATTTCCAGCCTTTATTTGTTTCAATTTTGTTGATTATGGCAGAAAGACAGAAAAATAAACAAA
Organism: Phyllopteryx taeniolatus; assembly: GCF_024500385.1. NCBI lineage: Eukaryota > Metazoa > Chordata > Actinopteri > Syngnathiformes > Syngnathidae > Phyllopteryx > Phyllopteryx taeniolatus. Next base: position 16,106,246 of record NC_084517.1, read on the forward strand.
TCCAGTATTTCCCAAAATTGGAATATCATGACAAAGTGCAACATTGTAAGCTCTCTGTGTCACTATCTTGTCAGCTAATTAAAGCAAAACACCTGCAGAGGTTTTCCTCCGAGTCTGGCTCAGTAGGCTTCAGAATCATGGGGGAGACTGTTGACTTGATGGTTGTGCAGAAAACCATAATTCACACCCGCCATAAGAAGAAAAGGTCTAAAAAGAAATTGCAAAAGAAGCTGGACGCTCAAAGAGTGCTGTATCAAAGTACATTAACAGAGTGTTAAGAGGAAGGGGAAAATGTGGCCGGAAAAGGTGCACAAGTGACATGGATGACCGCAGCCTTGAGGGGATTGTCAAGCAACAGCGATTCAGAAATCTGGGGGAGCTTCATAAGGAGTGGACTGAGGTTGGTGTCAGTGCATCAAGAGCCACCGCATACAGACGTCTGCATGACATGGGCTACAGCTGTAGAATTCCATGTGTCAAGCCACTCCTGAACCAAAAACAACATCAGAAGTGTCTGTGCTAGACTAAGGAGAAAAAGTACTGGTCTGTTGCCCAGTGGTCTCAAGTCCTCTTTTCAGATGAAAGTAAATTTTGCGTTTCATTTGGAAATCAAGGTCCCAGAGTCTGGAGGAAAACTGGAGAAGCACAAAAGTTAAGCTGCTTAAAGTCCAGAGTGACGTTTCCAACAGTCAGTAATGATTTACGGTGCCATGTCATTTGCTGATGTGGGTCCATTGTCTTTTATCAAGTCCACAGTCAACCCAGCTGTCTAACAGGAAATTTTAGAGCACTTCATGCTTCCCGCTGCCAATTATCTTTTAGGAGACAATCATGAGGGAACAAAAACCCCTAAATCCTGTCAATCTGAAGGCCAATATCAAAGGAACTTGGGGTACAATAACACCTGAACTGTGCCAAAGGCTGATCACCTCCATGCCATGCCACCTTGATGATGTAATTAATGCAAAAGGAGGCCCAACAAAGTACTGACGGCATATTACTTTAATACACTTTTCAGTATCTGTTTCAGATCTGTTTTGGGACCATAGTTTGTGGTATATTCACGGCACTTTAAAATTCTAATATAAGAAATTATAAAAAAAAATTTAGGTGGAGCGTCAATTACTTTTACCTACGTTTTTCGCTATTCATGGCAATGCTTAGTCCTCTTCCCTCACGAAAATCTAGGGATTACTGCAGTCTATAATTTATTGTTCTATTGAACTCCTCACATGCCACCACTTTGACCTTGCAAAGCCCTATGTTGCATGATTTGTACAGCTGCTACATAACCTTACAACTCAAGTGTATTACTGTAATAGCTTTATGTTCAACTAAACAGACTGAGATGTATACTCAGTGGGTAATTTTGTCAGTAAATTGAAGCAAGATCATCTAGTCCAGTATATAGCATATAGTCTTTATGACATTTTTGTTTAGTGGTGTGCTGTTTGATTTTTTTTCTACAGTAAAATATGGGTCAAAGGTTGGGAAACACTGATCTAGTGTAACAGGAAATAACAGAAAAGCAGCACAAACCGGAAATCCACCTTCCAAAACACACATAAACTCCTTTACTTTGAAGGCAGACAAGGACCTGTTCCTGTTTTAGTCTGCTGTCTGCAGCTAACTTGCTTTAGCAGCTCGACTGCAGCTGTTAAGACTTGGCAGGAGGATGTAGCGGCCTGAATCTTTTGCTGTTGCACCGTAAAAAAATAATAAAAAAAGATTAAATACATTTAAAAAAACAAAACGTATTGACAAATTCCATCTCACTTGGGGATTAAACGCAAGATTAAGTGGCCGGTGTCGCCGAGTTTTCAGTGAACATATCTTCCCCCCAAAATACACAACAAGCACTTCTCTACCGCAAGTAGAAAATAAAGTTAACGTTATTCAACGACCGCAAGGCCTCGACTGGCGTTTCACGAACAGTTGGTGGGCTCTGTGGTTAGTTAAGTGCCATTGTGGAGAAGGTTCAGGGCCTGCGGTCGGCTGTCAATCTGTAGCTAGCGACAAACCAAGACAGCACAACAAACCCGCTAACAAAAAGAGCAATATAAGCTACACACCCAAATACGAACTTAAATTGTGGGCTAAAAGCGGCTACGCAGCTATGAACTTTGATTTTACAGTCCGCCTTTGGTTTACATCCTGTAGCTTCGCTGTGTTTTGTTTTGATGGCGCATGATAAAACATCTAGGGACCTTTAACGCACCACGCGACGATAACAACATGAGCCGACATTTATACCGCTTTGTGTCCTCCTCGTCGATATGATAAGTCAGCCGGGGCCTTGTTGTTGTTGTTGTTAGCACAGAGCAACACAGCTAATCCCAAACGGTGCTCGAGCCGCGTCAATGTCGCCGCCGTTCATAGTATTATTTTGGTCCATGAATGTAATAATGGTGGTCCAAAGCGAGGCCCTGTGACGTGTTTAAACTGCGTGTCAAAGGTTTCGGGAGGGGGCCAGGTGAACTTACCTCAAAGCGGCTCCGCGAGACGCCGTTTACCTCTTTACCCATGTTGGACGCCACCGCTTGCCTACTCGGCGGTGGCTTCGGGTGCGGGCGCAGTCGGAATGCAGCAGACGGGGACGCTCTTCCTGCCGATTGCCATCCACGGCTATCATGCTACCGTCCTACCCCGGGTTGGGTAGCGGGATTTTGGACGCCACGGACTGGAGCTACAACACAAATGCCAGCTTCTTGCTTGCCATAAATAAAAAATAATCGCACTGTGTGTGCGGACAGTAGCCAGCCAATAGGCCCTTATTGGCGTTGGTTCGCCCTCCCTCTCCCTTCCTCACTCGCTCCCTCCCATCCACGCACACAATGGCCCGATACATCACGTATAAAAATACAGAGAATTTTAAAGTGGACGTCCAAATGTAAAGTAACTACTATTCCTCAAATCATGCCATTGTTTATTTTACACCACAATAGATGAAGACGTTCATTTCATGCGCACGACTCATACATTTAAAATGAAGACCAAATTATCCTTTTTCCACCACCATGACAGGAATTTTAAAAGGTAATTTTTTTATTTGTACTGACACAAATCGCATTCATGCTTGCTCACTTGATTCTAACAAGTTTATTTCTCACTAAGCGTTCTTTGGAACTTTTGTTATTGTCGTGGGAGATGGCACTTCCTTGTCTGTACGAGACCACGCCCCATTGTGAAAGCAGAGCCAATCAACATGGAACTTGTCATATAGCGTCATTCGTCCTTCTTCGCTGTTTTTTTCACAATTAAAAACGGTTAGCTTTTCTCATAAATGACGTATTTATGTATTGAATTTACGAATCCGTTTTTTTCTTGTTTTAACCAGGTAATATTTTACTGCCATACATTTATGAGGCTATCGGGACACGTTAGTTCTATTGTGGTGTCAATCTTTACGATATAGTTTCCTGACTACATATTATTGCTTACTTTAATAAAAATATATATAACACCTTAACCCTTTTTTAATCACAGTTTCTGTGTTTTATCTTATTTTCGATTCCGATTCCAAAATTACTTCATCAAACTTGTCACACGTCCTGGAAACGTAGGCGGTCGGATTAACTAGTCGCCAGCCAATTGCATCGTATACCTACAATTCATAAAAACATGGTAATGTTTATCTTACACCAAGTCAGAATCCGTTCAATTCATACACTCAAGAATAGTGCACGTCCCATAAATGCATACTTTTTCACCGTGACAAACAATACAAATGTTTGCTTTGCTCTGCCATACAAATCACCTACATTTTCCTTAATTCTAACAACTTTATTTCCCTCCAATGTAAGATTTTAGACCAAAAAAAACTGCAATAACAAATTAATAAGGACTACCATTACTGCAATTTGCTTTCCATCACCCTTAAAGAGAAAATTCATACTTAATAATTATACCAAAAATGTCAGAATTAAGAACTAAGTAATCTCCTTTCCATCTTCCAAAGGCTAAAGAAATTAATTTCAAAATATTGAGATTTATCCATGTAAGGATTTTCTAAATATAAGGTTTAAGATAGATATAAACATGTGTACGTTTGGTAATTAAGACATTGGAACATTAGAGTATCTCCCCCCCAACGCCATTGTACCATAACTGGAGCCTTCTGGGACTCTTTCCATTGCTGGGTAAATTATAATGATCTAAGTATTCCAAGATTAACTTCAACGTATTAAGGTTGGTCTTCAAATGAGAATGGAGATAATGGAATTCGTGAAAAATACTAAGATTTTATTTGCCAAGTACTTCATTCACAAATGTCGTTTTATGAAAGCCACCCCAGTCTTTGCGGCGTATCTTAAATGAAGTGGTTTTATGTCGGAATTTGTAAGATACTGTCACCTTTCTAAAGCCACATGCATATATGAATATTATGTTACCTAATTCCTAAGTGATCACGTGTTTAAAGCTGTTTTCTTTTGTTAATATTGAGATGGTGTCCTTTAAGTCCTTTTTTAAATTTTATTTTGTAAAATGGCTTTTCTTCTGAATGTACAATGTATATTTTTGATTGCATAATTAAAAAACATGTTCTGGGGAAACTTTGTCACTTCCTTATTTCTCCAAGGACACGCCTGATCGTGATATCATAGCCAATCAGCATTCAGTTAGTTTTACGCTTAATTTGTCGCTTATCGATGACGTAGTCTCGTATTTAATTTAATAATTATGTTTATATTCTCAACGGTTGCATGTTTGTTGATTTTATTTTAACTACTTATTTCCCCCTCTAACTTCTTTGGAACTTTTTGTTATTGGCGTAGGAGACGTCACTTCCTCGTTTTTCCTCGACCACGCCTCACCGTGACTGCATCCGCTTCGTCACTATCGTCACTCGTCCTATTCGGGATGTGATATGTTTTTTAATTCCCCCCCCACAATTAAACACTCTTAGATTCTCGCTCATCGATAACGTACCTACCTATCTAAATAATAATGTTTGTTTTAACCGCTAAGTAGTTTATGCCATAAATGTATGAGGATTAATGTACACGTGCGTTCTATCGTGGATATTACATTGCGATTTTTCGATTAAACTTTCATTAAAATATACATGAACAACACATTTTTCATTTACAGTTTCTCCGTGTCATCTTATATTTTCGATACCACTTCCAAAAATGGCTTTCTTAAAACTGTCACTCGTCCCGGAAAATTGGGCGGGTCGTTAGAAATGATTGGCTGTCGCTGGGATACGCCCTTGATTGACACCATGTCGAGTTCCGGTCCAATCCGTTGTGCGCAGAAGTTGCTAGTCACAGGAGCCACAATGGCGTTTGTAGTCTCCTGCTGCTAGGGCTGTGGATGTTATTAAATCCATTAGCATCGCCCTAAATACAGGCCTGGTTGATTTCCAGAGCCATTGATAGTAAACTGGAACATCTACTACACACGAAAAAACTATGATTTCGTATAAATATTGAATTTAGAAAGGGATAAAGCTTACATTAAAGGGAATATGTAAACAGCACCAACCGGGTCAAGTTTTCATTTTGTTCGAGAGGCGAGCGTCTTTTTAAGTGAAGGCATTTGCTCGCTTGTGAACGCTAAAACCGTAATTCTGTGGAATAAAATCACCTTTTCCATAACTTGGCACCGGACAAGGACAGCTTTGACAAAGGGGACCTTTTCTTTTTCCACGGCTCAACTCGCTAGCTTGACCAGCGTTAGCTAGCGGTGCTAGCTAAGTTGAGACGGCGAGACGACAACGGCACAATGCTCCAACATTTGGTAGGAAAACATTATTGACGGACTCGTTGAAAGTGAATATTGTGCTTCCCCGGACAACAACGGTGGGATATTTCTCATTATTGACGAGTTTGGACGACACTACGAGTGGAATGAATCGGCCTTGAGGAGGCGGAAGGGACCATCGCGGCCTAGTGTGTTGATTTCTGTTTATTCTTGTTTGCTTAGGAACACTTGAGTATTTGTACTTGAATCGGCGGTTAATGAGTTGCTTGGACCGCCAAGGCCCAGCCGCTGGTGAGGTGGTACCGACGGCGGCTTGAGGGATGCCTGGGTCGGACCGACACCATGGGACCAAGAGGAAGCCGGAGTCAAGCATCGGCGCCTTGGCCCACGCCGCCCTCCACACAGCTGCGGGAGACATGACCAGCAAAGACGGCAAGTTGCACTTCAAATCTTTAATGGCCTCTTCCAAGCGTAAACGACATAAATCGGCCAAAGTTCGGGAATCGCCCGCGGCACAACCGATGAATCCCGAATATATATCCCTGGGCCGCACAGCGCCTCCTAGCGTCCACTTGGTGAAGCCTCTGGTAGAGTATGACGATATCAGCTCGGACTCTGATACCTTCTCTGATCCACCGACTGTCAGACTGCCCGACAGAGTGGTGGTGATGGAGCGACTCGAGCCCTTGCCCGACGGCATCGGGGAAGACCCCAGTCGCGAGAGCAAGGGCCATAGACACTCTCGGAAAAAGTCCAAGGACCCCAACAAAGTTCGAGACCCCGGTAATGGGGAACGTGGCAACAAGAAGAAGAGCAGCAAGGACCGTGACAAAAGCGCCTCTGGTGTCAGCAAGGAGAAATCGGCGTCCTCCGGACCGTCCAAGCGCCACATCCAGCAGGAGGTTGACTTCAAGAGAGTAGATCCCATGTTCTCCCCAATGCACCCCACGGTTAGCGTAGGTAGCGCTACGTCCTCGACGTCTTCATCCCGCAGCAAGGAGAGCGGCCGCTCGGGCAAGTCCCGCAAAGACAAGCAACAGAGGCGGGATGCCCGGATAGAAGGCGCCCACGGTGACTCCCAAAGAGTCCGTGGAGACCGGAGCCACCGCAAGTCCTCAAAGAGCAACAAGTCCAGCCCCAAAGGCAAGTCGAGTCGAGGTAGCCCTCGCAGGAAAGCCGCCAGCGCCGCCCTGTCGCCCAGTCCCAGGAGGGGAGAGAGTCCGCTGGGCGGCCAAATGACAGACGATGGCTACTCCAGGCGCAAGGCATCCCAGCAATCCTTGAGTCCCTACGGGGACATTAGCCGGCGCAGCAGGCAGAGGTCGGACAGCCCTTACGGCAGCAGGCACAGGTCGTCCAGCTTCGAGCGGGACAGCAGTCCCTACTCCAGGAGGCGTTCCATCAGCCCTTACACTGCGCGACGCTCATCCAGCACCAGCCCCAGTCCTGTGTCTCGGTGAGTAAGTCTCCAGTTATTCTATCGAACACAGGTTTTGTTTTGTTTAGCCAATGATTTCAATCCTTTTCTATTGATGCTTATGCTCACTTGGGTCGCATGTGAGCTGGAGTATATCCCAGCTGACCTTGGGGGAGAGGCGGGGTTCACCCCGAACTGGTCGCCAGCCGGCGTAAGGCAGAAACCTGTTCTAGGCAGAAGTTCCGCCTCCACATCCTCAATCATCCAATTATAAATCTAATAGCGTTCGTGTTTGACATGGTAAAAAAAAGTCTGGAAAGCATTTTATTTTCGTCAAAAAAATAGTATTTTTCAGTATGTTATTTATTGAATTGTTGCATCCCTTTAATTAAGACAACAAACTGTTAATGTCGGTGTAATCAAGTCAAAATAGCTATCCAAATAGAAACTGTATGGGCGCTAGCTACACCAGTGCGCTGTAGCAACCCGGCTAACAACGTGGCTACGTGGCAGCTATGTTGGCAGTGGTGACGTTCCCATAGAAGGCAATTCAAGGACATTGAAATTAAGTCGTAACTTGCTAAGTTTGCAACCGATTTTCACGAGCGTTACTGTTTTGTCATCAAAACTAACTCACTACAGAACATATGAAAATTGACTATCAAAAAATAATTGTTGTAAAAAACGTGTAGGAAATTGACCAGCAGAGCAGTTCATCTTTCAAATGACATTGTGAAGTTCCATTTTCTGATTTTAATCTTAATTATATCAATAATTGCATTACAGTAAACCCTCCTCCATGGCAGGGGTTACGTTGAAGACCCCCCCCCCCCACACACACACACCCCCACCCCCCGATAAGTGAAAATCCACAATATAGAAATACCTGTATAAATCAGAAAAATATATTTAAAAAAGTTTTTTTTTTTTTTAACTCGTTTTAGGGTCTTCAAACACTTAAAACAATACACACACATTTAAACACAGAATATATTGAGAGAGTGCAAGAGCAATGGATTAAAAAAGGAAAAAATAATTTCTCCTCCAAACACGACAAGTTGAGTTTTTACCAAAAAGTTTTATTTTGGTTTCATATGACATTCTCCCAGTGCTTTTCTGGATCATCCTAATGCTCTCTAGCAAACTTCAGACGGGCCTGGACATGTACTGGCTTAAGCAGGGGGACACGTCTAGCACTGTAGGATTTGAGTCCCCGGTGGCGTAGTGTGTTACTGATGGTAGCCTTTGTTACTTTGGTCCCAGCTCTCTGCAGGTCATTCACTAGGTCCCCCCGTGAGGTTCTGGGAGTTTTGCTCAGCGTTCTTGGTATCATGACCCCACGGGGTGAGATCTTGTGTGGAGCCCCAGATCGAGGGAGATTATCAGTGGTCTTGTGTGTCTTCCATTTTCTAATAATTTCTAATAATAATAGTTTATTTCTTCACACGAACCTGCTTACATATTGCAGATTCAGTTTTCACAGCCTGGTGCAGGTCTACAATTTTGTTTCTGGTGTCCTTTGACAGCTCTTTTGTCTTGGCCATAGTGGAGTTTGGAGTGTTTGAGGTTGTGGACAGGTGTCTTTTATACTGATAACGAGTTCAAACAGGTGCCATTAATACAGGGAATGAGTGGAGGACAGAGGAGCCTCTTAAAGAAGTTACAGGTCTGTGAGAGCCAGAAATCTTGCTTGTTTGTAGGTGACCAAATACTTATTTCCCATCATAATTTGCTAATAAATTCTTTAAAAATCAGACAATGTGATTTTCCGGATCCCCCAGGTGAGGTATACCTATGATGAAAATTACAGGCCTCGCTCATCTTTTTAAGTGGGAGAACTTGCACAATTGGTGGCTGACTAAATCCTTTTTTTGACCCACTGTAGGTACATTTGAATGTAAAAAGAAAATCTAAAATCTTTCTCCATAAGATCCAAATCGCTTTTTCTTTGCTTTGTAATGTCAGAGCGAAAATGAACTGATGTTAGCCATGCTAGTTTGCCAGTTAGCTACCATCCATCCATCCATTTTCTGTACAGCTTATCCTCACAAGGGTTGTGGGCGTGCATTTTACACGAAAGTTAAAACACCAATGTCCTCTAGGGCGCATTCAAGGATTGGTCACTGACATAAGTTTAGGTCAAATCAACATAACTAACAGAAATAATGGGTGCTAACTTAGTATAATTCAATTACTTTATTGCAATTAAATTACTTTAATAAAATACTGTTAATGACATGCTTACTCTAACTTTCTCACTGTCCCGATATGGACGGGTGTTGTCCAGAGTTTGAGTCCGTTTGGCACTTTCCCCCACCCCCCACGCTGCGTTGCTTGAACGCGGCATGCTCCTCGTGTACATTCTTCAGGTGCTCGATCAAATTTGTTGTTTTGAAGCATTTGGATGTCGTTCCCTACGACGTACTTCAGTTGTGCACAAACTGCAAATAACTTACGTGTTGTTTGTCTGAGACACAGCAAAATAGTCCCACACCGACGACGTCTTTTTTCACCGACAAGATTGAAAAAACTTTATTGGCCGTCAGATAGTTACAGTACTGCGCAACAAGACAATTGACAAGGCTAAAAATAAACTACCTTTTGGATTCATACACGACGAAGACGCGGAGTTAAATATCTTGTGCGGAGGCGATCGATGACGTCATTGATCGGATCGGCGATTTATGACATGAAAGCCGATCAGCATAAAATGCTAATTATCGGGCAATCCCGATAATGCCGATCAGATCGGTGTAAAGTCTAATTCCAAGACAGCATTATATTAATATACTCACATTACCTTGAATTTGGAAAATAGTTTTTCCTATTAGCTTGAATTTGGAAAATAGTTTTTCGGGATACGAGCCGTCGATCGCCCGAGTTTTTGCTTTGACTTGCGATCCCAAACTTGAGGTACGAGTGCTGTACGGTGGCAAGTGGCTCCACTTACTTTACAACAAGAACCAGTTTCACTGATATAACTACTAAATATTCTTCAAAAAAGAGAGACTTCAAGCTGTTGATTGCCACTACCAGTTGGAGGTTACTGTCAAACTAACCATAAAACAAAGTGAATTACACGTGTATTTGAAACAACCACATAGCCTCCATCAAGCATACAATGAAAACCACCACAGTCACATGGGTTAACATTACACCAGCCAAGGGTGTTGTAAAACAATATTAAGCTGTGGACAAGATATCCATTATGCCGGAGAAGTTATGGAGATACGGTGACGGAGAGAATATACTGCAGAAGACCCGAGCCATTCACGCGAATGGAATTTGGAGGTTACACAAAAGAAGATTAGCTTTACATTATTTATGAAGAACTGCAGGTGATGTACGGATGCAAGTGTTTGTACACAATACAGTATTGTTGATTGTACCTTTAAAAAAAAAAAAAAAAAAAAAAATTAAAAAAATATACCATTAAAAAACAAAAGTTTAAGGAACGTAACCGCTAACGAGAGACATGGACACAGAGCTTGCTCACTGCAAGGAGCACACGAGTGGCGGGTTGGATAGGGCGAATGTGGGAGAGAGAGACAGCACATTTAAAGGCACAGCACGCGAATGTACTACTGTGTGTGTGTGTGTGTGTGTGTGTGTGTGTGTGTGAGAGAGAGAGAGAGAGAGAGAGACTTCATAAAACAGTGTTTCCCACAGGACTAGAATCTGTGGTGGTGGGTATCTGGCGGCTGGCTGGGTTTTGAGGTGGTGGGATGGGTGTTAAAGTCAAACATTTACAGAATATCTTAAAATAAATTAAAATATTGCAATGAAAAACATACAATCGCTTCAATATATACATTTATCAAATGTAAATTCAAACACTTTTTCCATTAGTAGCACTGGCCCATGCATGATGTGTGTAGTCTGACGTAATTGGCATACCGTAGCTTTGTATATAATAACGATTGACTGTGACCCGAGTTATATCTGCAAAAATATTTTACTGTGAATATGAAGTTTGTCTGCAGCAAGCAGTGGCTGACTAAACGGGTAATTTCTTTTATGAAATATAATTAACCTTATTCTGTTAGTTTTTTTTTTAATATTCATAAGTGCTGTACTTAAATTAGCGTAACAGCAACATAACTTTAACCTAATCCGCATACATGAGGGTTTTGGGGGAAAAAATTGTGCAATTTGAATATAAAATGTTTATTTGTTAAAAAAATTAGAACTTTTGATAGTTTTGGTAACAATGTAGTTGATTTCAAAACATGCAGTACTGTACATATAATTACAACTAAACACTTTTATTGGAACTTTTTCAAAATTATTTTAATGGAGTACTAGTGGGTTTACAGTATGAGTTCCGTGGCAGTATGAAGTGAAGTGGGTCTTATAGTAATGGTGGGCAGGAGACTTAACAGTTGCATATATATGCTTATTTGTTTCACATAGATCATCTACATAACTTTACAACTATAATTGTAGATAAAGGAGTCAACTACGTCAGATTACGTGTGCCCGGTGCTGCAGTTTTGGTTTGCTTCCGGTAATAGTCTTCGCTGCGTAATCCTAAACGCAAAAGGTCCTGAAGATTGTACATGCTTTTCCCAATATTGAGTGGCGTTTCCAAGCGAAAATACATACGAATACAAACAAAAACACCACTGAGTATGTGACGAGATGCCATTGTACACCAGACCAGCATCACTGGCGGGAGGAATGATTGATACGGTCTAAAATGTCAATGGTGCTGATACCAGAAGATTTATTCTCAAAATGAAATATCGATGTTTTTGATATTTCAGTCATTTGAGGGACTGTATTTTCAGTATCATATCAGGAAAGAAATCAGTAGTATGGATCATTAGCTGAAACAAAAGGAGCACATCAAAGCCAAAATCTATCTGTGGCAGCCAAAAATTATTGCGGCGGCCCGCCACAAATAAATGTATACCTGGGAAACCCTATAAAACCAGTTTTTACTTTGTTCATTTCATATTTAACCCTAAACCTTCCTTTTAGACGCTCTGGCCGCTCCAGGAGTCGATCCCCAATGCTCTACCCGTCGTCCTCTCGTCGCTCTTCGTCCCGTTCCCGTGGCAAGCGGCACGGCCCCTCGGCCGGGGCGTCAGGTGTCTGCTCCTACAGCAGCCGGCCCGCGAGCCGCTCACCTCCTGCCACTCGCCTGCCGCTCAACTCCAGCCTTGGCGCCGAGCTCAGCCGCAGGAAGAAGGAACGACAGGCTGCCGAGGCGGCTGCTCGCGCCTGTGGTAGCGGCGCCGCCTCCCCCGCCGTACAGAAACCCGCAGCCCCCTCTTCGTCATCCTTGTCTTCCTCTTCTTCACGGCCTAAAGTGGAGGAGCCGCAACAAGAAAAAGACTCGAGAGAAACAGAATCTCAGCCTCCACCCTCTGTGCAGTCACCCCAGGAAACAGCCACCCTGGAAGAACCAGTTGCTGACCCCTTACCCTCCGCCTCTGCCACCTTCTCACCCGCTGCTCCCCCTGAACCATCACCCCCTGAGCCCCCCGGACCAACCTCCTCAGCTCCACCTCCGCCGCCACCACCCCAGCAGGCCATCCCCAACGTTCTGGCTCCCGTGCCCTCGGCCGTGGCCAAATCACCCGCTCCTGTCCCTGCACGGAGTCCTGCCCGACAGACGCCTCTCCACAAGACATCCACTCTGCCTCCTCTGCCTTTGCCCCCCATGTTGCTGGGGAACTCTCAGGACAGGTGAGGAGCAACCAGAACAGACATGAATACACTAAATTGGTGTTGTAGCAAACATACAGGCAGGATGATGTCATAGTTTGTTAGATCATTAGGTAGTTAAAAATATTCACCACACTCGACAGGGTAATGCAACCATTGATGATAATGCAGTGAGCTACTTCGTGCCATAGCCCAGAGTATACCAAACATTCGGTTAAGATCCAAAATGACATTCAGATCAGGTTTTTATTCAATGTCCCAGTTGATTGGCTGGCATATCAAACTGGCACACAAATTCTTGTTAATTAGCTTCATGGTTCATGTTTTTTTGTAATTTTAAAACAACAGCTGTAATTATCCTTAATAATGACAGTTAATCTTTCAATATGCTATTCAACGATCTAAAAAATATCACATTGTAGTCTGATAGGCAAGGAACAGCAGCTTAGAGTGAATTTTGTTGAGTTGGGTAGATTTAGGTTGTTGGCGTTAATAAATGCTGGTACCTGAGATCATCTAATCTATCGTCAGAAACCTTGCCATAGACTATATGGCTTGTCAGTACTATAAATTGGTATGTTGTAATGTTTCACAGTGATGTAGATGGCTGCAAGTTCTTCTTACACCTCGCCAAAATGGTGCTTTTCTGTTTCCTTTCTCAGCCCAAAGAGGTCCACTTATCCTCAGCGAGGGTCCAGGAGGGAGAAGGAAACCCGGAGCCGGCCGTCAATCATCGACCTCCCGCTACCGCCCACCCTGCCTGGGGGTGACACCTCGCCCCTCCAGTTGGCCGCTCATCAGGGATTGTCGCTCCCCCTACCGGCCCTTAAAAAGAGACCAAAGTCAGTTTCTTTTATGAGATTTATATATTCACATATATCCTCTTATAAAGTTATTTTCTCTTTTTCCAGTCACTGACACCCTCTGTGTTGGCGTCACCAAAAAGCTGTAAGCCGAAGATAAAGTAGAAAAACCTTTAGATACTGGTTGAAGTTTCACGTGATGTTACATACGACAATCTCACTCAGACAATTTTTGGTCTGTTTCTGTTCAATTGTATGACCTGTGGGGCTTTTTAATTTTTATGGTCCACTTTATTTTAATTTAATTAAATTTTAATTTAATTTATTTCCCTATTATAATGAGCAGCCAGGACACGAGACGCGAGTACCACATCGCAAAAAGTTCTGTTTCCTGTTCTGTGGTTGTCATCAAACTGTCCTTTATAGCCGTCGCTGGCACCCTTCACCCAAAAATCTATAAAGCCAAAGAAAAAGCAAAACACTTTTCAGTACCGATTGCGCTGATGTCTCGGTAGTTTTGCTGAAATTTTACGTGATGTTACAAATGCCGAGTGCAAACTTTGAGGCAAATTATGGTCGGTTTGTGTTAGATTGTATTAGCACTTTAAATTTTATTTCATATTAGACTGATTGGCAAGGATTTTCTCAAACCACATCATTTGTTTTTTTTCCCAATACCCACAGGATTTGTTGCCCTCGCTACGGTGAGCGTAAACACACCAAGAGTGACTGGGGCAAACGATGCGTCGATAAGTTTGACATCATCGGCATCATTGGAGAGGGCACCTATGGCCAAGTGTACAAGGCGAAGGACAAAGACACGGGTAAGACCGTCGTCGTCGCCTACGCTCACAACAAAACACACTGAGTCGTGACTGTTACACGTGCTTGTCGCCAGGTGAGCTGGTAGCCCTGAAGAAAGTACGCTTAGACAATGAGAAGGAGGGCTTCCCCATCACGGCCATAAGGGAGATCAAGATCCTGCGGCAGCTCAAACACTGCAGTGTCGTCAATATGAAGGAGATTGTCACCGACAAGCAGGATGCACTTGACTTTAAAAAGGACAAAGGTAAGCAGCTACAAAACTGCTGCGTCACTTGCCCTTTCAGTGTTTTTGATTCATAGACTTTGAGGTTTCTGTCAAAGATAAGATCAGTTTGCTGAGTGTTTTGGTATCCAAAGGTCAGGATCAGTTAGTGAACAAGAGTGAATAGTTGACTTTTAGCTAAAAAAAAAAAAAGGTCAGGAAAAAAAATACCCACATCATGTGTAGTGCTAAACAAGTTTATTGTTAAGCAGGGGGGGGGGGGAATGTTTTGTTCATGTTTTTACTTATTTATTTTACTTCTAACATGCATTTTTTTCTCATGTATGATGGATTGACTTCTATCCTTAAACTGCATATGTTGGTATTGAGTGTATGGTATAAATTCTGTGTATAGAATTTGAGACAATGCCAACGGTTTGCAATCGTGATTAACATTAGCGCGCTAGCAATTACCATTTTAGGTCACAAAAACACTAACTACCATTCAGGTCACTCATACTTCATGTTAACAGTGTCTTAAAAATTACTTACAGATGCTCCTCTGTCGTTAAACATAGACAGTAACCAAACATAGTTCCAGGTGGCGCAAATTGGTTCCGAGCAGCGGAATATACTTTTGTCATTTTTTTATTGCCTCAAGACAGAAATTTTTGCGTCGACCAATGTTTATGGTTGATTTAGCTGATGATTTAATTTTTTTTTCCCCCAGCTCTAATTATGATTCTTTCAACAAAGGTTTTGTGGGACCTTATCAACATGGTTGAAAGCTCACCACTTGTTTCAATTGCTTGTAGAATATTTGTACTTTAGGGGATGTAGCATTCCTTGTCACTTTCCTACTATCTTCCATGTGGGAACTGAGTACACTTCTGTACTTAATGGGAAAAAAAAAACAGGATAGCAATACCTCACTTTTTTCACTAGCTCTGTCTGCGGCCCACTCAAAACGATTCCATGACCCACTTCTGGGTTCCGGTCCACCAGTTGAGAAGCACTGATTTCGAGGCTTCAACAAACCTAACATGCATGTTTTTAGAATGGTGGAGGAAGCCGAAATGCCTGGAGAAAGCCTACGCATGCACAGGGAGAAAATGCAAGGCCGCAGCGGAGATTTTAACCCAGAGCCTCAGAGCTGTGAAGCAGTAGTGTTAACCACTACGTGTTAACCTTTTTATTTATTTATTTAAAAAAAAAAACATTTAAGGAGCGTTCTACCTGGTCTTTGAGTACATGGACCACGACCTCATGGGCCTGCTGGAGTCGGGCCTGGTCCAGTTCTCGCACGAGCACATCCGTAGCTTCATGCGCCAGCTGATGGAAGGCCTGGACTACTGCCACAAGAACAATTTCCTGCACCGTGACATCAAGTGCTCTAACATACTGCTCAACAACAGGTAATGCTCCCAGAAGGAGCTGTTTTGGTGTGGAAAAGGAGTTTTGTCACATTTTTAATCTGTGCTCATGTTTCTTTTAGAGGTCAGATTAAACTGGCTGACTTTGGCTTGGCTCGCCTTTATAATTCAGAAGAGAGGTAATAAGCTTCTTCATGACCTTGGAAGTTTTCCCCTTTAGTAGGATAAACTTGCCACTAGATGCCACTGTTGCTCTTTTTGACACTGTCTACGCTTTCAGTCGGCCATACACGAACAAAGTCATCACGCTGTGGTATCGCCCCCCTGAGCTGCTGCTGGGCGAGGAGAGGTACTCTCCAGCAATCGACGTGTGGAGCTGTGGGTGAGTGTAAAGTCTACAAAATAATCCTCATGGAGGGCTTATCTTCGTGTATAACTCATTTTCAGTTCTGACTGACTTTAACTCTGCCTGTCGTGTCTCAGGTGCATTCTGGGAGAGTTGTTCACGAAGAAGCCCATTTTTCAAGCTAATCAGGAGCTCCTGCAGCTGGAGCTTATCAGGTGGGTCATCAGTAGAAATGAATAGATCTTTTATTAAACTTAAGGATGTCATAAATTCACTAAGATAGGACTAGATTATCACTATAGTCTAGTACCTTTTGACCATTATATACTTATCCTGCGATGGAAAGACAGGCTGTAATTACCACTGTGTTTGTAGTTGTATTTATCAGTTTTTGTTAGGAGCATTACATTTTAAAAAGCAACAATGTAAATGTTTTGTAAAAGATTTTCCTTAAAATCAAGTATATTTTTGACCACCTTCTCCATAATATAATAATGCAAATGTAAACATAGTGGAACCTGAAATTAACAGATTTCGGATTTAATGGACATAAAATCGTGTCCAAAAATAAGTTTCCAGTTGTCACTTAAGTCTGGTAGTTCCAGAATTGGCTGCTGTTGTTTACTGGCGCCGTGGTGCAATCAATAGGGAGAGACTGGGACACGTGTTTCTGGGTTCTGCCACTTTTGTCACATACAGTTTGAAGACTAGATCTGGTGACCGGATGTGCCTATCAGGTGGCCATGTTGGATGTGCCACATTCCATCAAAGGCATTGCATGGGAATTAGCTTAGCCTCGCCGTAGGTACGCACCTCACTTATCTACGTATTCACATCTATGGCTGTTGTTTACTTGAGCGAGTGCTTGTATTGTAGTTACAGTACGCTCAACAACTTCTCACGTCTCTGGAGCATGCTATTTTTTGGTACGGTATACTTTGTGTTTTAGCTTCCATCAACCAAGCAAGAGAATGGCCTCTGGAAATTGCTCTCTATTGTTGTTATTGTGACAAATTAATCACTTATTGGGGGGCCTCAACATGCCTGAAAACTCACAATTTCTTTTGCAGCCTGCTGAAAATGCATGGATTTTAGGGGTGGCGAACACGACCCCTCAAAACTCAAACTGTAGCTGTTGCTTGAAAGTAAAAAAAAAAAGGAAAAAAAAAGAGCCCTGCCACCAGTTTCACCCAATGGAATTGATTTTGGTGGACCTAACAGATCTCACAAGAAAGTCTCAAGGACCCATTCC
This sequence comes from Phyllopteryx taeniolatus, assembly GCF_024500385.1. NCBI lineage: Eukaryota > Metazoa > Chordata > Actinopteri > Syngnathiformes > Syngnathidae > Phyllopteryx > Phyllopteryx taeniolatus. The sequence continues at coordinate 16,123,843 of NC_084517.1, forward strand.
CCCAGTGGAACGTGAAATCGGCCATTTTGTTTAAAGCAGCCATTTTGGGCTCATTTGCACAACCATTGTCCCAGATTATCGCACTACTCGTCACTTTAAACCGCATACACTCCTTGAAGTCTCAGCGCCCTTTGCACAATGGTCATTGCACCGGACTATTGCAATATTAGTCATTCGAACTGCTCTAAGTGCTAGAGGACTCTGCATCTTTTTGCACAATTGTTTTTTGTCAATGTCTTTATGTCTCCAAAGTGTTCTGTAAATTGACTGTCTGTTGTACTAGAGCGGCTCCAACTACCGGAGACAAATTCCTTGTGTGTTTTGGACATACTTGGCAAATAAAGATGATTCTGATTCTGATTCAAGCCCAAATGATCCCTATGGGCAACGCTACACAGCAAAGCTTTTTTTGCCTGTGTAATGTGGTGATTTTGGTGAAGTGTGGTATTAGGCTTTCCTCTAATGGTATGTGAAATAATTACTGCCTAAGTTCAGTTATATTTAACTTCTTTTGAACACTGAGGCCTACCGTAGTATTGTATTTTAATGTTGGCCATGATGGTGGTACTTAAAGAGCAAAATATTTTTGGGGTGTAAAATGTTTGAGAAACACTGGTTTGTGGATGACATTGGAAATTCTACTCAGTGCTGAGTCTTACATAGAGTCCACCAAATTTCCATTTTTGGCCAACACGTTTATATTTGTTTGGTAACTAATGACATCTGTGTCTTTTTTTGTGCCCCACAGTCGCCTGTGTGGCTCCCCTTGTCCTGCCGTCTGGCCTGACGTTATCAAGCTGCCCCTCTTCAACACCATGAAACCCAAGAAGCAGTACCGGCGACGACTGCGGGAGGAGTTTGCCTTGTACGTCCTTCTCCAAAGTCGCCATAAACGCGATTTGTCGTCTTTTGCGTAGCTGAAAGACACTGCCTCGTCTTTTACAGCTTGCCAACCCCCGCCCTGGACCTGCTGGACCGAATGCTGACCCTGGACCCTTTGCGGCGCTGTACGTCGGAGGGGGCACTCAACAGCGACTTCCTGTGCGACGTGGATCCGAACAACATGCCGCCACCAGAGTCAGTAGGCTTGAATAACTGTTATCTTTCAGTTGAGCACTTCACTGCTGTAACGGCGTTGCCCCCCCAACTTTCTAGTCTTCCTCATCATCAAGACTGCCACGAACTGTGGAGCAAGAAGCGCCGGCGTGCACGTCAGAGCGGGCAGCCCGAGGACGTCCCTAAAGCCCCCCGGAAGGAGATATCAAGCTCTTTGAGTGGGGAGAACAGTCGTCCGCAAACAAGCCCAGCTGGAGCATTGCCACCCCCGCCGCCGCTGCCTCCTCCTCCTCCGCCGGTAAAGCCACCCTCGGCCACAGTCCCGGACAATGATTTGTCAGGTAAATATTTACAATACGAAAAGATGTGGTCCAGTGTCACACTATTACATTGGAAAATATTCAGTATACAGGCAATGTTTTAAAGACCCCTTAAAGTAAATGCAGACATTTGTTTCTCAATACATTATAAATTTTTGAAGATAATTGTTGAAAACGTGCAAAGAATGACAACTATCTAGTACTCCATTGTTAAGATATAACAAAATGTTTTTCACAATTTCAGTTTTCCTGATTTTTATTTTTTTTTAGGGGATGTGGCTAAAACAGGGCCAGAACATCTAATTTAACTTAATTGATCCAAAAATGTACTATAAATAATATGCTAGCAACATATAGTGACAGGCACAACCATCTTTTGTTATTTAAAATGTGCTTTGGCTCAATAAAGGTTGGGAAACACTAGCCTAAAATAAGTCAATTTTCAGCAGGATACACAAAACCATTTGAATTTTGGGGACTTTCGAGGGCCCAAAAAATTCTGTTGCCCATCTGTTCAAATTGGGAGTCATTTGTTGGAATTCTCAGGAGTTTGCCAAAGAAACCCAAAATGGCTGCTTCAACCAAACTGTCTGACTTCATGTTCAATTTCAAGCATGGGTCCCTTGAGATGTTTTCCTGCATCTTGTTATGATAGATATGTCCACCCAATTTTTTTGTTGATTGGAACTGCTGTCATGAGCTGATTTATTTTTTTGCTCTTCCAGTTTTGGATGAAAATGACGTTATACCTTTTGAGTGTTTGTTTATTGTGGCTCTCCTGATGTGTGCGTCCAGCGTTGGGAGCGGCCGCCGAGCAGCTGAACCAGACAGAGATGGCCCTGCTGCTCAACCTCCTCCAAGGCCAGACGGACCTCTCCATTCCGCAGGTCTCCCAGCTCCTCAACCTGTCCAACGCAGAGACGCTCAGCCAGTCGCTTTCGGCGCTCAGTGAGGCCTCTGACCACCACCAACAGGGTGGGGCGCCGGCCGCCGAACCGCCAGAGCTGTCACCTGCCTCCGGGGACGCGGCGCCCCTTCCGGAGGAGCAGGCCAACCTGCTGGCACTCATCTTGGGCCACATCATGAAGCCGCAGGGCGAGGAGCAGGCCGACGAGAGCAGCAACGGTGTCCAGTCGGGGGAGGCCCTAACGCGCGCTTCGTCCGCCTCCACTACTGAGCGCAAGGGCAAGTCTGGCTTTAGTCTGTAGGAGGTGACACGGGGGAGATGTCGTCACTGGGGACTGCAGTAGGACAAAGAAAAGTATTGTTACTTTAGATTTCTATCCACAGCATTTTCATACAGTAATCTCCCGCTATTCGTGGGGGATAGGGACCGCGTACTGCTTTGATTTCGCGCTCTCCCTTACAATGTTTATAACTGATTAAGTGTTTAAACTGTAAATACACCAGAATCTATGATCTCAAATCTCTTGAATATCATTTCAGAGACATCTGACATTACTCTTAAATAGCTTACAGATGACTTGATTTCAGCAGCGCAAAAAGTTGAAGAGTCTCTGAAACTTCCATTAACAACGCGGGCTGAACATAGCTCCTCCCCCTTTAACAGTCGAGATATGTCAGTGACGTACAGTACTTCCTTGACAGCAATTACCACTTTTCTATTATCCAGTGCTTTGGCGCCATCTTCTGACATGACCCAACACAACTGCAGTTTGTGGGGCTCTGCAACTAGTTTTCATAAAGTGACCGACTGTTTTGCTGAGAGTTGAAATTTGAATTCCAGGTGAACGGCCTTGCCACGTCAAAGAGTAATGACAATTGTATGTAGCAGTGGCTCAAAAGTGAAACGTGGAGAGTGTCTGTCACTGAAAATGCACCAGTGCAACAGCCTAAAAAATATCCACACCCCACTCTTTAATTTCTCACGTGTGCTCTCTTTGTATTATTCTAATATAGCTACAGTGGCTGTGGCAATGTTCCTTGACAATCACACCATGTTGTTTGTGGTTTTTATAAAAAAATAATGTAGTGTATGTGGAGGCACAAATGTTTATTACTGATAACACTAGGGGTCACAGTTTTTCCCATTGCAGCTCGCCGGGAGTCACCGCCTGTAATTGGTTCGCGATTGTCCGGTAGTGTGTCCGGTCACGTCGCTCGGAGTACAGAAGCCCTTAGTGTTATTGACCCAGCACAAAATACGCCCAAAAGCTGCAAGTAGGTGTATGTGAAAAACAGAGTATAGGTTTCACAAAAAAACGTGGCAAGGTGAATTCAGAAAATGGTAAACCACAACAATGCGGGGGATTACTGTATTTAGTGATGATATTAGCGGGATAATTGTTACTTTTAATTGGGCAAATGATTTATTCCCATTTTAACTCCCTCGAAATTAAATTTTTTTTTGTCCCCAAATGTATAAAAAAAAAAAAGTGTCTTCATGTTACCAGGGTGACGGTTTGCCGCATGTGGATGTGGTCGGCTGGTGTACACAATAAAAGCACCACAAAGTCGAGTGTCATTCATTTGAAGAAAGCTTACAAAAAAAAGTCACCTTTTCCCCTCCCTGTCCTCCTCACATTTTCCCACTTTTCCTTGTTTCTCCACACTCATTGGTTTTGTATCACGTTTTTTTTTCTTTCCACCAGAAGCTTCAAACTGTCATGTCCACCTTTTTACACGCTCATAAGTTATCAAGTGGAAATAAATATTTTCAATCTTTAGACCTTACTTGCATGTGCTTCTTTTTAACTTCTACACACCATTTATATATATATATATATATATATATATATATATATATATATATTTTTTTTTTAATCGCAACGCTGATTCAACAAGTCCTAGAATGTGGATAATGTGGTTAGCCGTTTGAATGAATGGCCAATCATTTAATGACAGCAGTAACGGTTTTATTTGGTCTTGAGGCCCACTGCAACTTCCGTGCATTTGCAGTCACCCTGTCCATGCCAATCCCACTGTTTCTCACTCATTACTCACTGTGCTGCATAATTTTTTTTTTTTGACAACTTAATGCATACTTTCAAAATGGTTCTCTTTAAAAACAGAGCACGTCTCTCTTACATTAACATGAATATAGGAAGAAATTTCAATCTAACAAGTTGTAATGCATGTTTAAATGCGTTTGATGGCTCCCTCTAGTGGTCAAGGTAGGAGGTACAGCGTGTTCCCTTGCATCCTTAAAAAAAAAAGAAAACAAAAAAAAACATGATTGGTGGCTAATGTGTGATGTCCTCTCCAGATGTACCCAAAAGGAAGCCCTTCAACACCTGCCCCGCTCCACCACCCGGTGACCAGCGTCCACCCTCTCCTCCAGGCCTGCCTCCCGCCGGCGGCACCCCTTGCCTGAGCCAGGACATCAGCACATCCGCAGTGGCGGCCGCTCTCCTCCAGCTCATCTCGGACGCCGGGGCCTCTTCGGATGGAGAGGAGCCATCGCCCGACACGGCGGGCCCAGTCAAGTGTCCGCCTCCCACAGTGGAGGCGACAACAGCTGTTGAAGGTGATTCCTCGAACACAGTAAAGTTCCCCAAGGATCAGGACCTCCGGTTTTCCCACGGAACGACCCGCTGAGCCCCTACTTAAGCTAACCTGGGCCTCGAAGCCCCGCCCCATAATTCACACCTGAACGAGGACCCACAGGAAGTAAATGTAGTAAATCATCTGGGAAAAGGGACTGGTGGGATTGTAATGTGATGAAAGTGTTTTGGTTCTACTTGGTTCTTTGATTTATTAAAAGAAATGATTGTCACGCTGGCCTTCAAGGAGGTTCTGTGTTTGTTCGCCACTGGAAGTAAGGAAAAGTTTCACGGTGAACATGCTTTGCTTCTGCCTGAATGCTGGAAAGTGCTAAGTGCAAGACTGGATTTTTGTTTGTTTTTTGTTGGGTTTTTTTTCTCTCTCGAATGCTGCTCCATACTTGCCATCAACTACAAAAAAAAAAAACGGCAGCAGTAAACTCGATGTTGTGACAAGCCTTATTAATTTAGCCCATTGCGCCCATCTTCTACTCTTTAAAACATGAAATCGGTCGCTCAGCAACATGCATTTCTGCTTGGTGAAATATGAAGTTTAGTCGCACAAAACAGACCTTAAATGCTTTTCCTGGAGGGCATCCAAAGCCACTCTTTGCCTCACTGTGTGTGTGTGTGTGTGTGTGTGTATATGCAAAGATTCTTTTTCTCTTTTTTTGGGGGTGCAATTATTTTCTTAAAGAAAATAATACACTTGGAAGAAAATCATTCTAATGATGGTCCATCGTTCTCTTCAAATGAGTATGTTTCATGTGTCAAAGAGGAAAACAAATATTTTGTAATATATGTTTTGTTTGAGTTTATTAAAGGAAGTTATGCGACAAGTTGAAGTGTATGTTGTTTGGAACATAAACTGAACAAAGCGCTTCGGTTGTGGATCACCTCCAAAATAATATAGTTATTCTTTAAAATGTTTGAATTTAAGATTAGATAACTGAATATTTTGCATAAGGAAAACAAATTGCTGTGACCCAAAGACCATTAACTAAATTATTCCTTTACAAAAACTGTGAAAATCCTTTTTTTGTTATTAGTGAAATATTTTAAGTGGTCAATAATTATGACTATAGCACATATTACCAATTAATAATAACACAAAAAAAAAAAAAAAAAAAGGTTTTTGGCCACGTGAGTTTGGACCAATCAGCGTCCAACAGGAAGTAAAGCCGGAAGCTCGGGGCCAGGTTATAGAAAAGAACTGCTGGGCTCTGAAGAGAGTCTCTGTTTTAAGAACACTTTAAGTGTTTTATTTTATTTTTTTTACTTGAAAGGGGCAATATGTCTGGATTTTATGACAATTAAGGCATTCAATTCCATATTTTTGGTTGTCACTCCTTTTGTTTGACTTTGACAATGTGAGCAACATTTGTCCGATCACCTTCTCGGTTCTTCGTAACTAGAAACAATCCATCTGACACGGTAACTTATGTTTATTAACTAATATTAATATCAAACTTTAGAACATTTCAGAATTTGTCAATGGCATTGTTTGTTATTGTTGTTCTAGCATGAAATAGCGTTGTCTCTGAATGCCAACCCAGGTTTGATCTCTTTATGGAGCTGCAGACAAGCATCATAAACTGCAGATTGGCAAACCTGCCAGCTGCATGCACTCTGGCTGTGTGTGTGTGTTTGTCTGCCTGTGTGTAAGTGTGCCTGTGCGTGTGTGTGTCTGTGTGGATTGGCCTCACACACACCCGAACCAGCTCCTCACTTGGCAGGGTAACAGAGACGCTTAGCCTTCTTGGCCCAAAGCGTGCAGCTGAGGCCTCTGGGTGAAAGATGCATTCATTGAGTGGCTCACCTGCCCTCCAGCACCAGCCCACTGTGTGTGTGTGTGTGTGTGTGTGTCTGTGGATGTGTGAGTGCATGTGACACGAGACAGTGTGTGTGTGTGTGTGTGTGCAGCTGTGCACGCGTGCATTTCGCTTGTGTTTGTTTCTGTCTGATGCCTTCACCCGCCGGGACTTGAAATAATAGTGAATATGCCCGTAGGGAGGAGTGGGCACCACCACTGCCAAGTCACAGAGAGCGGGCGAATAAATCAGCAGGGCGAGGAGAAGGAGGCGTGTGCTATCAATCAGAAGGGCACCTTATGGGGAGGGGGGGTGCCCATAAATGTGCCATGCTTGCCAGGCTGGAGCATGTTGTTGCCATTCCGCAGACAGGCAACATGGTAATGGAACGCGGCCTCTGTTTTGACTGATTGTCGGGGGGCTTGACAAACAATAGGTGCGGGCTGTCAGGTGTCTCGCTTTCAATGGGATCAACTCCCTCGTTGGCCCAAATGTGTTCCCCACCTAAGATGATTGCCGCGATACGTTAAAAGCTGACGCAGAACAAAAGCTAATGGCTAAAGCTATGGATGGCGTTTAGCGGCAATCTCCGCGGTCATTCTTCATGTTGCCATGGCAAACAACGCAAGGTCGGACAGAGAGTGCATTTCATTTGGCGGCAAACTCGCTCAGGATGGTAGAGGAGCGAAGGTGATTTATAACAGCCCAAACAAAACATGGTGTTGTAGACAAGATGGCTGATTGATGCTCAACCTTGACATTTACATTTGATCAAGGTCAAAGTTTAGATCCATCTTCTTTCCGTCTGTATGTTTGTATGTCATCCGTTCTTTGATAAATCTCTCCATATATCTGTCTGTCTGTGTCTCGATCATTATGTTCAAAGTTAGACACTATGTGATCTATCCCCCTTCAAAATGTCTGCCATGATTCCCAGCAGTGAAATATTCTTTACTGCGAGTCACACAGTGTGTTTTATAGACGCTGTAACTGCGTCTCACTTTGCTCCTCACTTTATAGTTTTGCATGCGAGCGCGCGCGCACACACACTCACACACACACACGTTATTATTTCGCCATTGCGCCACGGCAGCGAGGCCACACTGGGAGTTTTTAGGAGGTGCAGATGTGCGCTGATGTCATAGAGACGACCAGCATAATCCGGGATAACGGCGCACTGCTTTTTGGAATAAATCCAAGTCTGGCTGAGATGTGACAGATTTGCCATCCAAAAAGTTCCATACTGTGAGCTGTTGATAATATTTTGGTTATCTTATTGAGCTACATGATTCTAAAAAGGTCACAGGCACAGTCGCTGTCTATGATATTAGCAGTATCAGCAAAATATCAGGGTAATATTGTATTGTGAGTTACTCTAACATATTGATAAAGTTGCAGGTTTGCTGGCAATCCCATGAGGCATTGCACCGTTTTTCTAAAAAGCGTCTCCCTTCAGTTAGCGATTGTCGCGAATTTGTGATATTATCGGTATTGCTGGCAAAATATTGTGATAGTCTCTTACGGCGAGTTACTGTACCTTTTGGCCAAGATGCACTTTTGCTGGAAAAATATGGGGATAATATCATATGCATTGCACTGCTTGTCTGCTTGATTTTCCCCTCACAATCGCACATTGGCCATATTGGGTTTGTATCGTGATATCATATTGTGAATTACTCTACCGTTTTGGCAAATACAGTATGCACTCTAGCTAGAAATCCCAGGATGCATCGCGTTACGACTTGCTTGTTCTTTTTCTTAAATGATAAATGGCCAGTGATTTATTTTCTCTCCTTCCGACATTTCCAGAGTAACAGTCTCGGCATGAAGCAGCGATTCCACGAGGCCTTTTCGCCTTCTCATCTACTTCCCGTGCGGACGCTGTCGCTTTAAGGCAGAGGGGCTGCTGGGAAAGCAGTCAGCCAGGAGGGTGGTGTTGGCGAGTCTGCGGCTGCGTGAATAAGTGTGTATGCGTGTGTGTGTGTGTCTGTGTGGGGGGGAGGGGGGGTCGACGGGCCCTGCAGGACCATTTGTGCCGAACCTCATTTGCGCAGCGACACTTAATTGGCTACAACAATTAATTAATGTGTTGGAAAGTTGGCACAAAAAGTTAATTTAAGAGGGTTTTAATAAGCAATTAGAGGAAAAGCAGCGAAGAGGGGGGAATTAGCGGGCGCGAACGTCTGGCACATCCGACTGTAAGCGAGCGCACTGCTTTTATTGTCTTCCTCGCTGACCTCTCACTTTTTTGAGGGGCTGATGAATGACCAGGCCGCCATTGGAACTCCATTATGCTGCCTTTAAGGGGCTCTTGCCGCGTTCTTCGAGGTGCCTTCAAAGCCACGGTGACCTTATATTGTATATGCGTCACCCTCCTCCGCCCCCCGGCGCCGTGGCCCCTCCCAGCGCCACCTCTTGTCCCGCCGCCCAGTGTAAACCATCGCATGACTAATGAGCGGAGCAGGTTGGAATCCTGGGGAAGATGTCCTTGGAAGACGAATGCATTTTGCGGTGGAATAATTAACTTAATTAACAAATTCTGCATGCATATTCATCAGCCTATTAATGTCTGCGCTGCGCGCTGCTTGATGAGCGACGCAATAATAAACGCTTCATTTGCATACGTGTGTTCACACTTAAGCCCCGTTCCCCCCTTAAAAAAATCTAAAACAAAAAAAAGTTGCGCGCGCACACACACACACACAAATTGATATGGCAAAGTATCCATCAATTCATCCATTTTCCTTTTTAGACCCTGGACTGGTCGCCAGTCAAACATAGGGCACATATAGAGACAGACAACCATTCCCAGTCTTTTTTAAAACATTTTTTTATTGTGATGGAGTTGATACCCGGGCCACTAAGTGTCAATATTATTTGAATGCAGTGGAGTCTTGCGTGACCTGACGTGAGAATTTTTTGAGATGCAAGCTGTCGTTCGGACAATTTTTTTGCTTTGACTTGCGAGCAAAATTTGAGCTCTCCTTCAGCTCAATTGACTTCACAACAGGCAGCAGTTTGGAAGACAGTGTACAGTTCTTCAGAAAAAGAGGCTTCAAGCTGTTTATTGCCACTCCCACTTAACGTTTATTGTCGAACTGAACATAAAACAGAAAATTACACAGTATGTATTTCAAACAATCACATAGCTTTGCCCTACCACAGTCCGTTTAGCTTAATGCTAACACACAATACAAAACACCATAAAAGGGCAAATGAATAGGAGCGTTGTCGCGGTGTTGTAACCCTTCAAGTGACAATGCCCATTAAATTGAAGCAAAAAAAATGAGTCAAAAACTGTTTAATTTCTTTACATTCTATTTAATTTGTCATGACTTTATGTTTTTTTTATATAAAAAACAATATTATAGAGTTCCATTTTTCTAATTAAAAACACATTACACAAATTTGCGTTAGTTTTTTTTGGAAGCCTGGAACGGATTAATGGCATTTCCATTCATTTCTATGGGGAAAGATGATTTGAGATACAAATGTGGCAGTTCAAGCCTGGTCTTACAAATTAAACTACTATCTTAAGGCACCACTGTAGGGTGGCACCTGATAGGGATAGCTGGCTAGTTAATATGACTCAAGAAAATGTACCAAACAAATAGGTAATATTTGTAAAAATATTATGAATCAAAACTGTACTTTTGTAGTGGGAATGTATTTTTTGCTAAATTTTATATTTTAGAATACACATTTACAGTCCCTTTATGTCGGTGAAAAATTAAACACATTTCTCCAAATTTTGTAAGGTGTTTGTGTTTTTATCGATTAAAAAACAATGAAGTATTTGAAAACTTGCAATAGTTAACCAAAACAGTGTTATCTCAGTGTTATGGGCACTTTACAATCTGTCTTTTTAAAAAAAATTTTTTACAGTGTATAGTACAGACTAAAATTTGAGTTTTTATTGTGTACAATAAAATTCAGGTACTGTCCCACATTAGTGCAAAAGATACATACATTTTTTTTTTTAACATATCTAATACACTGGGGAACACAATTTGTGTTGAGTTAGGTCTGACAGCTGTTTTGAACTAATTTTTGGGTACGGAAACCAAAACTGATCTCAGTTTCTCTCTATCACGTCAAGTTTATGAACTATAGATCCCTGTTTTCTTAAAGAAATATAAAAATACTGTACTTAACAGATATGTGCTAGTATTACAAAACTTTTCAAATATTGATATACAATGCAATATGAAAGAAACGGGCATGACCGCAATGTTTATTTAACACTATTATGTTTTACAAAGGATATGGCACAAATCCTCTTAAATCCTACCCTACTCGTCGCTGTTTTGTGCACAGGCCATAGGACTGTCTAACCTAAAAGTGTTGCTTTGGTGCCATCAGGAACTATGTTGACGTGAGGAAAGGAGCTTCATTTAGTCAGGCCATAGCCTTGTCTGTACACACTGTACATGCACATGCCTCTATCTTTACTGCTGGATATCAGATGAAGCTAAATGAGATGGAAAGTGTGTGTGCGTGTAGTGTGTGAGATACTAGCAGACTGCCTTTCCTGCTTCCTGTTTCCTGTTTGCTTCCCTCGTGTTATTTATTCATCCCCCATCAGACTTGTCCTTAACTTATTTATCCCTCGCTTTTGAAGTCGGGCTGATGAAGTGAGTGTGTGCGTGTGAATCGAGTGAGAGCTCCCCTCTGATGACAGGTGCTTTATTCTAAAAGGAACGCTCAGGCTGGAAGGGACGGCAATGAACCAATAGCGTATTTTTATCTCCTTGATTTGTGTTTACGCTTGAAGGGCTTGTCGAGCGCATTTGTGTTTGCTTCCACGCTGGATTTGTATGCCAAGTCGCAGGGACGCTCTGTGTGTGTGTTTTTGCGTGTGTTGCGCATTTCCTGGGAGGCGACGAGCATCGTTTCATCTGGCTGCGTGTGTGTGTGTATTTGCGCTCGTCTCTTTGAGTTCCACTTGTACCTTCTCATTGCCGTGTGTGTTTAACCGCTTCTCCTGCCACATTTGAGACACACACGCATACACAAACGGCGCACTGGGCCCGGACGTGGGACGAATACGTGGGCTGTCTTCTTTCGTGGCGTCTCTTTTCGAGGAGATGACGAGGGGAAGGGGAGGGCGTGCGCGCGCCAGTGCATTGGTGAACACTGTCTGTGTGTGCGTGTGTACGTGATGCCAGCTTGCCTTCAGACAGCAGCAGTTTTCCGAGTGAGAATTAAAAGTAGGGAGAGATGCCAAGCAAGTCCCCCGAGACACATAGAAGGGACAGAAGAGGGAGTCAAAAAACAAAAAAGGGGGATTTTTAACACACACACGTATATCTTGTCACCATAAACAGTATTTGATGAAGTATTGGGACGCCCAGCTTAATCAATAAATCAATCAAGCGTTGAATCACGGCAGTGGTGAGCAGGTCTTCGTCACAGTTCTGAAATTCTGAGTTTGAATCCCATCTCTGGCCTTCCTGTGTGGCGTTCGCGTGTTCTGTACCGTGCGTGCGTGGGTTTTCTTCCCACATTCCAAAAACCTGCAGATAACGCTCCAGAGTGATTGCAAATGGTGGTCAGAACAATTGTATCTCAAATCATCTTTCTCCATTGAAATGAATGGACATGCCCTTAATCCGTTGCAGCAGCCGCCGCACAAAAATCACAAACAAAATGTTTTGTTTATTAATGAGAAAAATAGTACTCTATAAAATGGTACTTTATTAAAAAATAACATACAGTAATGACATAAATAAGTAGAATTTCACCATTTTTTTGTCACAATTTCTCCTTCAATACACATTGTGTTGTTCATTGTGGTGTGTGCGCCTTGGCCACCTGGGGACAGTCGAACGGATATACAGTACTGTACTGGGGACTCGGCTCCTCTCTCGGCTTCACAATACGGCAGTAATGTTAGTCGTTCTTCACAGAGGATAAAGAATATATGCCTGTGAGTATTGTTACATTGCTGCATCGTTTGTGTTTCATAAATCCCTAGCTTAAAGGGTAACAACACCGCCACATACATGCTAATTGTTAGCCTGTGTGCCCGTGGAGTTTCCCATTGTATGTTAGCATTTGCTGAGGCTATGTGCGTGTTTTAAACACACACAGCGAGTAATTACCTTTGTTTTATGATTAGTTTGACAGTAACCTTCAGCTGAGAGTGGAACTAAACCATTGGAACTTCTTTTTTTTTAAAGTATAGTTCCAAACCAAAACTGCTTCTTGTTGTGAAGTGGTTTGAGTTCAAAGCAAGAAAAAAATCCGCTGATCAACAGCTCGAAAAACGTGGGTCACTTGTATCTCAAGGCACCACCGTAGTGTGTCTTGTGATTGGCTGGCAACCAGTCCAGGGCGCACCCTCCCTCTCGCCCCAAAGTCAGCCGGGGTAGTCTCCAGCTCACCCACCTCGCTAATGAGGACAAGCGGCATCAAAAATGGACCCATGCGTTCCCAATTGTTCATCTTATCATCTTGTTTAGACATCTTTTGGCCAAGATTATGCTCTAAAATTTGCCGGAAGTTTCAGGGAAGTTGCCTTTTTTTTTTTCTTCCCCCCCCCCATTCTACTGGGATGAGTAAAAGAACAAAGCCGTTAAAAGCTCACCATTGTACTAACAAGCCCACAGACACGGCGCAGCATCTCGTAGAAGCCGCCATAGCTGCAACCAACTCCATTTTGTCCTCCGTGGTCCTGTACGTGGAAAGGCCACATGTCCCAATAGTTTTGTCCATTTTAGTGGCGCACCAAGATGGCTGCCGTCCTCGATTCCCTCCCTCCTCCTCGCCTCCCTTTCTGTCTGTCTAGGTCTCGGTGGTCCCGAGCGAGGTGACACCCAGTGTGCCGTCATGAGACACCGAGCTGTCACCTCCCACTTCCCCCGCATCACACCTCTTCCCCTGCTGGGCCGGACCCGCCAGCACACACACACACACACACACACGGCCTGACACCTCCTCTTCCTCTGTGGGAGGCGAACATCACTTTGGAATTCTTCATTGGCTCAACTTTTCCATGTAGAATTTGGTCTTCATACGCTTATCCTGGACAAATATTGATATTCTGTTGATTATTATTTTAATTTTGCCAGGATAAAGTTAGACTGCATAGGTGTGACCTCTTCCCCAACATCAGCGTCCGAATGTAGCGTGTAGTAAAGCCAATGTGGAAAGTCATGAAATAAATGAATGAGTGCCCTATAGAAAATATTTCGAAGAAATAAATAATATACAAGCATTTTATATATGTAGATATTTAAATTCAATACATAAGAGAATATTAGAATAAATAATGTACGTATTTCTATTAAATCATTAAATCTATATGAAATATAAATATAAATGATAAAATTTGTATCTAATAGGAAATATTTAAATAACAAATTATGGGCAATTTTTAAAGTAGCTATTGAAATATAGACTATATTTCAATCAAATAAATTATTAGTTATAGATAATATTTACAATGAAATCTATATTAATGGCATAAAAGATGTAAAAAATGAATTATAAAATCTAGATATTCTAAATTAAATCAATATTATTAAAGAACAAAAATGGACAAATCTTTCAAATATTTAAATTAAATATAGGCAATATTTACACTAGTAATGCGATAGAGAAAATGAAACAAGTAATGAAATAGAGATCATGTTTTAATTAAATCAAAATATTTATCAAATGTAGAAAATGTTTAAATGAATGTAGGTAATATTTATGCTAAATATATATTGATACAATTGTGAAACTAAATAAATGATTAAATATGGTTAATAGTTAAATATAGAGCACATTTCTATTAAATAAGGGGTTACATGGGTCATATTTAAATCTAGGTATGAAATTGAGAAAATACAGTATGAACGTCCAATGAGTAGTGAAATACATATTTCAATTCAATAATTGTAATGAACTATAGAACATAATTGAATTCAATAAAAGTGTGAAATTCCACAGTCGCGGCGGTATTGGCTGGGTTCTGTGTAAAAGGCTGGATCTATAATCATGGTTCCAATGCGGCAATTTTGCAGGATCGCTGTGTGGAATACTAGCGCCAAAGCTGGGAAAATCGCGGGTCAAGCCCCCCTTTGTGTCTGGTGCCGTTCACACCAAACAGCAACATGGATAAAAGCCAGCTTTGAAGGGCTTTGTGAAAGGGTCTAGTACCAAGGGCTCGACATTAACAGCCGCCAACCCGCCAAATGTGGGTACATTTCAGCAGTGGCGGGTCGCTCCGCCACTCCCACTCGCCACTTTGGCGGGTTGGATTTCTCTCGGGGAAAAAGTTCAACCGCCCCAAGCCACTGACGAATGTATTTCGATAGGGAACAAGTCTCCTCCCCCAAGTTGACAAATGTATTTCTGTAGCATACAATTGTGGCTGGTTAAAATTCCCGGAAATCACTAACCACAGTTGCTAGTGACCAAAAAGGTTGACGTAAAGCCCTGCTAGTACCATTCATACAGCACAGCGACCCAGATAAAATGGAGATGCGGGCATTATTGAACCCAAGGGAACATTTCTAAACATTCTGGACTAGAAATCAAACATCTTGCCAAAGGTGACAGGAAGTGAGGTGGCGAATAAATCAGGCGTGGACGTTTCCAAGAAGTTGGCAGGCGGCGCCCCCTCGTGAGGCGTCGCGCGTGTGACACGTCGGGCTCGCTCGGACGAGAGCGGGCCCTCGGACGGCCGTGGCCTCCGCCGCCGTGGCCGCTGCCCGCTGCCCGCTGCCCGCCTCGTCTGTGGCGATTGAGATATTTTGCATTAGTTGGTGTCAGGAGTAAATTAGCGGCCAGATCTGTTTTCTAATCAGAGCACAAGCAGCGTGTTAGAGGAATTAGGGCGACAGCTGCCGGGAGCTTTTTATTCCTCTCTGCCTCAGCCAGAGACAGGCGGACCCCAGCTCAGGGACCACCTCTTTACCACAGCCACCTGTCAACACCGCCATGCGTGTGCCCGTGTGTGTGTGTGTTTGTTCCCTCCCTCCCCCATAGACACCCTCACATACGTGCGAGTCCATCGCCGCTCGCTCGCACGTGCCGTCTGCCGCACTGACCCGCCGCCATTTCGCAAATTCAACTGCAGCGTTTGCGCCGGTGTGAACGGCTCTGACGATGAGCTATCAAACCGGAGTCAGGCCGGCCTCGCATGTGTTTACGATCGCGCCGCGTATTCGGTGAAAGGACCACAATGAAAATTTTGAATACTACTCGCTTATCATGTCTATCGGAGAGTGAGACCCAACAAGCTGTAAATATCCTTGCATATGTTTGAATTTTGTCGTCACAGTCTACGAAATAAAAAACATTTATAATTTCCTATATTCTGAAAAATAATGCACTAGTAGCTCATTGCGTGTTTGTCGCCTTCACAACCTGTAGAAATAATTGTCAAGCAATAACGGCACCCCTGTCGTTTTGTAGCCGCTCAACAGAGCAAAAACAGGATTCTCCGTAATTTCCGCGAACAACCCGAGCCAAACTTAGCTCATACAAAGATTTTAGAACAGTCGAGTTGTATTAATTGCACACAACTTCCTTGATACCAATTCTAGCAAAGCCAGGGCTTTGGCACATCTCGTGGCACATTTGGCCATTAGAGAAAATAGAAGATAAAAACGGAAAAGGCAGGGTTTGCAGTAAATAGCCGAGGATTGTTTCCACAGAACAAAATGCAAATAGGTGAATTTTTGAATCGGTCGACATCGTAGACCTCTGCCACGGTCCCAAAACTTGTAAGCCTACCACCTCCATATGTTGGAATTTTGTCATTAAGTCATGAAATATATAAATTATAGTCAGAAAATTGGCCGATACTTGCTTTAGATACAGTTAAAATACATTTTCATTCAAGAATGACCTTTATAGAAATTTGTACCATACTCTCAGTCCCAACATATGCAGTTTAAGGATTGAAGTCCATCCCTTATAAATAAGAATAAATGCATGTTACTAGTTAAAAAGAAGAAGAAGAAGAAGAATAGTGGGGGTAATAATCAATAGTAGCATCAATTCTTAATAAAAAGTCGATAATGACAGACCTAATTCATAACGTGTCCCATGCAAAGCATGTGTATCCAAATTATGAAGGCTGTTGTTTTTAATTGAATTGAATTTGTTTCATATTATACACTTGTTCGCTGAGGAATTCAGGAAACTGTGCTGTAGCTCTGTTTGTAATAATAATTTTAAAAAAAACGTAGACACATGCTTTTTAATAAATGCTTTTTATTGGACAGAATAGGTTGAAAGTTTTTTTTATTAAAATTCATGCATTAGTCACAGAAATCAAGCAAAATGTGTAATCGTGTGCATTGCGCTTTTGGTTTGGATCTTTGACCACACCCCACCTCTCCATAAAATGTTATGAAAATGCACTTCAAAAAAATGAATGAATATAACCAAGTCGTTCCTTCTGCCATTCCACTTTTAAACATGACCTGTAAGTCAATTTAAAAGCAACTGGGGATCAATTTGGTTGTGAGGTTGGCTTATTGAAAGACGTCAAGGACAATCACATGCGAAAATTAAAAAAATATATATTTTGGACAGACTCCAAAGGCATTGGTGTTCGTTTTGTGCGCTCTGACGCTAAAAGAGGATGATGATGGACGATTTCCAGGAAGATGGATGATGAAAACGTGAGCCGCTCGGCGCTGATGATGATGTCTCTGGTTGGCTGGACTGTAAGAGGGTGAGAGGTGTGGGACGCGGCATGGTAACACACACTCACACACACACACACACGCTTCCAAAATGTCACCTCTCTCTTTAAAAAAACAAAATAAATCCATAACAGAACATTTCTTGAAGGACTTTCAGGTGGGGCATTGATTTTTCGCCGTAATTATTTTCCCCCCATTCCACATATTTGAGCACTTTTGTTGAGAAGGTGGTTTACATGTTTTATTCATTTTTAATTCATTAAGCCTTTTTGTTTTTGGTTTTCTTATATACTTGTCCTCTAAGATAACTCAATGTATACGGTGCTGATATTTATTAGCTTTTAGGTTTTTTGGGAGGAGTAAAAATCTTCCATATTTTCTTGTTATTCCATGCATGAGCAAAATGTTATTATTTCAATAAAACCTCCAATATATATTGTTTTATTATTTTCCTAGAAGGAAAACAACTATTAAAGGTGTGAGCTCCCATTTTTCTATGAGCAGATTTTCTGCTTTATTTTTTTAAATGATCATTTTAAAATCTAAAGTGGATCTTTTACTATTTTAAATGAATTGACATTTAAATGATATGATTAATTGTTTTTCAATTTCCCTATGCTTTTTGATTATATCCATACCAAAAAAAAAAAGTGTGAAGACAACTTGTTATAAGCAGCATATTATGTTTTGTTTTAAAAGTGTGAATAAAACAACATTGCACCTACATTGCACCAGAAATAACCTGGTAGCAGCGAGCTATTAATACCATTTTAATTTGGAATTTGGCAATGGCCACGCAACGCTCACACAAACCCACTTGTGTGAACATTAAGCTAAATGACGCAGTATAGCGTGACCCATCTGGACCAGGAAGACGAAAAGCCTCCGTCGTCCTCTTTGAACTTCCATTTCCGTCTCGTGGCCACCGATGCTAATTTCCTACACATAGGGTGCGCATATACATACACACACGGAGCATCATAAATAGAGCGAGAGTGGCGACGGTGGGCCTGGACACGGGCCAGCTCTGCACCAGCCCACTGGTTAAATTATTAACACCGACTGAGTGTGTGGAGGGTGGGGGTGGGGGGGGGGGGACGACAAAGACTAGATTTTTTTACGAACAGAGCGGGAGAATTTGGGATGAGTGCAGGAAATAAAGCCCTGGATGGCGGCGGCATACTAATGCTGTTGGTGTGTGTGTGTGTTTAGCAGAGCGAGGGGCGGGGAAGAGCGATGGCGAGAGATCTGGGAACGTTGGTTTGGATCCAGAGAGTTAATGTTGCGTTCATTGATGGATAGAATGCCAGCGAGGAGGCTCCACACAAAAGATGGATAGAGAGTACGTCGACTGCCTCTCCCGGCGCTTCTGTTACCGTCGCCCGTAACCGTACATCGATAGCGTGTGATTGCTAGTGACACTGGGCGGGACAGACTATCAATATTGTCGTATCGTTATAGTACGATACGGCATCAAATATCAATATTGTCACTTTTTCTCTGTAACTGAATATAAAGATAATATAAATAAAACAATCATAGTTTTCCTGCATTCGATGAAGTTGGTTTCAATATCAAGATGCATCATATCTGTGTCATCTGTTTCCGATTCGGTGTCAATACAACAGATGCGCCGATGGTCATTGTCATATTTTACGGTTGTTTGTTTATCGTGTGTCTTGTTTTTATGTGTTTGCATTTAAAGGTTGAGCTTTTAATCTCGTCCTCTTGTGCAGTGACAAATACAGGTGCGGCGATAAATCCATTAATGGATAACTATTTCTAGGATTGATTCATCGTTTAGAGACCTTGTTTCACTTAGAATTGTCCAAATCCTCTGAGTTCAGCGCCTCCGTGAAAGCAGACTGTTTAACTTTGTGTTTCATCAAAATAAGGCATTTACTTTTACTCTAGCTGAATCTTAAATGATTTATTTTTGTGTATTTTATGCACTTTCAATTTGAAATGTCCTGTTTTTGAATAAAGGGATGAAAATTCCCCCCCAAAAATTCTTATCTGGTTCGCCGATTAATCGAAAAAAAATAATCGACAGTTCAATCGATTAATAAAATAGCCCTTAGATGCAGGTCTCATGACAAATTCTGATTCTGAGAAATTGGATTATGAGATATATTGATACGAGTATAGTAATTTGTTCTTGTTCGTTCGTGGTCTGAAGAACAACTAACATTTAATGTATTGAGTTTCCCATAGTTGATGAATACCATATCGATATCGCTGTGTATCTTTATCTTCAGTTACCAATATAGTATCCATATACCACGATCATATATCAATATCTTCATTCTTGTTCTTTTGTGGTCTGACGAAGAAGCGTGACGCCAGCTATGCTAGCAGCGAGCATTTAATGAAGTGATTTCCCCTTTGTTGATGAATTCAATATCAATATTGGCGTGTACTGTCGCTTTATCGTCTGTTCCTGATACAGAAATGATACACCATGATATATGAATATTGTCATTTTTGTTTTGTGGTCTGTTTATTGGACGGGACAAACAATTAAACACACAAATAAAAAAATTAGAACACTCGTTAGGACTCCAGCCGACTCCAGCTCCTAACATCGCTCACTACGCCACGCCCCTTAAAGGCACACCAACACCACACCACACCCAACACAGGAATACGACAGCGTATTCTTTAAATCCCCCAACTTTTAAAATGTGTTTTAATACAGTGTTATTATTCTTTATTTAAAACGTAACAATAAAATTGTGATTTTTGAGAGGCTGGAACGGATTAATGGCCTTTTGATTTCTTTCAATGAGGAAAATTGATTTGATCTACAAATTGAATTAAACTCAGTTAGTCAAGGTCCTTTATTTGATTATCCAATTTTACCTAATTGGTCTGAAAATTCTTTATTTACCACAATTAATGTACCTTCATCTATCTATCTATCTATCTATCTATGCCAGCGACTTATAGTGACAGGCAGAACAATTAAATGCTCCTCCACTAGATGGCAGAAGGTACATAATTAACATGTGTCCACATTTTTGTGCCATTTTTGTTTAGTGGTGTGCCGTGAGATTTTTTTCTCGTGTAAAATATGTGCCTTGGCTCAATAAAGGTTGAAAAGCCCTGCACTAGACAGCCATATGATACAGAATTTTAGAATTTAGTCCCTGCTCTGGTGAACTAAAGGGAGCATTAAACTACTAATGGAACCAAAAATAGTGGCATATTTTGTACGGGTTCTATTTTATTTTTGTCTTTTTTTTTGCCCAAGAGGCGGCCACCACACACACCCAAACACACACACTTTCCCCATCTTCCTCCTCTTCGGCGGGGGCATTGGAGGGGTGAAGTGATCTGTGCGAAAGCCTCCTGTTCGATGCGCTGCGGCAGAGGAGGATTGTGGGTAGCGGCTGTCTGCAGGGGTTGGGGGGTGCGGCGGCGGTGTAGTAGAGTCAGCGAAGAAGGGGAGGGGCGGGATGGGTTGCCGGGGCGGGCGGCAGCAGATGGCGTGCCACACTGCGAGGGCCGTCGGCTGGCATCCAGAAGAGGAGGAGGAGGGAGCGAAGGGATTGGAGGGGCACCGCTCCCAAAGTGCCAGCAGGCATCAGGGGAAGGAGAGCGGGCAGAGGCAGAGGTGAGGGGCTTCTGTGGGAGACGGGGCTGCTAGACATTGTCAGATTAGAGCTCATAAATGGGATTGTGCCGCGAAGAACAACGACGACCGACGCCCGTTTGTCTTTCAAGTCCAAGTCGCAAGCCGCCGTTGACTTTCCATGCGGTGTCTGAAGATGGCCTCCTACCGTAGCGTGACGCTGGCGTCGCGTTGGCATACAGCACGCACTGTGACAAGCTGCTCCGATGTGACACACGTCTGGCAGGCTTGGCGTCAAGGTGGCGCAAGATTGGCACGGGGTTAGCGAGATCATTGTTGTCTACGATGGCGTCCAAACTTTTTCTTCCAAAGGCCGCGTACAGAAAAATAGAAAGATTAAAGAGCCACTAACATTCTTCAACTTGTATTTATTTACAGCACGCGAAAAGCAATCCATCAGTGTAGGTAACGATATGCTCGCCAAATATTGTTTTTATATATCGTCGCTGTCGGGCAGAATCGCCACGTCACCAAAATCACAACTTTTCAGGAAATTGAAAGAAACAACTGCTCCGATCAGACAAAAACTGATTAAAAACTTCACCAAAAAATGACTTTGGTTACATCATCGTCCCTAAGTTTTATTCAAAGATCTAAGAGCCATGAGCCAAAGATGTTAAAAGTTAAAAGATAGAAATGAATCTGCACGCAAACTGACCTTCGTGGCTTGTGCGTCCTTCTGCACCGAAGCATTACACCGATCCATTTTAAGTAGCGTGACCTAATTAATAAACGTAATTTCGGTAAACACCATAGAAGAGCGACGTGACGGAACACGGCATCAAAAGGCTCGCGCAGCTGCCGTACCGGTTTGTTTTTTTCGCCTCGAAAACTCCAGTCATGCTCACTCCAGAGACGGGGCGTAAATATTTCATCTCCCGTTGTCATTTCGCATTCACACGTGCACGTGGGATGCTAATGCTAACCCACATCTTCCAATCTGTGCTAGAATACACACAGAAAAACTCTCAAGTGTATGCGTGTAGAGCTAGGCCACACTCCTGGGCCATTAATTTGACCTAGTTGTCATTAAAACGCACGTTTGACACTTTTCTGAGAGATTGGTTGCAGCTTTTTTTAAGGTGATTTCACCTTTTTTGCATTCGGGTGCGGGCGCTTGGCATCACCTGCAAGTATTGCAGAAAATGAGCCCGCGTCTCATTAAGGAACACCTTCAGCCGAGCGTGCACACACGCAGAGGCACAAAAACATCGCAACCTAAGAAGGCTTGAACAGATGTTGAGGAATTTAAGATGCAAAAGGGAAGTGGGACTCTCTCCTGCCGCCGCCCCCGACACTCACCCGCCCTATGCTCCCCCCCCCCCCCCACCCCCCACCCCCCCACACACAATCCATCAAACTTTTTACTGTATTTTCAAGGGCCATATTTAATTTTAAAAAGGACAGTTGGGTCAGGTCTTACATAGATTTTTTTAATTTATTAACAGATTATTTAATAAAATTCATTTGTAAGACAATAAAGTTTGTTTTTAAATAATATGTCTGTGTAGATTTTCAGTCATCCAGATCATCCACAAAGATTGCATCACAGCAACTGGACTTGTTGTTTGTTGAAGATGTTTCACCTTAGATGCAAAAGTCTTCTTCTGTTTTTTTTTAGGTGTGGAGCCTCCCTATTTATTCCTTGGTGGGTGTGTCACCTGGACGTGTTCAACAATAGGGTGTTGTTGTTGTTGCCCGGTGTGGTTAGTGAAAACGAGCGACCACGACACACACAAACCCACTAACACCCTCAAACAAAAACTGCTTCACCCCCAAGGACAAAATCCAGAGAAGGTAACTCAGAAATGTTGTTTACACGGGGCAATACAGTGAGGATTGCAATGACCTCCATATTGGAGAGACTGAGCAGCAGCTGCACAGGCGCATGGCGCAACATCGCCGGGCGGCTTCTTCGGGTCCAGAATTAGCAGTTCATTTGTATCTCAAGAAGAACGGCCATTCCTTCACCTATCGTCTTCCCATAACAACGTCCTAACATCTCTCCCCCTAATGATCGCCTCATTGAATGGCGAAAGTGGCTCCAAACACCTGTTTTACTTTAAAATAGACTTTTAGATTGTTTATATTAGAATTTATGTCATTATATTATTTACAATCACTAGTTTCAAAGAGCTAAATGAATACAAAATGAATCGTTACATTTTAATTACCCAATTCTAGGAATAAAATGGCAAAATTAATGCAACAATAAATATTACCAGACTTGATAATGTAAATGTTCGATAGGCCGGATTTAATAGTGGTGCCTGCTGTAGGTGGCACGCATCCATACTTTGCCCACCCCCGCTCCACATGCATTTCCATGTATTACACTGCAAAGGTGCATCTTCCCCATATACAGTAGATGTACATTACTGTGCACACACATATACACAGTACCCCCGTCCCTCTTCACCCTCCAGGGCTCTCCCCCCACTCCACCTCATAAGGGGGCACCATGTGGCACTTTATTCCCCCTGGCACGAGGCAGCCCCCCTGCCAGCTCCGCATTGTCCGCTGCCCGCTGGAGAACACGTGCCCGAAACGTACCCCCGCCTTTGCACGCTTGCTTTCATCGTGTTTACCGTACATTGAGACAGATGCCCGCGTTTTGGGTCTCCAAAGTGCAAACCTGAGATGAATGGGGTGATCGCGAAGGTGACGCGCCATTGGGAAATTGTCTTTCCCACATTTGTTACCTTTTGAGCTGAGCCAAAATTTCCACGCCTGCCGTGTGAGTAAACGGTCAGTGGGGCCGCTCCCCAAAGCAGCGCCATCACTTTTCACTTTCACGTTGCTCCATTTTGGTTTTTTTGCCTTGCATAATCAATCACAGGTAGTTCTGAGCATCCCAGACAGAGAGAGAGTCGTGATTGGTGCAGATTGTAACGGACATGTTGGTGAAGGAAATAGGGGTGATGAAGAAGTGATGGGTAAGTACGGCAATCACAATCACAGGCTAAAAACAAGAACGTTCACATTCACACGTTGCTTCAAATTAGGGATATCAGATACCACTTTTTTTCAGACCGATACCGGTATGAGTATAGTTGACCCCGGCATACTTGAGGTTCAACACCCGCGGATTCATCTATTTGTGGATTTTTTTTTTTACATTTTCTGTTATTTTTAAAATTTAATTTCATTTAATTTAATTTTTTTTTTTTGGGGGGGGGGCAACCCCGAAAAAACTTTGGGGGGGTTAACAAAAATTACATGAATTAATGATAGATAGATAGAGATTTTTTTCGATCAAACAGGATCTAAAATCTCCAATATTAGCACTTATAAAAGGAGTCCATTCCATGCTCCGCTCCAGCACTTCTATCCAGCAGCGGCCGGACGGCATGCAGATCCCACGTGATCACAGCAACAGCTTGCTAAGGTGCTAACATAGTAGCAAGGCGTAAGTAAGTTGCTTGCTTAAAGTCGTTTATTGACACTTCAGTTTCAGTTCACTGTAAAACTAAACTCACATAACAAAAGAATTAATTAGAATTAATATTCAAATGCATCACAGACTTTGTTTCTTTCTTTGTTTTTGTTCACAAAATTCGTTAGCTCAAAGCTAACACACAATGAATGAAAGACACGAGCTAACGAAAATTAGCATTGAACTTGCGGCACTTGTATCTCTCAAAATTATGAATATTGGTACACAGACGCAGTACAACCACATAAAAACAGGAAAAATACCAATGCACTCTGGAATATATTCTTCAAACTGTGAAAAAAAGAGTTATAATAACAATATTCGATCGTGACTTCTACTTTGTTACTACACGCATGTATCTTATTGCGTGTATCACACTGCCCCTCAGAGGTCAAGACCTGCACAGCAACAACAGCGATTGTCAATAAAACTAAACCGCAGTTGCACCAAGAAGTTCAAAAGTGTATTGGCGCACATGAGGAGAAAGCAAATGATGTTCCCACCATATACTGACAGTTTAAAGCGAAATAACTGAATTGAACTTTATTAGGGCAGGCACCTACCTCCGTGCACTGGTTATCACATCTGCCTCACAGTTCTGAGGACCCGTGTTCAAATCCGGCCTTGCCTGTGTGGAGTTTGCATGTTCTCCCCGTGCCTCTGTGGGTTTTCTCCCGGTACTTCGGTTTCCTCCCACATCCCAAAAACATGCATGGTAGGTTAATTGAAGACTAAATTGCCTGTGGGTAATTTAGTCACATAGATTGCCTTATGTGTCAAACTGTCGCAGTGTAGCGCCAACCACTGGTGAGGAAGACTTGATGACAGATTTTTTTACGTATTTTTTTAAGTATCGGTGGCTGGTATTGGCAGCCTTCACGAGTACCCAGTACCTTGAAATAAGGCCGGTATTGGCCTGATACAATATGTGGTATCTGTATTCCCCCATCCCTACAATTGATTTCTTGGTTCAGCAAAAAAACTCTTATACTACATTTGCTGGTCTCTGCACTGGATAATCTTTTTCACAATAACTGAATAAAATATCCCAGAGTGTTTTTTTCTAACCTCTATCTATGTATTTTGAGACCTCACAAAACAAAATCAAATATGACAACTAACAAGTGTTTTACATTCATCTCTTAAACCTTGAACACCCCAGCCCACATGGACTGACCCTGCAGGAACCTTTACGAAAGGAAAGGTGATATATTACCCACAATCCTTTACGGCAGCAATATTTAGAGCAAAAGACCACCGGCAAAATTTAAAGACCCCGCGAAGACTTTAAAAATGATGATAAAAAATTGTACAGAACAGTATAAACAAACGTGTCAATATTACAGTCTTACAGAACAATATTATTGTGAACATATAAATTTGCCTCAAAAATTGGAAGACTAACATTACTATCCACACAGAAAAAAACGGGTGTAAACACAAAGTCTATAAAATACAGGAACGCGTGACTAAAAGTTGGAGCGAGAGAGACAAAGGATGGGGGGGGGGAAAAGAAAGCAAGTCACAGAACCTACATCATCAATATTTGCCGTCACGCGATGACATCGGTAAGGAAAAGTGGAATCAAATAAAAAAAATTTAAGAGTGCTGTCCTTTCATACGTTCGAAAGGAAGCACCTTTTTGTCGCTCCTTGACTCGATGTATTCCAGTAAAGGTTAAGGGAAGCTGGCATAAAGGTTAGGCGAGTTGACTTACTGAAGGGACACTTTATGTACCCTTGAGAGGTATTTATTGTAGATTTTACCTTAAAAAATGGAAATGGACCTATGTTGTATTTTAAATGCTGAACTATCATTTCATATGTAAAGCTAATGGAACTTTATTTCTCATCAGGAAAGCTGTTTGTCCAAGATGGTGGACAAAATGGCGATGCAGGATTTTGGCAATGAGGTGAGTGAGGCCAGCAAATTTTAGCCAGCCCTCCCAGTTAATATGGATATTTGACTTCTAAAGCTGTCAATGGCAGTGAATGTGTTTGAATTGAATGAATTACAATATTCACAGCCAAGTAAGAAACTAGTTTAATGTGTTTTACTCGAAGCTAATGCCAAATCTACACCTAGTCCTTCTTTCCTTAAATTGATAGACATACCAACTCTCTTAGGCTATGGCGCACCCTGTTGTTTTGGAGGACTAACAGCAAGCTTGTTTGGCCCAAAAAAACACTTTTTTTCAATAAATTATACAGTTTGTAATCATTAGTACTTTGTGTAGCATTTTGTGTCATTATAATGGACTCTCCCATGCTGGAGGCAATCTCATTATCACCAAGCATGGTGTAAATATATCTTTTTTTTGTCCTCATTCTAAGCCGAGACCACAAAAAAAGGAGCTTAATTTAATTACATTTGTCAGAAACCAATCAAATTACTATGTAACAGAATGGGCAACAGCTCGTGTCAACAACAAATACAGCTGAGGGAATTAAATAAAAGAAACAAATTGAGAAGGAAATGGACATAAATACATAAAGCAAAGATTTGTTGAAGTGCGCAACATTGAATTTGAATGAAGATAATATATAACAGAAAGATTAAAAGTAGAAGTGAAGGAAAGTTTGCTCTGTAAACTTTGAACGCATTTGTTCTAATAGACTAAAACACCAAGCGCCACGGCACAGCTGCTCCGCGGGGCCCGACGGGGCCTCGTGGCTGCGGGGCTCTCGTCAGTCTGGTCTCACTCCTCTGTGTGCTCGGGTGAGAATTAGCTGGCTTTAGCGCTCGCCTCGCCTGCTAATCCCTTAATCTGCGGTGGTGGAGGAGGAAGAAGGCTTTGCAGGAGCGATGCGTGCTGTCAATCCATGTCTTTACTTCCTCTTGGCACCGCAGCAACAAACACAACAATCAAACAACAGGAAGAAAAGTTTTGATTCAACCGTATTTCTGGAGTGAAGGACCACATTTAATTTGCAGTCAGTTGCTTCCTGGTTTTACTTCATTTTCTTGATTTCCGTTTTAATGGTAGGCTGTTTTTAAGACTTATGGGTTGGGTTTTCACCTCATGCAACAAGCTGGTTAAGATGGATTTCGATCAGGGGTGTCCAAAGTCCATCCCGGGGCCCTCTCCATATATTATACTGGCCCACCACATATTCTAATAATACAATTCAAGACCCTATAAAGTGAATACAAAGATTTGTTTCTAAACACATTATACATGTTTGAAGATAATTGCTTAAAACATGCTCAAAGACTGATAACTAAGTAGTATTTTATTGTGGCGATATAGTGTTTCACTGTTTTTCACCATCTCAGTTTTCATACTTACTAGTTATTATAATTAGCCTGTTAGCTTACAAGCTAGCTTGTGGCAAACGCCTCTCATCGCTGCATAGAAATTACCCGATGGGATATATTCCAGTCAACAGAGACTTTGAGCGGATATATTTTGACTGCTAAAACATGTAGGGGTGTGTAGCCATAAACAAGATGCTGCACACAGTAGCATCCATTTTCCTGTGGGGTGTGGCTTCAGTGCGTTCAGTGGACATGTCCACAGAGAGCGGAGACAATGGCTTGATTTTTCATGCTTTTGATCCTTTATATAATTAGCAATTGTTTTCAATTCTGAAAATTTGGCAGGGTTGTTAACGACATACTTGTTTGTGGTGTGTGACGTTTATTTGTTTAGTTTTGTTTTGTTATCCACGTTTTTGGTTTATACAAGTCCTCTTTGTTATCTTCAGCCTGGTACACACATAATGACATGATTTTCCAAATATTGATAGATGTTTCCAAATATTTAGATTATTTTTGTTTTTGTTTGTGTCGTCTGTTACAGACCCCACACATGAAGATAAAAAAAAGTCAGGCTTGTAAGAGTTTTGGTAGTTGTGTGGTGTGCTCCAATAATCGCAACACAGAACAAACACCACACTCATTGTGTTCCACCATCGATCCCAAATCTAGTCCAACAAGACTGAAATCTCGTATGATCAAATGTGAGCTAACAAAAACGAAGAAGAAGAAGAAGAAACATAGCATTGCAACGTCAAAGAAGACACAGGAGAAGAGGAAATGATGGTGGTCTTATCTTATTGGCTAATCTTGTAAAATGTAAGCTAGTCTGGCATTTATCGTCCTTGCTGGGAAGGGGCAAAATAAATAACCCGATTATCTTTGTGTATACTAGGCTTTCATTTAACTTGACTAAGCAGTTTAAGTCAAGTTTTAGGCAAGTTAAGTTTGGTCTAGTTGACTGTAATTTAGCTTAGCCAAATCAAGTATGGTTCACATTTGTTTCCTCAAATAGTTTAGTTGAGCATATTTTAGTTTAGTTGAGTTTATTTAAGTCTGGTTTAGCGTGGTTTAAGTCAAGTTTACTTCAAGTTCAGTTTCAATTAAATAGAAGACAATTGGAATCAGGTCAGTGTTAGAAACAAAGCGTTGGTATGGCATGGCATGAGGGAGGAGGTGGGTTCGAGCCTGGCACCGCGAGTGCGAGCGCACACTAATGAATATCTAATGTGCGGCTGCACAGGAGCTCTTAATACCCCCCTAATTCCCCCCAGCTCCGAGTGTCCTGAGCCCGTTAATCACAACCCTTTAAACCTTTAATCTGCCGCACTCCAACGCGCCGACCTGCCAGCGCCCCACTGCACCACCCCGAAACCCGTAATCGGGCTCCTCCCCTCCTCTACCCTCCCGACGCAGACACATGTGACATATTGAGCGCCTGCAGCCAGATTCTTCCCCATGAGCGGCATTCCAGAGCAGGCCGTCCCACGGGAACGTCAGTAGTGGGGGCCGGCTTGTTAATGCTTAAGTGTGCTGGGTCATGATGATTGGATTTATTCTCCGCTGCTACGTAAATTGGGGGGCAGAAAAGTACCCCCAATAATGAAAGGATAATATTTCATAAATTTTGACTAAAATACAAAGTCATGGTGTGATTTTCTCGTTTGCTACCTAATGTTTTTATATGCGTGCAACATTGAAAGTGTAACATAACAGGGCTTCATCTGACGTGTTGTACATGGACAAAATAACGATTTTGGGACCGAAATTATGCACTGGGTGAACGAAAATAGTAAAGGGGTAGGCAAATATGTAAATATAGTACCAAAAAAGTGCGTTTTCACTATGATTTAGTAATGTTTTTGGTTTTTTTTTTTACAAAAAGTGGGATTGGTAGAAAACTGTCGCCATGTTCGATAACTCGGAAAAACATTTATTTATGAAATATGATTGCATATTATGGAATTTTTGTAACAGCCATTTGTTTTCTGTGTAGTCTAGTTGTTGGACAAAATACAGTATAGTCTTTAATTTATTGTCTGAGTTCATACTATTTTTTTGCTGTTTGCATCACAAAACATATTGTATGATTTCCTACTATTTGTTTTTTTTTGCAATATGCATCCCAGACCAAAATGAGATGTCATAAAATATTGTTTTAAAATCTATGGTAGGTTTCTGTCCAGTCTAGTTATGGACAAATTATAGACTTTAATTTATCGTATGACCTCCTACTATAACGAGCATGTCAATGTAGCTCTGCAGAGCACTTCCTCTCGTGGATTTTGTAGTATTTAGTGGGGAAAAAAAACACTTTAAATGACTAATTGGTAGAAAACGTTCACAATGTTCGGTTAGTGGGAAAAGCTTCATTTCTGTGCATACACTTTCATATCTGTCATATTTGTGCGAAAATACAACACTTTTGTAACTACCGTACGTCTTTTTTGTTTTTTTGTTTTTTGTCTGTAGTGTAGATTAGGAAGAAATAATCCAGTAATTTTCTAATTATGGCCAAAATATTGTCCTTAATTTATGAGTACTTTCGTACTACTTTCTTTCAATTTGCATTTCAAACCACAAAGAGATTTGTCCAAAGACAATATTTTGAGTGAAAATCACCATTCCAATATTAAATACAGATATATGAATATATTGGAAATTAACACATGAAATATCAACATAAAAAACCCGTTCACTTGAACTTTTTGTTGTTGTTGCTATATTAATGTTTTTTTTCTATAATTTAAACACAACATTGTATCACTTTCAGCACAATCTTTAATCAAGATGAAATTGTTATGTTTATTTTCCAATTGTTTGTTTCCTTTTTGGTTTTTGTTACACTAGAATGGAGAATTTGCATGTGTCAATTGTAACACTGCATGCGTGCGCCTTTTCTACCCATATCTTTTTTTTATCCTCTATTTTTCTGTCTTTGTCCTCTCCTGGCTTTTATTTCTTCTTCTTTTTCTTCCTCCCCTTCTGCCTGCTGGTGAATATTTCATTGGCAGTGTGGGGCTGGTACATTAACCAGCGATGCCAGTCGAGCTCGCTGCTTGTGGCTGTATAAAAATAAACACACTCTAGTTGTAATGAACAGATGTCACAGAATTTAAACATCCCCCCTCTACCACTCCAGCCCCCATCACCACCACCCTTCATCACACACACACTTGAACCTCCTCTCCTGTCTCTCCTCCTCATCATCCTCGCTCACGCGTAAGGAAGGGCGCACACGCATGCAGGTTCAAGGCTGGAATAAAATACCGTGGAACCACTGCAGTAAAGTCCGATAATTTTTCCACGTAGGAAATAATGGAAAATCATATTGAATCTACTCCGTTAATCTGTCTAATGTAAAACTGTTCACTGTACAGGCTAAGGATGAAAATATTTTTTTTTTTACACTGCAGTATACCGTACTGTATACTGTGTCTGAATTTAGCATTGTGTGCTTTCATTGTAGTACCATGTTGTACCACAACGTGCAGGGGCAGCACTGAGCTCTATTGGATGTAGATGCAGCATAATTAATAGCAAGAAGAGGCAAAGAAGGTCCCCAACTACTGTAAACTCCAGTTATTGTCGTTGCTCTTGCGTCACTTTGTGTTGCTCCTGTGTGTGTGTTAAAGTAGCACTTATTTGAAGGTTTATGATTACCATAAACATCTATGCTAATTTATGTTAGCTGGTCTATGATGTTTCACATTATATGTTAGCATTACGGTAGCCGATTGTTTTTGAACAAAGTTTCAGTGGTGTCTTGAGATGCAAGTTGAATTTGTTCCATGACCACATTCGGAACTCAAAACAGTTGTATCTCAAATCATCTCTATTGAAATAAATGGAAATGCCTTTAATCTGTTCCATTTGTTCTGTTTATCTATCTAATATTTTAGTATTTACAATCAATCATTTAACTAATTATTTGGGATAATTAATAAAAAAGGAGTGAATACATTATAATAATTTTTTAGGGAAAAAATATGAATGTAACAAATATTACAGGACTCTTGATGATGTCAATAATCTGTCTGGTTTAAAGAAGTACTTTTAACTAAATAATTACTTTGCTCACCCTTTGCTTCCAATGCTCACTTCACTAAAATCTCGAGCAATATCACCCATTTTTTTGGTTATAATTTATAACACTGCCATCAATTTTTTTACGACTGACTTTCATGACATCCCACAATCCTCCTTGCTACCAGCAGTGCCCATTTTGATGCCACACGTGTCTACATAAATGCGTGTGTCCATCCATCGCCCTTGTCACCAACCCGCTCTTTTTCTTTTCCTTTTTCTTTTTTCCACACCGCCATTGAGTGTGTGCCAGCGTGGTGTGTTTGCTGGCTGACAGCAGCCAAGGAGAGACCATTGTTCTCCTCGTACCCGGAGACCCTCCCCTGCCAAGTCTGAGATGAGAGGCGCTCTCCAGTGCTAACTCCCTCGCAGTCGGGCATCACACAGCAAAACACAAACACACACACACACACACATGCGCACCAGGTGGGAGGGTGATAGCACGATAAAACTTGGTCAAATACGTAGAGAGAGGTCTCCTTGGTACTCACGCTGTAAAAAAATAAATATTAATAATAATAAGTCGTCTCACAAGAGGCCTGAAAGTATTTGTTATATTGGGAAACCATGCAGGGATACAGCTATTTTTATTATTATGTGTCAATATTATTAATGTTAATTGGTCATAAAATTGTGTCAAAATAGTCCATGTGGTTCACAGCCTAATGTTTTATAGTGTCTGGCCATCCCAAACAATTTGATCCAATCAATAAGTGCTGCTCGAATCAGGAAGTAATGGTTGGACCAGGAAGTGATGGATGAAGCAGGAAGTGATGGTCAGAGTAAGGATTAATGGACAAAGCAGGATGATGGTTTTTAAAATTAAACAATTTCTCATTTACAGTGCTGACAAGACTGCAGACAGCAGGGCAAAATACAATCAAGTACAAATAAATATCCATCCATCCATCCATCCATTTTCTGAGCCGCTTCTCCTCACTAGGGTCGCGGGCGTGCTGGAGCCTATCCCAGCTATCATCGGGCAGGAGGCGGAGTACACCCTGAACTGGTTGCCAGCGAATCGCAGGGCACATACAAACAAACAACCATTCGCACTCACAGTCACACCTACGGGCAATTTAGAGTCTTCAATTAATGCATGTTTTTGGGATGTGGGAGAAAACCGGAGTGCCCGGAGAAAACCCACGCAGGCACGGGGAGAACATGCAAACTCCACACAGGTGGGGCCGGGGACTGAACCCGGGTCCTCAGAACTGTGAGGCTAACGCTCTAACCAGTCGTCCACTGTGCTGTGCACAAATAAATATAATAAAAACAAATGCGTAACAAACTACAATGCGATTGTTACCTGTTTACACCTGTTTACCAGTTACATAATACATTCCAGTACCTTATAGCATATGTTGAATAAAAGGTTCATAAGAGGCTAAAAACAAGCGCAGTGATCATGTACAACATCCCTCACTAACGTTTTAAACGATGATATTGGGATGAATGAGCAGGAAGTGATGAACAAGCCGGGCTAACCGACGTGACTACGTAGCGGCCATGTTGGTGGGGGCAGCGTTCCCATCCAAGGAGATGCATAGGCATTGAAATTAATTCAGAATTTGCTCATCTCCAGATTTTCATCAGGTTTACTTTTTATCATTATTACATATTATATTTGTAAGCGTGAAAGGTTATTCCCTTCCCTTGTTGTGAATATACTGCGTTGTTTGCAACCGTATGCAGCATAATGTGCAGCGGAGACTGAAGGTGACCTATGACCCTTGCAGTCATGAAGTGGGGAGAAGTGTGTGTGCGTTGGGGGGGGGGGTAGGATTTGTGTGGAGGGTTGCACGGGGGTGATCAGTGGGGTATGCTCAATGCCATGTGACAGGTCCAGCTGGGAGGGTGCCCCCACCCCCTCGCTCCCCTAGCGCAGCAAACTGGTCAATATGGAGGCCAATTACTGCTGCCCATGTGACCATGAGGGCATCATCCAAGCCTATCGTTACACTCGCACACGCCATCTGCGCAGACCAGCAACCAAAGCCCCCCTGCACCCAGCTCTCTCATGCAGTTGTGTCTCCGCGCACGCGCCTACTTAACCTCCTAAACCAAGGCCAGGCACGCCCCCCCACAACATTGACCACCCCCCACCCCACGTCACACTCACATGCCGTGAGGATGATGATGATGATGATGATGAGCAAGGTGCTTGTTTAAGGGGGCATCAGGAAAAAGAAAAAGACAATTCTTTCTCCTCATGAATCTGCCAGATGTTGCCCCCCTCCGACATTCCTGGACACCCGCCAAAAAGACCCCCTTCACCCCCTCCTCTTCCGGGGTCTCTCCCTCGAGCAGGACCCACAGCTCTTCATCTTCTTCACTTGTGTGTGCAAACAAGCAGATGTTGTGGAATTTCATCATCATCAGTTTGCACACTTTTTTTGTTTTTACAATTGCAATTTTTTCACGTTTTTTGTGGGTGATTTTATTTTTTATCCCTAACAAATTGCCAATTTGCACATGTCCAGTGGTGCCTTAAGAAACACCAAGATGTTAAATGGCACAAAATTTCATACCCAAGGTCCCAGATTAGCCTAATGATTCTCAAGACTTCTGAAATATGAATAGAATAAGAACATTTAAAAAAATGCTTATTTGTAGTTGTAAATGTGTACAAAGGTGCACAAGCAGAACATATTTGGATGCAGCAGAAATACAAATGCCAGAGGCTTGAATTCCAGATAATATTTACTGATGTTGGTGCTAAAGAACACTGTTCGAGTTTAATAGTCTAACAGCTTCCGGAAAATAGCTGTTCCTCAGCCAGGTGGTCCTGCACCGGATGCTCCGTAGCCTCCGGCTTGATGGGAGCGGATGGAAGAGAGGGTGTGCGGGGTTTGTTGCCACACCCAGTTGAATGTTTCTGTCAAACTCGGCAAACCACAAAGAGAATTATACACCTTGTATATTTCAAACAACCTATAGCTTAGCCTTTCATTTAGCTAGTTTGATGCTAAAGCTAAATAACATTTACGTTGCGGTGCTATAACTTTTTAAGCAAAGGATGGAACAGTGCAGCAACATGTAGACAAACAATATTAAAATACTGTCATACATTCTTTATCCTATGTGTAGATTGACTAATATTAGTGCTGTACTGATGATCTGGGAGGGGTGAGACGGCTCAAAAAACACGATAAAGGTGTGTCTTTCATGTACTGCCCTCAGGTGGCCAATGCAGGCACACCAGAAAGAGCAGCACAATGGCCATTCAATTGATGCAGTGTCTATTTTTCGTCATTAACTTACACATTACAACTTTTTTGGGGGGGGGTAGACTGGACCATGTTACTGGCATTTCCATTCCTTTAAGGGGGAAAAAGGATGATTTGAGAACGAACGTGTTCATGGAACGAATTCAACTTGTACCTCAAGGCACCACTGTATTTTCATTTTAAGTGTATTTACATCCTTAAAATGAAACTTGATGTTTTTAGAAGAATATTACAGAGAAATACACACACACACACACACACACACACATTATTGTATGTATTTATTTAATAATTACTGGGTCTTCTGGTGGCTAATTGGACTTCACACCATTGTACTTGTGACATTTTGCTCATGGTCGTGTCGGACACACACACACACGCACACACACACACACACGCACACACTTTCAAGTTTGAGTGAGAAAAAGAGTGGGCCGGCCGCACGGTACATGATAATTTAAACAGCGAGATCACTCACACACGCACACAGTGTCACTGCAAGTTTAAGCAAGACTTTTTTCACACACACACAAAAAATGCAGAAAAATAAAAATGGGAAAAATACTTGAGGTGGAAACAAAGTAGAAGAAGTAGAAAGAATTAATTGTGCCGTATGAAAATTGAGCAATTTCTAAATACTGCATGTGAGTTTTCTGTTCGATAATGAAAAGAGGCTGAATTTAAAAAAACACAAACAACAACAAAAAAACAGCAAGTAGACATGGATGATGGACGCCCCTCCCAGCACTCCCACTTTGGCCCGGCGAACCGCACATTAAGATACTTGGCTCAGTGTACTGCCTAGATCTCTCTCTCACACACACACACACACACACACACACACACACACGCACACGCACACACACACGCACACGCACACACATACGCTGGACTGTGGAGGCTGCACTTCTCCGCACAAATACGGCGTGGACGCGCACAGAGCAGGAATAAATGCACTTGAACTCCAAAATTAGACTTTTCTTGACTTTATTAAAACAAACAAAAACTATATTTTATTCATATCCACCCACCGACCCCCAATTTGACAGCGGCCAGGAAAAGGCTGCGTTGAAGTGTGTGATGCCTCCCAGCTGATCAACCCCCAAAAAGGTAGTCATCAATAGAAACTGTTATAACTATATTGCTTTAACATTAATATAAATATAAATGCATATATATAATTTTTTTTTAAATGGGGGAAGGCCTTGTATTATAATGACATTTTCCGGGGTTAAAATGAAATGCTTGAAGGCAATAATGACCAAAAAACGGACTAAAAATACATAAATTAAAACAATAAAAATAGAGAATTTTGAGGGTTTTATCGAAAAATACCTCAAATCGGAGCTATTTGTAGAACTGTCAAAGGTGAAAATGTTGCGTTCAAGGGACCGCAGCGGGCCTTTAAAAGGCCGTGATCCTCCATCCAATTCTCGGGTGATCACTATGCAACGGGCATAGTTGTTTTTTGTTTTTTTTAAATTGAGGGGTGGGGTGGGGTGGGTGACATATGGGTCCTAGGCCACCTTGGACCCAGTCGAAGTGGAAGCGGATGACACACACCGGTGTGTATTTTATATTAATTTTCTTATCTTATTCCTTCTATTGGAACTAAATTCAAATTCACAACTGAAGTTATATTTAGGAAACGTGACGACGCTGGTTCGTTTTAATGATTTAAGCTTCTGATTTGTTATTGTTGAAATTGAATCATACCATAAAGAGTTGAGGGGAGGGGAGTCGGCGTACACAAAATGGCGGAAATGTGCAAATGCATTCGCTCTAACGGCATAATCTTAAAACGTATTTATTGTGTAAATGCATTTCCAAACTAAATTGTTCCTGTGAGAAATATCCGGGCGTTTTCCAAATGACCGAGTTGACCTTGAACGCCACACTGACCACTGATTGTGATCCTCGTTATAAACCGTTCACAATATTTTTGACGTGAAATAGGACGCACGTGACGCGCGCACTCTCCGTTTTTAAACGAATCGTTTGTCAAATATGAAGATATTTGGCACACGTGACGCTCTCATTCACGTTTGGCGCCAAATTACCTCGCGCAGGGAGGAGGGGAAAAAATGCCGGAAGGTCTCCTGCTCGAATTATCAATCTGATTCAAATAAATGAAGGAAAATATATTATGAGTGAGAAATAATGGAAATCAAGTTGCACAGTTTCATCGTTTATTGTCACTTTATTGTCATTTTTTTTTCTTATACGACACAGTTTGGTTGAATACAAAGTTGAAAGACTGGATGGGAAAATGAATAAATAAGCACACGGGGGATCCCTTCGTGTCCATTGACTATTCACATTGATTACAGGGGGGAAAACACAATAATAAATAGACGTGCAGCAGCAGCAATAGTAGATAATTCAATGAATTAAAATGTGTGTGTGTGGGGGGGGTGGGGGGGGGGGGGGGTGGAGTGTAATGGGTCAGTTAAAGGAGGACAGAATAAATAGGAAAAAGGATTTTTTTTTAAGTGTCTGCTTTTGCATAGATGCCAAACGACAGATTTCAGAGAAGAAAAGGAAATACAGCCCCTAATACTGCTCGATAATTCAAATAAATAGAAATATAAGGAAAATGAATGAAAAAAAATCACACAGAACCTCTGAAAATGTTCATATAGTGTACATTTTTACTCTGACTCTCCAGTGGTGAAGCGCTAAATAAACAAGATAAGTCACCAACACAAATTCATTGTACATCTATTTTTTTAATTAAATGAAAATAAAAGTAGAAGTGCTTTTTATTTGCCCTAAATGTATATTTTGTCATAGTGTATCGTTTGCTTGCTAGATTGGCACCAACTGGAGACAAATCCCTTGTGTGTTTTTAACATACTTAATTGGCCAATGAAGATATTTGATTAATTGACAAGTAATCGATTATGAAATTAATTGATGACAATTATTTTGATGATTGAGTAATCATTTAGAGACACCAACTTAATATTGTCCAAATCTTCTCACTTTTAATTCAATTCCCTCAACAGTAAGTAAACACTTTTTATTCTTATATTTCTGTAGTCCTCCATAAAAGCAGACTGATTATCTTTGTTTTTAATCAAAATAAGACATTTGCAAACATCTGCTTTTACTTTGGAAAACAATGCTCAATATACATATATATATATATATATATATATTTTTTTTTTACAAACCAAACCACTAATTGAATAATCAATCAATCAAATTTTGTTGGTGTAGTTTCTCCAGTGTCAATTTGAAATGTAGTTTTTCAGTAAACGGATGGAAATAAAAAAAAAAAAAAATCGTTCCCTCAAATAATCGAAAAAATAATCGAAGATTAATCGATTTGTAAAAAAAAGCCCTGAATAAAAGTTGAAAATCCAAATCTCTCTGTGCAGGGTGCTGGCGCAGAATGTTTTCATGTGCCTCGGCTCTCGTTTCCCTGCCGATTGCAAACAATAAGAACTCAAAAAGTGAAAGAAATGAAAAGTAAGTAAGATTGTGGCCAGCAAGGCGGCGGCACCCCTTCTTGTTTCAGTTGTGGAAAAATGCGTTGAGTTCCTCGTAGGCGGGTGCGCGCTCATGGTGCAAGTGCACGTCATGGTAAGGCAGGACGTTTTCCGAGTGAATGCCGCCGCGGGTCCCCGAGGAGCCGAACACCAGGTTGTGGGCCCCGCCGCCGGGCCTGGAGCCGGGCAGCCCCGAGTAGTGCATAGAGTAGTGGTACGCCTTGTCGTGGTCTGGCGACGCCGCGCCTTGGTGCTTCAGGGCAAAGTTCCCGTTGACGCACAGCGGCGGGCTGAGGGGCCCCTCGTACTCAGGGCTGTTGTACTCCGGGGAGCCGCCGCCGCCGCCGTAAGCCGAGTCGTACGTGGCGCAGTAGCCGTGCGAGCCCAGCGGGTGCGAGTTCGAGCCCTGGCGGCAGTGCGGGCTGGACAGCCGAGCGCTCTGGTACGGGTACGAGTGCATGGCGAGGGAGCCCGAGCCGTAGCGCGCCCCCTCGGGACACTGCGTCTCCGTCAGGAAGTTGCGCGAGTTGAGCTGCAGGCAGCCGGCCACCAAGTTGGTGGTGGGCTGCGAGAGACCCTTGCACAGGGTCTGCACGTAGGACACCAGGTCCGGGCGCTTCCCCGAGCGCAGGATCTCTGACAGGGCCCAGATGTAGTTCTTGGCCAGGCGCAGCGTCTCGATTTTGGAGAGTTTCTGCGTCTTGGAGTAGCAGGGCACCACCTTGCGCAGGTTGTCCAGCGCCGAGTTCAGGTCGTGCATGCGGGTGCGCTCGCGGGCGTTGGCCTTCATGCGTCGCATCTTGGAGCGCTCGATGCGGGCCTGCGTCATCTTGCGCTTCTTGGGGCCCCGCTTCTTGGGGCGCTCGCCCTCCGCGTCCTCGCCGTCGCAGTCGTCGTCCTCCGCGCCGTCGTCTTCGTCGTCGTCGTCGTCCTCGCCGGCGTGCTCCGAGTGCGTCCGGCTGCCGGCCCGCAGCTCGGAGGAGGCGTCCATGTTGTCCCGCGTGTCGCCGTCCTCGTCTTTCATCTTGTCGTCGTCGTCGTCGTCGTCGCTGTCGTCTGCCCAGCCCGAATATTTCTGCACATCGGGGAGCAGCGAGGGGTCATTGAAAAGCCTCGTCAACATTTTGCCTGTGGGAGGGAGGGGAAAAAAAGGAACCTGAATTTACACGTCACCTTGAACACATCAGACATTTTGTTAAAGGGGAACTAAACCCAGAATACGTACAGTATGTGGCAGCATTCGTCTACACATTGTATTCTGATTCATATTGCGTTTGTAGAATAAGAATTAAACAGATAAATTCATCAATTTTCATCAATCTCAGGGGGCCGCCATGTTTGGCAATATCGCCCTCTACTGTTGACTGAAGTTAACGTCACAACTGCTCTTGCGTTGTGAACGTCATGGGGCCAAACCCGGAAAAGAGGTTAGTGGACTCCCCGTGCATGCTCCGATAACTAGCATAACTACGGTGTTGCTGACATGATGGTTTGAACCTAAACTTGCTAAAATATTGTTTTTACTTGCCCTTTAATGATGGTTCACGGAAGTATGTTCAAGCAGTACATCTAGACCGAGAGACAATCTTTGTATGTCGGGGAGGAGCTACGTTTTGCCTGGGTTGTTAGAGTTTTTGCCGCATGTATGCGTGCATTTAGGGTGCTTTTTGTTTTATTTTTTTCTAAATCAATAATCTGTAAGCCATTTATGATTTCAACTATTAATATACACAATTAGATTTTTTTTTTTAGGAGGGGTGCTAATTACTTTGTTTTTTTACAAAAAAAAAAATGTACTCACTCTTTGACTGCCCATTACTCTTTTTTTGTTTTTAAGCGCAGATAACCCAAAATAATGGCAAATGTACAATTAACTTATGAAGAAAGAAAACATTAAATGAAAAGATGAAGAACAGAAGACAATGTAGAAGAGCCTTTCACATGGATCCGCCAATGCGACACGCCAATTTGCTCTCATGGTGATAGTGTAAGTTTGAAGCCGATGGAACTGCAGTTCGAGACATCCGTGAGCAACGTTCCGGAACATCTCCGAAATCCGCCAGCCCCACAAGAGAAGAGCAATTGGTGGCAAGGACTCCATACGACAATTGGGTGGTGAGATGATGAAACCGGTTTGAACATTTACCAAATTGCAGGAATGAGTCGACGACTTGGGGGAGAAGACTCTTTTCTTTTATGCCATTACATTCAATTCACTATAGACTGTCAAAATATATGAATTATGGCCAGTAAATGAGTGAGTACATTTTTTGGAGGACACACATTTAACCTGTGCCGGAAAAGACTCTCTAGCATGCTTCACATTTTAGGAAATTGTAAGTATTATATATATATTTTTTTTTTATCACAATGTCCTCTGGCAGGGGTGGGGGCACACTCCAGGTCCCATGAGGGGGGTGATAAAGGGAGGATGGGGTGGGGGCATCCACTCCTGGCTGCATTCCAACACTATTCATCCCCGACACATCTTGTCACAGGACGACAGAAGGCTTTTCTCCCCAATTTTTTTCCCCCGACTCTAATTGGATGTATTGGCTCCTGTAAAGTCACTCTAAATATTACATTTATGCTGCAATATTACATTATTGAATATAAATAGATAAGAAAACAAAAATCAAGCGTAATGTAACAATAATGTCAATATTTTTTAAGCCTACTCTTATGTTTCTTTGGTACACGTTTTGTGAATATTGAACAATCCCAGGTGTAAAATCAATGGGTTTTATAGAACATTTTAGTTTTTTAAAATTGTGACAATGTTGGCAACAAAAACATATCAGTGAGACATTGTTACAAATTTTAATGCCCCTTTAACATACAAAGTAAATGGAAATATTTAATAAATGGAAAAGATCAAGTCCATCCTGTTTTTTTGTTTTTTTGTTTTTTTTACATTAATTTTTTTTTTTCTAGCATTTCAAATTTGAAGGAAATGGACCCCCAACATAGCAGAAAATGCTAAAAATAAAAATAAACGTGAAAATGGAGCAGTTTCACCGTTACCACTTAATTAATTGACAAAAAATATCTATTTTCCATTTCTGCAATAATGTTGGACCAAACACCTTATGGTAATTATCCCTAGATGTGTGTGTGTGTGTGTGTGTTTGTGTGTGTGTGTCTGTGTGCGCGCGCACGCCAGGGGCAAAATCTACTTTTTAAACCCACACACTCGCGTCTTCTTTCGTCGCAGCAATTAGAAGCGAAAACAATTAACAGGCCAAGCATGCAAAAACATGAAATTGATTTCGCACGTGCAATCCGCGATGCACGCATGCGTGCGCGTTTCCAGATGGACATACGTACTGTAGCTTGTAGGGCTTTTAGAGCTCGTTAAATATATACAAGTGGGCCGTGGGCTGTAATTTAACGAAGAGACGTGTGTATTTAATTTTTAAGGGGGGCGTGAGTGTGATGCAAATACATTTTTTGCAGGAAAAAAATCCGTCATTTTAGAAGCAAAACATGCGTTGCCATGCACGTTAATGAGATTTGCTGACGGTATAGAAAAAGTGGCTTAATTTGTTTGCAATGGCAGATTTAGACAGCATCCGTCCGAACGAAAACACGCCGCACGCTGATTTGTGCCACCCAGAATCTTGAATTTTATAAAGTATATAATTAACGACGTTGAAAAGGGTCGATTGTTAT
The DNA here is from genome assembly GCF_024500385.1 of Phyllopteryx taeniolatus. Classification (NCBI taxonomy): domain Eukaryota; kingdom Metazoa; phylum Chordata; class Actinopteri; order Syngnathiformes; family Syngnathidae; genus Phyllopteryx; species Phyllopteryx taeniolatus. The sequence goes on from NC_084517.1 coordinate 16,165,992, forward strand.
GATAGAAATTGGCGGGTTGAGCATTACGAACACAACACGCGCTGGGCGTTGATTCCTGCCAATTCAGCAGGAAATATTGCTTACCCGTCTACACCAATTCGATTCGATGACGTTACAGAAAAGTGCAGCTTCGGATTGTATCCATTCCCGCAAAACGCGCGCTGCACGCACCTTGGGTCCTTCCAATTATCCCCCAAAAGGTGCGTTCGTGAGCATCCGTAAATCGCATTTTTATCTTATCTCCGCGTTCGCTTGCAAACTCACCTGCGCTCGAGCTCTTCTCGTGGGATGGGAGGGGGGTTCCAGGAGCCAAGGAAAAAAAGGGGTGTCCTTTTTTTTTTTTTTTTTTTTTTTTCCTCTTCTCCTCTCCCCCTCAGACCACCATCTTTAGGGACCGACGCGCCATCGTCGCTCCGTGTCGGCGTGCAGGTGCGTACGACGCGCGGGCTCTTCCTTCACTGGGCGCCTCTCCCCCTCCGCCCCTTCTGCGAGATAGGGTGAGCACGAAAAAAAGAGAGAGAGAGGTTACATCCCAGCTATAAGGCTGCGATGCCCGCGCCCATATGGCTGCACGTCACCGGCAAGAGCCATCACATGAGGGGCCGCTGATTGACATGCGCCCGCATTCGGAGGGATCTGGCCTCCCTGGAGGGGTGGAGCGAGAGGGATGGAGAGAGAGAGATGGAGAGCTATAGCGAGGGAGGAGGAGGTGGAGGAGGGCTTCGCCATCTGTCGCCACACTAGTGCGCACAAAGGCAGCAAAAAAAGAAAGAAAGAAAGAAAAAACGACCAAAAAACAGACAAGCAAATAAAATGGTGGTAGACAAAAAAAAAATTGTTGGATCCAAACCTTCTTAAAATAATATTTACAAAAATATATTCTTATAATAGGAGTCGTGTTTATTATTATAAATAGTATGCATTGCATGGCTAACTGCATTAAACAGATCACCCGCTATTAAATCATATTAACACAAGCGATTAATCAGTTTAGCGTCCACATAAGACTGTAGGCGGCTTATCCTACAATTACATCAATTAAGTGGAGAAGGTGCAGCTTGCATGCCTGCCACACTGCGGCTACTGGTGGGGGTGGGGGTGGGGGGGCATTAGCAGAGCATTAAGGCCGCCCTAGCAGAAGGCATATTGTTTATTTATTTACCTAATTGGATCCAGTGATGCTATGCCGACCACCGAGGCCTCAGTCGGGCGTTTTGTTCCGATGACCCACTTGACAAAAAAAGCGGTGGGGGGGACGGGCAAAAGTGTTGGGACAAGCGACCTTACGCCGTAGTAAACACTAGAGCCCAACCGATATGGATTTTTTTGATGCCGATACCGAAATTCGTCAGAATAATATTTCGATAACCGATTACTCGGCCGATTCATTTAAATATAAAAAATATATAATGAATCAAATTACTTCTTTTTTGCTCCCTTAACAAAACAAGTGTGAATTACAGGCAGAGCATTTGACTGTTTTACAATACTTGGTCCTTTACGATTTGTTAACATTACTACAAAGAGAAAAATTGGCCAATTTTTTCGTTTTTTTTTTAATGTCATATTTGTCTTATGTTGTCATGTGTTAATGTGTAAAAATCAGCCAATTTTTTTTTGGAAAAGGGCTAATATTGGCCGATTAAATCAGCCTGGCCAGAGTAAAAAAAGATTCGGAGTGAGTCATTCCTCCATTTTGCGCTCTTCTGGTAAGAGTTGATTTTTTTGGGGGGGTGGGGCTCCCCGGAACATAAACGCAGATGTGCTCAACATTGTGGAGCGACTGCGTAATTGACGTCACCACATAACGTAATATCACATTTAATACTGTGCAGGAGGTCCACACTTTGTCACCTGAGTGACTTTGACGTTACTGCTGTTTTGGTGAGCGAACACTTTAATTCATCTGAGTGACTCAGTAGGTTTTGCTGTTTGGGTTAGCAACACAAACGACAACTCCACTTGAGCGCGTATTGTCATTAACAACACAGTGTTCACGTAATGCAAGAGCATTTCTAATACTATGTGGGGAAGTCATTTACAACATTCTCCAAGACTCCACACTTAAGACTCGGGTGGTGCTGCTGTTTTGCTTTGCAACGCAGACAATATTGTGGAAAGGCCACAAGTCTACTCTAACTCTAAATGCCATGAAGGATGCTGTAGCCACGTAATGTAAGATTGTCTTTAATTCTCGTTTACAATATGAAAAACTCCACGCGTTTGTGGATCTGAGAGGCTTGATAGGTGCTGCTGTTTTAGTTAGCAACGCACAAAACATTGGCCACACAACAGCAGCGGCCCGTGAGTCTCAGGGTCTAAGACTCTACAAACGAAACTTGCTAGGTGCTGCTGGTTTTGGTTGTCGCAAGGGCTGAAGATGACAACACGAGACGCAGGTGTGCCAACAATGAAGAAAGAGGGGGAAGTCTCCATGTGAGGTTGGGAGAGTGGGGGGGGTTGGCACGACTGCTTCTTGCAGATCTGCTTTTTCTCCGTCCCTGCACTGAGATCTCTATTTAGTTCACATTAGTGCAGTTAATGCGGGAGAAATGAGCTCCATGAGCGCCGCGTCCAATTTGGCTGGCGGAGAGTGTCGCCACGCCGAGGGAGGCGGTGACGTGGCGGCGATACGAGCTTGTCGCCTCCTAGTCCGGGTCGCTCGTGTGTGTGTGTGTGTGTGTGTGTGTGTGTAAGCAGAGGGATTTTTTGTGATGATGCTTGTTCACTAATGTGTTCAGCCCTAATGGGATGCAGGGATGTTAACCTGGAAGCACACCAGTTTACGTGTGTGTGCGCGTGTGTTTGTATTCATGACATTTTGGGGACATAGATCTGTTTCCACAATCACTTATGCCGACCTTTTGCGGTATGGAGACCAAACAAGCTGGGGGGACTTCTTGCAGTATGGGACACCATACCGGAACCAAGTGTGCATTAGGAAACATTTGTACCATTTCAAAGATGCGATTCATAACAGGTGTAATGTGTACAGTCCCCTCCAAAAGTATTGGAACGGCAAGGTCAATGCCTTTTTTGTTGTATACTGAAGACATTTAGGTTTCAGATTAAAAAAAAAAAAATGCGACAAAAGTTCACTATTCCGGCTTTTATTTCATGGTATTTACATGTACATGTGTTAAACAACTCAGGACAGAGCACCTTTTGTTTGAACCCACCCACTTTACAAGTGAGCTTGCCATACTTTTGATCTGAAACCCAAATGTCTTCAGTATACAACAAAAACAAAGGAATTGACCTTGGCCATTCCAAAACATTTGGAGGGGACTATATGCTCGCAAAGGCTACACAAACATTTTTGAAAGAATAAACAGTGACACACAAGGTAAGCACCCATCATTGGAACATATGCAGTGGGTACAGAAAGTATTCAGACCCTCTTAAAATGTTCACTCCATTTTATATTGCAGCCATTTGCTAAAATCATTTAAGTTCATTTTTTACAACATTAACGTACACACAGCACTCCATATTGACAAAAAAAAAACTTAATTGTTGAAAGTTTTGCAGATTTATTAAAAAAAGAAAAACTGAAATATCACGTAACCATAAGTATTCAGACCCTTTGCTCAGTATTTAGTAGAAGCACCCTTTTGAGCAAATACAGCCATGAGTTTTTTTTGGGAACGATACAACAAGTTTTTCACACCTGGATTTGGGGATCATCTGCCATTCCTCCTTGCAGATCCTCTCCAGTTCTGTCAGGTTGGATGGTGAATGTAGTTGGGCAGCCATTTTCAGGTCTTTCCAGAGATACTCAATTGGGTTTAAGTCAGGGATCTGACTGGGCCATTCAAAAACAGTCACGGAGTTGTTCTGAAGCCACTCCTTCGGTATTTTAGCTGTGTGCTTAGAGTCATTGTCTTTGAATGAACCTTTGGCCCAATCTGAGGTTCTGAGTCTTTGGAGAAGGTTTTCATCCAGGATATCCCTGTACTTGAACGCATTCGTCTTTTCTTCGATTGCAACCAGTCTCCCTGTCCCTGCAGCTGAAAAACACCCCCACAGCATGATACTGCCAGCACCATGCTTCACTGTTGGGACTGTATTGGACAGGTGATGAGCAGTGCCTGGTTTTCTCCACACATACCGCTTAGAATTAAGGCCCAAAAGTTCTATCTTGGTCTCATTAGACCAGAGAATCTTATTTCTCACCATCTTGGAGTCCTTCAGGTGTTTTTTAGCAAACTCCATGCGGACTTTCATGTGTCTTGCACTGAGGAGAGGCTTCCATCGGGCCACTGTGCCATAAAGCCCCGACTGGTGGAGGGCTGCAGTGACGGTTGACTTTCTAGAACTTTCTCCCATCTCCTGACTGCATCTCTGGAGCTCAGCCACAGTGATCTTTGGGTTCTTCTTTACCTCTCTCACTATAGCTCTTCTCCCCCGATTGCTCAGTTTGGCCGGACGGCCAGCTCTAGGAAGGGTTCCATTTCATTTCAGGATTAAGGAGGCCACTGTGCTCTTAGGAACCTTAAGTGCAGCAGAATTGTTTTTGTAACCCTGGTCATATCTGTGAGTTGTCACAATTCTGTCTCTAAGCTCTTCAGGCAGTTCCTTTTGACCTCATGATTCTCATTTGCTCTGACATGCACTGTGAGCTGTAAGGTCTTATATAGACATGGGTGTGGCTTTCCTAATCAGATCCAATCAGTATAATCAAACCGCTGGACTCCAATGAAGGTGTCGAACCATTTTAAAGGATGATCAGAAGAAATGGACAGCACCCGAGTTTTAAATATGAGTGTCACAGCAAAGGGTCTGAATACTTATGGGTGTGAGATATTTCAGTTTTGCTTTTTTAATAAATCAGCAAAAATGTCAACAATTGCTTTTTTTCTCTGTCAATATGGGGTGCATTAATGAGGAAAAATGAACTTAAATGATTTTAACAAATGGCGGAAATATAACAAAGAGTGAAAAATTTAAGGGGGTCTGAAAACTTTCCGTACCCACTGTATTTGAATTTAGTACTAGCGAGATGCAACGTGCATTCATTTTCTACCTGGTCAAGTGATTTATTTTCCCTTTTCAGATGACCGATGATTCTTCCCAGTCGCATAATTCAACCACATCCCGAGTCGAACAGAGTTCAAATGGCCATCTAGTTGTTCGTGCAAATCCAAAAAGAAGCACTAAAAGAATGTACTGCAAAACATATTATTTTTTTAATTGCTCTACGCCTTATGCAACACCAAGAATGTGCACATCAGGATAAATGTGATGTCAGCCAAGCCCGGTGGGGGGTGGGAGCCGCTAGATTACAACAGGGAAAATACTGTTGTGGAGTCAGGAGAGGGCAAACTGGTGCCAGGTAAGTAACCACCGAAAGCTGTGCGAGGACACTTCATGCAGTGTGTTTACTGTCAAGGCCTTGTTACAAAAAAAAAAAAAGAAAAGGTCCTGTGGCGGCGTGCACGGTTGTGGGCTTAAACTGAGCGCAGTCCCCCAAAAGCCAAGACAGAACCAGGTTCAGTCAATGTGTAGAAGCAGTGCATAATGCCTTCCCACGTCAGGCAACTTTGGGGTGTCATCAGTGCCACAAATCCACAGAAGTACAAGGAGAAGCCAAAGCTGCGAAGTAGACAGTGAGGCAGGCCGGTTCATTATTAACAAGCCAGCAAACTTGGGCATGCCCTGGTTAAAGCAAGCAAGCGAGCACACTATTAAATAATAGTTACGTCTGTGCCAGCCAAGCGGTGCCAAGCCGAGGATTGGCAGGAGGACGTCCCGGACAACCTTCAAGTGACCTTGCCAAAATGGATGCTAAATGTCAACAGCTCCACTTTAGCCAACGCCTGGTTGCGGGCGAGCCAAACAAACCGTGGAGGCAGAGCTGAGAGGCCAGTGCTGAAATGCTAAATGCTAATAATGTGTGGAATAGCATTACATGTAGCCTCCTAGCATCGTCACGTAAGGAAGGCAACAATGTCATGTACAGAAATTGCGCTGATCCTTTGTCATCTAAGGACTGACTCCCAGGTGTATGATACTCTTATGTTATGATGCATTATTACCATTGTTACATTTTAGCAGTATTTGAGGATTGCTATTATATGTGTTATGTATTGTCCTGCAATGTAGTACTCAATTTTTTTTTTTTTTTGGAGTTTACGGTCTGAGGGAATCTTTGGTGAAGCGTTCCATTTGGATTGCTCCAAGGTGGGAAATTTGTTGTCAAGGACGTATTGATCAGTGTTATTGACCTGGACTTATTATTTTTACGTTCAGACGGAATTTCTAGTTAGCGTTCCAGTCAGATTGCTCGGAGTTGGGAAATTTGCTTATTAGCTGATGATCATTTCTATGATATACTATGGTCCTCAAATCATGTTTTCTTTGGCATTTGGCGTCTGGGACATCTCTCAGCATCCGCACGCAATTTGCCACCATACTCTCAGTGACTTTGTTTTTGTACTTAGATCGGTCGCAAATGGGGAGGCCACCTGCTGTTACTTTTGCTAAGCTAATCCAAATGATAAAAAAATAAATGAAAAATAAAATATTTTTTTATACATCTTCTTTTTCCGTTGCATGCCATCGAGTAGACAGTCAAAGTCATCAAGCCACACCTTCTTAGTGTTCCTCCTCAATCCTCCATCAGACGTGCGAGGTGATGACCTGCACTTCTCTTGTCTTTCTGGACCTATTATGAACATGCGCGCGCACACACACACACACACACACACACACACACCAGCCAGCATCCCGGACACCATCTGCACTCTCCTTTCTCCAACCCGCTAATTGCATATGCACAAATGCAAATGCCTATTAATTAATTACTCGACTAATTAGTGCAGTGGTATTTTAGAGCGATAAATCAAGTGGAGATGGGGCAGAGGACGTCTGGAGGAGGGTGGGTTTGAGGGGTGGGGGGTGTCAATGGAGGAAGAGCCGAGACGACGTGCGGCGTCGACAAAGAAGCGTTGGTCTGAAAGTCGAGGTGCGAAAGGTAGAGGCGGATTAAATTTAGGCTGCACGTGACCGCCCCCCTACACCGTGCTCTGCCAGCTGTGTCGCTTGCTGGCGGGCGGCCAAGCGGCGGGCACCTACTACGCCCACAAAAGGAGCTTGGATGCATATTTATATACAGTGGGTACGGAAAGAGACGCCTAAAAATTCAATTAAAATACCATCTTTAGTCCCATGTAAATAAATTAAAACACAATAAACGTTCTCACCATCAAACTAATACAGTACAAATATTTCCCCATATGATATAATATAACGTGAATCAATTAGTTCCTAACGTCATAAAACCTTTATTAACTGTACAGACAATGTCACTCAAAAATATGTAGCCAGATAATATAACAATACTCACAGGATATATTCTCGATAGCGGAATTTTACCGTCAAAATAAACATAAAACAAAGAGCATTACATGTGTATTAAAACAACCACATGGCTCAGCGTTAGGAAAGTCTGCCTAGCCTAAAGCTAACAAACAGTGCAAAACACCATTGACATGCTAACGATTAGCATCGATAGTCACAGTTTTAGAAACTATGGTGATTTGAATACAAACAGTGGAGCAACACATGTAGACAGATAATATAACTACTCACAGGCATATGTTTATTCTCTACGAAAAATGACTAATGACAGCATTTTACTGAGTCGTAATAGAAGAAGAAGTATATTCTTCTTCTACGTCTGGGTGACATACTAGGGCTGGGCGATTATGAAAAAAATAATAAAATGAAAAATAATAATTCTAATTCTTTATTTCATTACATTCTATTTAATTGTTGTGACCATGTTTCTATAAAGTACAATATTCTAGAGTGCATCGTTGTTTGCACAGGGTAGCTGATGTAATTTTATTGTTTTTCTTTTTTTGTATTTTTCAAATTGTGGCATCTTGAATGATTCTGCAAGCCTTTACTAAGATCCGTCAGTGTGTGTACGTGTGTGTAGGTGTGCCTGCCCCCCACCGTGAGCTCCGGACTGAAATATTCATTCTCGTTAGCTGGCCGGCAGACAACGAATTTCTTAATTGCAGCATCAGTAGGCTCCACCTCCTCCTCTTCTTCTCCTCCTCCTCACTTGCTCGTTTTGGCTCAGCTGCAACAGAGGCAAACCTCGTCAAGCGCAGTCAGTGAGTTTTGTCGTCATCTTCATCCACCCACCGTCTTCGCGGCGAAGTGATGCGAGCCATCCGTTTGGACGTTGAAGTCCACATCGTTCGGTCCGTGCGCCAGACAGACTTTTTCTCATCAGTTCCTTTGCCAAGCCCTACCATCTTGTGGGATTTTTTGCCTTTTAATTATAGTAAGAGAGGATTAATTATGGCAGTAGAAACAAGGGGAACATGCATTATTGATGCTATGAGTGAAGGGCTGGAGGGGGTAGAGGGTGCTAATTAAATCACTGCCCCATTGCCACGTGCGCCATATCTCCCACCTGCTACATCTCTGAGACCCCACCCTGGGCTTTTTTTTTTTGTTTGTTCTCCATTTCAAACATGCATACACAAATACAAAAAAAAAAAAACACTTATTTCTTTATAACCTAATAATCATCTCAGTTACTAGGCAACCACAACCAATCCTACCCAAAATATGCAACACGAGTTCAAAGTAGCCACCTGTCAGTCAAAAAACGGGGAAAACATGTATGATACAAGTACGTCGCCCTCTAGTGCAATTTATCTGCAACCGGCGCGCTACTGACGCTTCAAACAACCATAATTTAAGTCTGGCCATCACTAACCCAGAAACCAATTAAAGTACAGTAGTTTGTAAACTGGTGACGAAGCCATTAATTATTATTTATATACTTATTACTTAACCCCAAGTTATCACACATTTAACGACATAGCAGGTTATTTTTCAGATGACGTTCCAGTACCAGTAGCTTGTAACAGCGGAAACTGTTCCGGCATGTGACATTTGCACCGGAAATGCTTAATGAGTTGCCGTGCACAAGGTCTATTAATCTACAGTGCTGCAGTTTGTAAATTGGTCTCAAAGAACCAATTCAATATAAAATACATTAATTTAGGCCGAAGACGTGCTTAAATATAAAACTGAATACTACAAATACGTAAATAATAGTATTTCTCATACGTGATTTCGTATCTCCCAAGGTAAAAGAAAATGGTGGCGGCAGGTTGAGGAAATATCAAGTTCACCTTTATTTTTCTTTGAATGGTTCACCTCACATTCTGCTAACGTGCTGTAAGTTTTATGTTACTGGTTAAAAAACAACAACATTTTGTGTCAGAAAGTGGTGTAACTTCACTTTTAGCTTTAGTTCGCTAAAATGGCGACGTCACACGCATTCCCTGTCACGCTAATCAACGGGAAGACTCAACTTACGTGGACGCTGACGTCATCACGCAGGTACGTCGCAAATTTGGGTTCATGTATCTTGTCAATAGCAAGTGAAGGTTGTGTGCGTGTGTGTGGTGTACCTAATGTAGTGGGCGGTGTGTGCAATCTTCCACCCAATGAGGTTGTAGTTACCCGACAGGCCACCAGGTGGCAATGCAACATCGTTTTCTGACCATATTAAGAGCTACAGTGCAGTGGTACCTTGACTTGAGTTTACCTGTTATTCGTTCTGTAACCAAGTTTGGAGGTTTGAATTGAAATACTATTAATACATTCCAGCCTCCCAAAAACGCCACATTTTTTGTTACATGTAGACAACTAGCGCCGTATTGTAGGGGAAAAAAATATAATACTGAATGGGAAAAAAAACTGTTTTCATAAAGTGTAATTAAACCACAAGTCATACACACTGTAGCATGCGTGCGTTGATGCGTGCCTTTAAAAGGCGTGGCTAGTTAGTGATGTCAGGAGCTCAGACTCCAGCTCGGATTGGTCATTTACCACACGGTTATATAGGAGTGCATGTCTTCTCCATGCTCCTTGCAAGTGTTTTCATTTCATTTTGTATTTCTGTGTTTTGACTGTTTGTGCCGTTTGAAAAAGTTTAATCGGTACAAAGTGAATTTAATTTTTTTTTATTTTTTACTTCGCTTGAAGCGGCGGCATATCTGAAGCTCGCTTGTAATTCTAATTTTGTCTCCCAACACAATAATATTTGACATAACGTTCCTTATCACAAGAATTGCTCAAAATACAGCTCCTGTTCTGTATCGCAATGTGCAGGTGTACCTAATGATGTCTGCGGTTATGGTCGTGGATACAAAAAAAGCATTATATCAGGAAGGCGAGGGCGCACAGTGAGGCTTTGTAAAAGCTAAAGCAGGTGTCCCATTGCTTCATTGCAGGGGGGCACTAGCTGTCAATCAGCACCCCACTCTAGCTCCTACCCCATCACAATTATCCTTTTACCTAAAAAACAACCTGAGTGTCAGCTGAAGATTGACAGACATCATTGGCACATGCCAAAATCACTGTTGACAAATCTACCACACTAACACATGAATGGGGTTCATGGGACAAAACCAGCGAGGAAGCCATTGCTGTCTATAAAAAACATTGCTGCTTGTTTGAAGTTTGTGAAAGAGCGCGTGGATATTCTGTGAACAGATGGAACCAAAGTTGAACGGTTCATAAGGAAGACACACTATGTGTCGAGGAAAAATGTGAAATCACACCAACATCAGAATCTTATCCCAGTTGTGAAGAATGGTGGCGGGAGCATCATGGTATGGTTTATTGAAGGGACAAACTTCAGGTGTATACAATGTGTTTTGCTTAAAGTATAGCACTCAAATATACTGTAGACATACTAATGCTGTATGTTAAAACATAGGTGTAAAATAACAGATTGATTATAAACAAAATAAATAGTGTTAGAAATGTGCTAATGACTCTACATTATAACTGGGGATGAAAATAAATGATTTTAACTTCATGTCTGGCTGGACTATTGGTCAATATTACCGTGCATTTAAATATCGGTAGACTTAATACAAATAACTATACTTTTGTGCTCTACTTGGTATAGTTTTTCTAGAGAGGGAAAAAGAGACGTGTGCTGGTTTTCACGTTACCTGTATGGTATCTTGTTTGTTTTTTAACATTGCAATATATATCGCAGGGTTAAAGAAAATCGCAATGTCGTTTCAAACTGAGCACAAAAATAGCGAATAAGCAAGTTTTTCAGCAGATAATGGAGGATAGGTTAAAAAAATCAGCGAATAGGCAAATTCACGAGTTTCTATTAGCATTATTTCCTATGGGAAGAATCAGATTGTGTTAGGATCTTGGAGGCTGTCACAAAGTGTGTTTGTACAAAATGACCCAGCAATCACCCACAGAACTGCAAAGCAGATGGCACAGAGTCTCCTGGGAGTAAAACATATCGGGATTTGTCCCCAAAAAACAAAACCAAAAAACAAACAGAACCTGTCATCTGAATTAAGAATGGGGGGGAAAAAAGCAGATTTACTGGTGCCCTCAATCTGATTTCCTGCTGGCGTAATCCACGCAGACATTATGCACGCTGCACTCAAAGAGCATTCTCATCATTTACTTAGTGCCAGTTCAAAGTTAGTCAAAGTCTGCAGTTGTGGCCTTCAGGGTTGAATGTTCTCTCTGAGATTTATGCTCCAGCTCCCTTTTAAGGACCACTTCTCAATAAATGCAAACAATCTGGGATCATATTTCTACTTTTGATGGATTTAAATGGAGTTCACCAAGTGCAATTCATAGCCAAAGGATACTTTGGAGTGAGATTAATCGTCTCGTCATACTCCTGGAGCCTCTGATGAGACTCCTTTGTGTCTGTATTTCATCAGATATGCGCCTCTGCTCCAGTAGACACCAATTAATCACTGGTTGTATCGTATGCTTGGGGAAAAAAATGCTGCATCTCAAATAGACAACAAAATTACAGCAAATTGAATAGAGGGATATTCTACTCATCCCGTGAGGGAAAAGAAATTGACACAGCAGCAAAATCCACACAAAAACTCTTAACGCTTTCACAGCGGATGTTTATATTCGTCAACTGGCATCCAATCATACACCGCCACAAACGTATATACTCAAGTATGTCGGATCACTGTAGATGGTGGCTTTGGATTTGAGATGAACACAGCTTTTGAGTAGAAGATAAAGATTAGGCGGGGAATCTCAAATTATGTCAAGTATGACGGAGCTAAACGCCTAGCTGAGGGCAGCAAAATAGACTTAGATGAGGAAATATGTAACCTGATGTCATATACAGTACTCAGTAATTGATTGGTTAAAAACATCCAAACATTTTCATGCCCTTGGTGCAGGGTCACATTCGTTGAGCTAATGGCCTCATCGGCTTTTGACTTTGCTTTGTTTGGTTTCATGTTGCGCATATTTGCGCAGCGCTCAAGTGACTAAGTAGTTAATTTGCATCCTGTGTGTTTAGATGCCCCTGTGCTCCACTTCATTGCAATTATACATTCAGTTGAAAGCGCGTTATCCGACAAAGAAGTGACAACCTGACGTGTTGCCTGCAACTCTGTGGCCTCGACGGTCTATAATACATTCCTCATGATTTTATTTTATTCCCCCCCCCCCCCCCCCCCCCCCCCAGAATGTCTGCCAAACTCACAGCGAGTTATGCAACAACGTTGGCACAAATTCAAAAAGAGCAGTTTAAACTCCCCAGAATATTCCGACAGCTGCTTGCTTGTTGAGCTTCCATCTTCCATCCATCAAAAATGATGAGTGACGGACTACCTGCGGGAATGGTTGGGGGTGGGGGGAGGTTGTCCAGGACTGGAGGAGCTTTGTAGAAAAGTAAGGGGGGGAAAAAAAAAAGTTTCAAATTCAGCCTCTCCACCCTGACTCCGTCTTCCGTCCACACACACAAAGAATCAGTGACTCCCCTCCAGTGGGATGCATTTTTAATTTCACCAAGCTATTTAAGGAGTATTGGATGTGACAAGTATACGTGACTGTTCAAAGTAAGCAAAAAGTAAGCAGCATTACTTCAATAATCAGAAAGTTGCCATCACTTTTCCATGTGTGGACACTTTTAATATTTATCCTTGGAACTCATAGGAAAAACTTGCACATTAGAAAAACAAGTCGTAGGTAGATAATTATTGCAAGTACTGTATTGCATTTTTTTTTTTACTAGTGTGACTTATTCAAATCTGTATTACATTTTTAATTTTTTATAATGTTTAAATTTATTTTTGTAATGGTGTGATTTTTTTCAAATTTTAATTATTTAAATAAAAATAGATTTGAAGCTTTTTCTAACTCGTGGCATTCCTTCAAAATGTTTTAAAAAATCTTTTAAATTGTCTTAATTTTGATTTTTTGTTTTACATATCAAATTTTGGCCAGGATCCTTACATTGATAGTCATACATTTCATTAAAAAAAAAAAATCCTTGGTAGATAATAATGGAGTATATTGCATAGTTTTTTTTTTTTTAAATGTGAGCAATTAATTTTCACAATTTATTTTAAGATCATTTGGCAATATATTTTCATTAATTTTGCAATTTCCTTGTTTTTCCAAGATATTTGAAATTTAAATTTAAAAAAATATATTGTTTGGAACACTAAAATTCAAAAAAAATTAAAATAAAAGAATTCCCCCAAACATTTATTTAGGTGCATTTTTATTTAACTTTTATATGCAATACATTATCATTGAATCATTATTGAAGTACACTTTTGTAAATTTTCTTATATTGAAGTGAAGTGTTCAAACTGTGCTTCATGTTACAGTGGCTTACAATGATATTAAATATACCTTTTAGGAATGAAACAAATGGTCCCACTAGGCATATTTTGAGGTGGAACTTGGTGTCAAAACTTTGAGAACCACAGTCATTTTTCATTTTTGGGGGAGTCATACTGAGGACACATTTTTAGAAAGTCACCAAAAGACATGCATCTGTATGTGAATGTTCCGCATGGAGGCATTGACTGTTCACAAACTGAAGCATTGGTCGTGACCCGAAGCAATACTTGAACGAAAATTGTGATCATTAATGAGGGGTGTTTGTAAACTGAGGTTCCTCTATATGACAGGTGTCAAACTGGTGGCCCGGGGGCCAGATCCGGCCGCCACGTCATTTTATGTGGCCCCCAGAGTGTGCATCGATTTTGTGTTTCTTGCTAAAATACCAAATTGTCTCCACTTTTAAAAATATTGAGATATTGCAAGCATTTTTTGTTACCTACCCCACTTAAAATAAAATTGATTCATACAGTAGTTGAACAGTGTTTACTGGCTTTTGATTTCAAAAATAATTATCCATTAATTTGTGTAAAGAAGAAGAAGAATCTGGAGATGTCAGTCTCCCCTCCGTGTTCCCTTCACTTGTTTAGCCCCCCCACCTTCAGCTCAAATCTCTCATTCACAAAGAGAGGCCAAAACAGGCTCAAGTGACGTGATGAGATTATTCCCCCCCATTGCTCTCTGATCACAAATCCACTTCAGCTCAGATAGAAAGAAAAACTGGTCTATCCTCTCTCTCACTAACTCTCTGTAATTTTCTCCTCCCCCTTGTAGGCCTCCCCTTGGTCCCTCCTTCCCTCCGCATTCAGCCTCATGTGAGGACGGAGTGCTGCTGTTTCTGCTTCTGCTGCTGCTGCACAGATTGAGCGGACAGCAGGAACCACAGCGGACTTTTGAGGAACTGGTGGCGTTCTCTCGTCTGCACGCTTTGCTCTAGGGAGGCGATTCTTGAGGATCAGCAGGGCCTCCGGGAAGGTTGCACTGATCCCGTTTTGCGGCCCCATGACCCAGGAGCAGGGAGCCATGGAGCCTTCCGTGTCAACCGAGGTGGAGCCAAAAGAGCGGCGGAAAATCCAGTTCGCCGTCCCGGCCTCGGCGGCCACCAACCTGGACCCCCGGCAAGTTGAGATGGTGAGTGAGTGGCGTTGTTAGAAAAACTTCTTAAAATATCTCACAGGAGTTTCTAAGACCTCAACAACTTTCTGTCTGCTTTCATTTTGGTTTGTCGTTGTTGAGAAACGATGGTGACATTTCCCTCTCTCTCCTTCCTCATGAGATTAGTGTCTCATTTTGACCTGTTTTTTTTCCCCCTTTTACATCACCGACATCATAATCTGCACCAATGCACTCGACCCTGAACGTTTTGCACACGCCGTTAATGATCATTTCTTCTACTTTGATCTTGTGCTATGTCCTCACATCCCCAAAAAGTCAGTGGCTGTCAAGTGCAGTCCAAAGCAACAGGTGGTGCAGTTGCACTTAACTTCAACTCATTCACTGCCAGCATTTTTTTAAAGTAGAGTTCCCCTTATTGCCAGCCATTTAAGAACATTTTGACTGATCTTTCAAGACCCACAGAATATTGTATTCTGTGACAATATGAGCACCAACCTACCAAAAGAAAGAGTATACTGTCTTCTTTAACCCCCAAAATAATTTGTTTCTAGTTTTAGCTAGTTTATACTCATCAGAATTAGAACGAGTCGGTTTCATCAATGACCAGATAATAATACATGGTGGTAGTGGAACTCATGGTTGGACGTCGGCAATGCCCGACTTCTCCACCTTTCGCAAATGAGATCTTCCAGACCGGTCGCCATGGAGACGGGCCGGACAACAATGTCGCTCCGAGCTTCCCTCTTGGCGGACATCTGAAAAGGTTGACTCTAATGGACGGCTCATTTGTTTGCGCCAGACCTCTCGCCTGTTTGTACATAACACCGAACATTTGATTAGGAACACTTGCACAAAATAATGCTCACTTTTGTTTGATAGGGAGGTGTTTGTGTCGATGAGCTGCTGATCAGGGACAAAATACTTGGAACAGCTCTCAGTGCAATGAACAAAAATTTTACAACATTTTCACGAGAACAAGAGATACTTCAAGGACAAGGAGCGAATTGGCCGGAAGCAACTCACCTGAACAATAGCAAAAAAAAAAAAAAGAGAGAAAAACGCAAAAAACATTGTCGGCGCCTCTTTGCTGCACACCAAACGACTGAGTACTGCACATCTACTGATGTGCTGCAATGGAAAAACTGCAACCCTGTATTGTGTTTTAAGCTCCATGTACAATATTCTGTACTGAATTATTTTCTGATTAAACCACAAAAACATGGCATGATTGTCAAGGAAGAAGCCGATTGCCACAAAGACAGGAAACAGGCAAGAATAAAAGACTAAGAAGTGTATTTTTGATGAAAGCTTATGTGTACGTTTGATTGGCTGTGATGTGCAACATTGCAATGCCTTTCACTGGCGCTGAAATTTTTTAATCATAACAAAACCAGCGGTTGGCCGCTGATGAAACTAATTGCCAATCCCTGCACACCGTGCGGCAGAGCAATCTGTTTTTGGTCACGTTGCACAGCATGCGGCAGGCCTAACATGTCCGAGGTTTTCGCTGCCCACCCACTGTTCCCTTTTTCTGGGTTGAACGTCAAGCAGCGACCTTTGAGACGAGCCGTGTTTGTGGGTAAACACGAGAGGTCTGGTGGACTGTCAACACACACACACCTGCACACGCCACATGTTGATGGGTGGCGCAAAGCATGCTGGGAGAGAGGCGCCTGATGCTCTGCTGGAACATCACCATCAGTGAAGCAATTTTTTTATTTTTTATTTTATTTTATTTTATTATTGTTTTTTTTAAGTTTAATGAGTTTTGGAGTTCATAAAAGTGAAGTAAAAATACTTATGTCCTATGTGTCACAAATGGTGTAGTGGTACATCTGCATGACTTTAGTGCAGGCGGTGTGGGTTCAGTTCCCCCTAAGTAAGTGTGAATGGTTTTCTGTGTCTATACGTGCTTTGTAATTGACTGGCAAACAGTCCATAGTGTACAGTAGTCCGCCTTTTGCTCAAAGTCAGCTTGGATAGGCTCCAACTCCTCGCGACCCTGAGAAGGACGACCGGGATAGAAGATGGATGGTTATTGTATTTTACAGTTTTACATACAACATAACATAATCAACCGAGCTTCATCTTTTGTACATACCCCCAACAAGGAATTAGTTTTTGGTTGTGCATGTTTCTACAGTATGTTTGTGGATTTTGCAAAAAGTAAAAAGCCAATTTGGAAGACACAAAAGCACACAAAATGTTGATGGAGAGTCATTTAATGATGTAGCCCAATTTTGAGAAATATTACAAAATCACCAAGGAACAATTTTTTTATAGTGGTTTTTCTTTTTTTTTTTTGGTTCATTTGGCGGCACGATTACGTAAAAAAAACGAGGGCTTTCACGATCAAATGTTTTTAGAATCAATTATCCCATAGATATTTCGAGTACTTGAATAATCGCCCTCACCTCAAAAAAAATAAATAAATAAATAAATGTTTAAACTACTAACGTATTTTATTCTGAATTCTGAGGGGTGGCGGCACGTTGGACGACTGGTTAAAGCGTCAGCCTCACAGTTCTGCGGAACCGGGTTCAATCCCGGCCCCGCCTGTGTGGAGTTTGCATGTTCTCCCCGTGCCTGAGTGGGTTTTCTCCAGGCACTCCGGTTTCCTCCCACATCCCAAAAACATGCATGAATTGGAGACTCTAAATTGCCCGTAGGCATGACTGTGCGTGCGAATGGTTGTTTGTTCCTATGTGTGCCCTGCGATTGGCTGGCAACCAGTTCAGGGTGTACCCCGCCTTCTGCCCGATGACAGCTGGGATAGGCTCCAGCACGCCCGCGACCCTAGTGAGGAGAAGCGGTTCAGAAAATGGATGGATGGATGGATGGATTCTGAGGGGTGTACTTCTATTCTTAAACTACATACGTTGGTACTGAGTGTATGGTATAAACTGTACAGAATTTGAGGCAACCACATTAGCCTTTACTAAATGGTTAGCATTCGAGATTAGCATTAACATGCTAGTGATTACCATTTTAGGAAGAAAAAAAAAACGCTAACTACCATTCAGCTCACTCATACATAGTTTAGATTACACATCTAATACTCATAAAAATCACTTACACTTACTTCGCTCCTCTGTCTGTTGCAAAAATTGTTGTTGTTTTTTTGGGGGTCCCGGCGAAGCTTAGAGGGTGAAATTCTGCATCGAACTATTTTTGAAGTCGATTTAGCCAAATTTTGTATTTTATTTTTTTCCCCCCAGCCCTCAAAAACACCAATTCAGATTTGGTGGAACTGAATTGAATTCCATGTTATTTTGGTGCAAATCCGGACAAGAGTGCAGGTCCACAATTTTCCAACATTTTCCTTGTCAACAATTTTTCATGTGTTGCGCTGATGAGAATCTACACGGGGTCCGACGGTTTACGACGGAGTTCTGTTCCTACGGCGGTGATGTAACCCAAATTTGTATGCACATCGGAACACTAACCTACGCTAACGCAGTAGTGAAGTCATAATTCACAGTAAATGTTTGGATGAAAAACTCTTCTAGGCCATAAATACAAACAATGAAATGAAAAACTTTAAGTAGGACGGTAACTCAACGTGCCTTTTTGTGCCCCGTGACCACATATTCTAATGTTGCCGAGCAAACAAGTTCATTGTGCATCGAAGACAAATGCACAGTGATCCAAATTGGATTTTTCGGTCTTAGTGGAGGTCTGCGCTTGGCCTTTTACAATATATCTTGAAAATTCACTAAATGGACTTCGTGCTAATCTAAATGGAGTTGCTAATGCAGCTGGTGTGTGATTAGAAACGTGTGTAAGGTGTAAACAATGTAAAAACATCAATATTGAATGTGTATTACATGCTGTTGATAGTGTACACAAACTTGTTGAGTATATGCACGGTAACCAATGAGGCCTGGAACGCCTGCGATGTTCTTCGCGTGTCGCTTCCCGCTCAGTGGCTCACTAGATCGGAATTCATCAAGGCCCTAATGCTCGTCCATCCGTCGGAGTCGTCGTACATGACGAGAACAACGGCGGCAGCCATGACGGTCATGGGTGGGGAGGGATTAATTCAGGCATGCCGGATCAAGCCCGGGCAACATCTGGAGATGACTTGTCACAGAAGGTCATCGCACTCGGGGCCTTTGTCGCAGATCTGTCTGCTGGATCTCCACCTACGGCAACCAGTCCGCTCTGCTCGCGTCCTTCGGGATGAGCGCGCCGAGGCGTGATTGACAAACAAATGGGATTGATCATCATCTCCCCTCCCCCGCCATCAAAACATGACACACGCATTGTAATCTCTAATTCTCCTAGATTTGTATTTCCCCCCCCCCCCCCCCCCCCCCACGCGCACTTGTTCACACGCAACCTCACACACCCGGCTTTTGCAAGCACTTTCACCGGCCGCTTCATTAGGTACACCTGTTCCTATCTCAAATTATAGTGATACTAATGCTCAGTTTTGAGGTATTCATTTAACAAAGGATTTTTATAGCACTTAGCATTTTTCTTGCTTACAGTTGTTGTTTTTTTGTATTGTAATACGTTTAGTGTGTTTAAAAAGTATGTTTTAATAGGTTTATGTGCGTTTTCTTTTAAATATGGTCTCTCTAGATGGCAGATTTTCACAGATTGCTGGTGGGTCTGGAACATATTCCCTCTGATAAACAGGGGGTTACTGTATTTACCCCTATTGTATCACATAAGGAGCTGTTTGTAATATAAATTAGACAACCACAAAATTAGAAAAAGCGCTCAGTATGATGCAGTGCAGTTCTACACCTCTGTAAAGGGTTGCATTTGAAAACTTTCCCAGGAATTAAAGGGAAAATCTTTAGGATGTTACATTGATAAAATGGGATTAAAGTGGAATTTTATAACATTCCAGGCTAGTCTATCAAAGGGAGATTAAATGTAGTTGGAAAAATATGTCTGAACATCAGCACGATGCTGTTTTAAAAAATCAGAATAAACTGTCCAAAGCCATAGGTGGTTGCATAGAAGCAGATCGGGGTCCTGAATAAATTAATTAGTAGAAAATAGATCTTACATGAACGGATAATAAACTGACGTAATGGCCTTTTGGAAAGTCTTTCGACCGTCAACAGTCTTTTGTGGTGTCGTTGTGATGACGCCGTCCTTTGTTTGTACCCGGAGCAAACCCTTTACAATACAGCTGTTTATCTTTGGCTCTACACTGCAAATGAGAGAGAACAAGAGAATAACATCATGCTGTGACGTGAAACTGCTTTCCCTTCATCCCGTTGTTACCTGCATCCTATTACAAGTGCGCTGGACGGTGCTTGTATGAGCTCATTGTGCCACTGGGTCTAAATAGAGTCTATTCAGGGAGGGGGGGGGGGGGGGGGTCATTGGAGAGACCCTCCAGATGCTGTAGTGCATGGCCAATCTGTTTGTTCATTTGGCTGTGAGTGGGGCCAAAGGTCACCCGAGCCGCGAGACCCTCGACATAATGAGCGATACTGTTTATTTGAATCAAAATGAATGCTCAGGCAACACAGCAACAGTTGTGCTTGTAATTAGCGTCGTCACGACCTTGAACACCGCCGCGGCTGGCTCGATACATCATCTACCCTAGCTCACTGTCCGTGCTCACGGAACCGTTTTGTCTGAGCTTTGTTTTGCAGGCTTAATCCTGAAAATCCTCTGCTGTCACAATGAATATGTTTCCCAGTCTGACCAACAGACATGAGCCTCCTTTCCAACAAGCTGTGGAAAACCTTTCCAACTGCTGTTTTGTGTTTTCCTTTGTCAAAAGTTGTGAAGGTTACTGCCATAACCAAGGTTGCCACAGTTACCTTGAAAAAGAGATTACTGATTACTTTAAAAGTAAACAAGTTAGATTACAAGTTACTTTGTTACATTCAGCAGCTGCATAAGGCTCATTAACTAGGATATAACATACTTATCAGACAGAATTTAAAGATCGACATAACACAATATGAACAGATATACGGATATAAATCATAGCACTCGCTAAGCTAACAGAGCACTGAACTTTGCATAGTATGCTAATTTAGCACATAACGGGTAGGTATGACACACTTCAACAACTGAATGGTAAAATTGTTTACACACGAAATGGTGGCATGAACTTATTGCTCATGGACACACACTCCGGGAGAGGATAACTATATTAGGTAATGCTGTATGTGAAATACTGCTAGCTTTGTAACTTTAATAACTGCATCACTCACAATATCGTAACTTATCGCTCTCAAACCGCTCTCTCTTTTTCCCGTCGTTCAAGCTACAGAGCAGCCACGGAAGTAGCACCTGTATTCCCCTGCCAAAAAAAAAAGCATAAACAAGAGACACACTCACAGTCTTGAATGACAAAAAGACAAATGATGCCTTTTCTCAAAGAAAAATCCAGGGTCCCAAAATAACTAATTCTCCACCAAACAATGGAAAGTGTAACACAATTTGAGTTTTTTTAACTTGATATAGTCAAACGTTGAATTACATTGGCACCCTTTCTTTGGGGTACCAATCCCAGAAGTAAAAATATCTAAAGGGTGGAGCCAGACACTGCCATTTGTTGTTTGGGAAGGGGTAATAAGAGTGTGGGGAGGATCATAAAGCTTTAAAATATAAAGAAATAATAAAATAAATATCTGGTCACTACTTCACAAATTGCCGTCTATTGCAGGGGTTCTGGAACATACCCTCGCAATAAATGAAGGACTACTGTACCGTAAAAACCCATAAAAAGTGATTCCTTGAAAAATGCAAAATTGGGGCGGTGCGAACAATGAACCGCGATATAGCGGGCGAACGCTCCACATAGAGAAAGGTGGCAATTTGATGGCTTTTTATTCTACACCACACCAAACTTTTCCAAGCGTCCCTTAAGGACCTCAACTAAAGGGTGTGTCCCAAGATTTTTGGCCGTCTCTTAAAGATTTTCTCCAAGATTCTATCGTTTGATGTGTCCCCCCCGAGACCTTATGTGATCTAGTTTACACTGTCCTCGTGACGGTGCTTTTTATAGGCCTGCCGTCCCCTCGCTTGGGGAGCAGGCCCACATCGGCCCAGTACCTCAGCGTGTTCAGTTTCGAAGCGTCAGACCAGGGGGTCGGTCATATTGGAGGATAGAAGGGAGAGGGGGAAGTGGTGGGGGCGCGGAGGGATAATGTGTAGTAATCTCCGCACCACCACCGCTGGCGCAAATGAAGTCACATACGATTATTACGTAAGCGGGGTTGAGCGGGCCGGTTTTTAAGACCAGTGAATTACTAGAGTGTGTTTGTGTCGTGCGGCTGTGTCACTGTATGGCTGCCATCATAGTCACCGTTACGTCATACCAATCATACAGCATCACATGTATTTTGGATTCATGTTTGATGCTTGTACGTAAGCAAGGTTTTGCGCTGAGATATGCATAATAATCATCGTCGTCATCATCTTAATAATAATACACAGTATAGTGGAACAATTCTAATGCAATATTACTATCAAGATAAAGTGTTAGACAAAAATGAATTAAATATAGATAAATAAGCAAACTAAACATAATTTGATGTAATGCATCATAGCTTAAATATCCAACAGTTTTGGGGAATTGCATTTTTTATTTCTTGCTTTTGTTTTATTTTTGTTTATAAATGTTTAAACGTCGGCACGGTGGCCGACTGGTTAGAGCGTCAGCCTCACAGTTCTGAGGTGCGGGATTCAATCGCGTCCCCGCCTGTGTGGAGTTTGCATGTTCTCCCCGTGCCTGCGTGGGTTTTCTCCGGGCACTCCGGTTTCCTCCCACATCCCAAAAACATGCATTAATTGGAGACTCTAAATTGCCTGTAGGCATGACTGTGAGTGCGAATGGTTGTTTGTTTCTATGTGCCCTGCGATTGGCTGGCAACCAGTTCAGGGTGTACCCCGCCTCCTGCCCGATGACAGCTGGGATAGGCCCCAGCATGCCCGCGACCCTAGTGAGGAGAAGCGGCTCAGAAAATGGATGGATGGACGAATGGATGTTTACACGTATATCTTTTACATTTTTACAATTTGTTTCCTGTACTGAGACAGCACTACAGCTAATCGATTATCAAATTAATGGACAACTATTTTGATATTTCGATTAATCTTTTAGAGACCTTGTTTCACTTAAAATTGTCAAAATCCTCAGAATTTCAGACTATAATAATATTTTCCCAAATTTCTCTAGTCTTCCATTCAAGCAGACTGACTCTCTTTGTGTTTAATCAAAATAAGACATTTGCAAACTAAAATCTACTTTTATTTTGGAAAACCGTAATCAACATTTTTGGCAATTTTCTGACATGTTATGGAGCAAACCAGTAACTAAATCATAATCAGTATGTGTGTGGATTTTCTGCACTGTCAATTTGAAATAATATCCTGTCTTTGAATAAAGGGATCAAATTTTAAAAAATTCTGATTCACTAATTAAGCGAAAAAAAAATAATTGACAGATGAATCAGTTATTAAAAAAATTCATGAGTTGCAGCCCTAAATTTATTTGTAAAGTTTTAAATTATTTATTTCTACTTATGTATTTATTTTCAAATCTTTTTATTATAATTAGTGTCCTATAAAGGGGGCAATATCTGGCATCTGCCCGCTCCCACGAGCCTCTGTGTGAACCACCCCGGGCTGCCCTGGAAGGCTGGTAGCAGGTGTGGTCGCCACGAGGCCCCTTGGCCGGCTCACCTTGCCGGGGGATGGATATGACAATGGGGTGGGTGGGAGGGGGCTTGCTTTGGAGCGGGCGTGGTCGGAAGGAAGCCCTTTTGATTATCCCTGGCCGTGAGGGGAAAAAGGACAGGAAACACACACACACGTGTTAATATAATCAGCGGTGTCGCACTCCAATGATGGACGGGAAGGAGATCCAGGGATGAAATATGGGATGGTAAACAGGAAGTTGGAGGTCATAGGGTTGCGTGTGGCGTCACTAATGAGGGAGGAATCCACACCAGATTGTGTTTTGCTGCTGTTTTTGCTGCTGTTGTTGTGTGGCACATTTCCACCGTGCGGCCTCTGCTTTGGCAACACGCACACACCACTTCCCCTCCCCTTGGCTCTCTTCGCGTCATGAGGTGCATGCACACAGGTTCATGTCATGGCCAAGGTTGGTTAGCTGGCTCGCTCTCCGCTGAGCCGTGCCTGCTCGCCATCTCACTAAATCCAACATGTTTCCTGGAGGTTGCCACCTCAGTCGTCCAGAGGGAGGGAATGCGAAGCTATGCTATCTGACAAATCCACACGTTACTTCCAAAGTGGAAAATTGATATAGACCCTGTAAAGTCAATTCAGAGATTTGTTTCGCAATTCGTTATACATGTTTGAAGATAATTGCTGAAAATGTGCAAAGAATTAAAACTATGTAGTACTAAATTGTGGAGATACAGCGTTGAACTGTTTTTCACCATTTCAAGTTTTCCAGATTATTATTTTTTTGTTTGTTTGTATTCCTAGCTAAATTGGTGCCCAGTGATGCACTTTGGAGCCCCTCCCCCACTGTTTAAGAACTTGTGCACCTTTGTTGGCATCAGCGGTTGTCCGGCACAATTGCGACATGCAGTTAGCTAGCTAGCTACGCCTACACCCCGAAAATGCATCTTCCCTTCGGATAGTTCACTGACTTGTCCACTTTAGAGCGCCTCGTTTTCAGCCGTGACTGGGCGCATGTCACACAGAGAAAGGCGGAAGTGTGGGGAGGACGGATTTCTTTTTTTTTTCTCTCTCTCTCAAGTCTAACTTGGCACCCAGGGAGTGGACCGGGACTTTGGGCTGGCTTGGTCGCTTTAGGGTGCATCGTTGCCGTGATGTGGAAAAGCCACGCAACAAACCGTTGGGATTTCGTCCAACCACCAGAGACTGTAAGCAGATATAGTTTCACGGCGCAAACATGTAGAGTCGGCATTAGAAAGATGCCAGACGTAATAGCATCCATTTTTCCTGGTCGTGGTAGTGGTGTTTGGTTGACAGTTGAGCGGGCGCGGTTTCAGCACATTCAGCGGACACGCCCCACAGCGTTTGACAGCAGAGAGAATACTTTGATTTTTTTTTTTCTGATTTTGAAGCCCTTTTTTTTTAATATATTTGGTGATTTATTTTTTTTTAACATTGAAATTTGGCTGGGTTCTTAAGAACACCCTTGTCTGTGGTGTGTTAAATTTAGAAGACATTTATTTTCACTGTTCAGGGGCTTTAAACTATGGCTGCAACTAACAATTATTTTAATAATCGATTAGTCTGTCGATTTTTTTTTGATTAATCGATGAATCTGTTTTAAAAACTTAAAATGTTCATCCCTTTATTAAAAAACAAGACATTATTTCAAATTTCAATTTCAAATGTCAGAAAATAAGCAAAAATGTTAATAATTGATTTCCAAAATAAAATGAGTCTCAATCTTATTTTTTTGAAACAGAAACATAACCAGTCTGCTCTGATATTATAATAAATATTAATATTTACTGTTTTATTGTTATAATAAATATCATTATTAAAATGCGCTGTTGAGATGCTGAAATTCCGACAATTTTGACAATTTTAAGTTAAGATCGCTAAACGCTCACTCGATAATCAAAAATCGTTATCAGTTAATTTGATAACCGTTGCACTTCTACTTGAAACTCATGCCAAGCAAGTGCCAGATAGGCTCATGATTCACTCTTAATTGCCTAAATTGAAAAAGTCAACAAGTTATTCAAAATAATAGTAATAAAGGCAGACTTTTTTGGGGGGGGCTACAAAGCCCTCTGACGCGGAATTTATTTGTTTAATGCTTGTGTGTGCGTGCGTGCGCACACGTGTGTCTGCATTGTTTGCAGATTCGGCGAAGGAGGCCGACGCCCGCCACCCTCTTCAGAGTAGCCGACCAGGCGTCGCCCGAGGACGACCAGTCCAGCCATCAGGTAAAGGTGAAGTCGACCCCTTTTCATACTATTGCTCATTTGTGTGTTGCTGTTACTCATCTTCTCAGAATTTCTTCATTGTTTTATCTTATTAATTACATTGGTGTCACATGGTTGAATTCAAATTGTATTTATAATATATATAATATATAATTTTGTATAATCCAAAAAGGGAACTGCTTTGTCGGCTTATTTTCTTTTCTTCTATTTTCATTCTATTTCTCTCTTTCAAACTCAACACTGTGACTCGCTGCGTCTCAATTATGCTTTTTTAATTTTTTTTAATTTTATTTTTTTTCCCCCCAATCCTCGCCTCTTCTTCTCCCCACTGACATATACTATCCCCATACTGAGGGTGGTGACAAAACACCCAAAAACAAAGAAAATAATGGACACCATATGAAAATGTGTAGTGTGCAAACAAATGTTTTATTTAATTATAATTATTCAACTATGATATTACTATTACTTTTTTATTTTTTTAACTATGATATTTTACTTTAATTGTATGCTCGTGTCAAGCACCAATTATTGCTGATTTGTTGCTTTAATTGACATCTTTAAGCTATATATCAAATAAAACATACAGGGAATGGGCTGTACAATAAGTTTGTCTCCTTTTCGCGCAGTGGGTCGTCGGGGAGAACGGCGTCCTCAAACCAAAGCGAGTTAATCCAAATGTGTACCAGCCGCCATCACTCAAAGGTCAGTGTGAGTGTGGTTCCCTCTGTGTGTTTGTGTGTGTGTATCAACCTTATGTTTTTATTCCTTTTATTTGTTTTCTGCCACGCTTCACAATGCATACAAGCAAGGCCTTAAAATGTTTCATTGTATTATACAAGGTATTAACTTACTCCAGGACAGAAGGGAGGAAGGGCGGCAGGGAGGGAAGGAGGAAGGAAAGATGGTATGAAAAGAAGGAAGGAACCAAGGATGGTATAAGGGAAAGGAGGAAGGATGGAACATAAGATGGAAGGATGAAGACATATTAGAAGATAAATAGAAGGATGGAAGGAAGTTAGGACAGATGGATGGAAGAAAGGCGGGTAACATGGATGGTATGAAAGGAAGGAATGGTGGAAGGGTGGAAGGAAGGAAACAGATGTATGAAAGGAAGGAAGTACAAAGGAATCCAAGAAAGATAAGCTAACAAGGAAGGTATGTAAGGAAAGAAGAAAGGGAGTAAGGATGGACAGAGGGAAGGATGAACTTTAGGATAGAAGGGCAGATAGAAAGAAGAAAGGATGGAAGGAATCTTGGATGTGTGAAAGGGAGCAAGGAATGTGGGAAGGAAACATGGATGTATGAACAGAAGGGAGGGAGGGAGGAAGGAAGGAAAGAGAGAAGGGTTGAAGGAAGGAAGTAAGGAAGGCTACTACTGCACTACTCTCCACCAGCTCAACACACACAAACCCACAGCCATACTTAAAGCCCTAACACTGGGTTTGAAACCCTAATTTGAAATCATAACCCTTGTTTCACACCCTTACCCTCACTTGAAACCACGATTTGAAACCCTAACTACAAACCCTTAACCCAGGCTAGTGTAAATGTAATAAATTGGAGTGTAGAGCTACTTTTGGCCCACCTTTTATGTAGTAAATTGTTTTTAGTGTAAACATGACAGCAGGTTGTGTATGTTTGTTTGACGGGAAAGGGGGCGGGGATTAGACCAGGACAGCTGTGAGTGTGGATCATCCAGGATTACAGTCAGTTGTGTGTACAGCTGTGCAACACACACACACACTCACACTCACACACACACTCACACACAAACACCCTGCAAATGCATACATTAACACAAAGACCCTTTTGTGCTCTTATCCATGAGGCGTCCAGAGTGCGCACCGATGTTCTATATCGAGAAGATATCTCACGCCTGCATCTGCGCCTTTGAGAGCGCACGGCCGCGTGTCATGCGAAGGTTGCATAAGCGGCCTTCTACCAGAATAGGTGACCCAACGCGGCGCCCGGGTGTGCGTCCCACGCGGTGCGAAGCGAGGTGACCCAGAGGAAGAGAGCGAGGCGATGTTACGAAAGAGAGGAGGGTGAATCAGCGTGGCAAAGAAAGTCGAGTAGAGACGCAACAAACGTTTCGACGGTAAACATTAGTGTGAGGTAATTAGGATGAAGGGGCGGGAAGTACTCATGATACTGGAATTGTGCGATATATACATCACAATATCGATAAGTGAACTAAAAATTAAGTATCTCCATATTATATAAAAATTAAATATGTCCATATTTTAAGACAAGAAAAACCCTGAGCCTTGTACTTGAAAATAATAGTGTTCATCGTGCAGGAATGGATAGTCATAGGGGAGGAGCCTGTTGTCAGGGCTACAGAGCACTGTTCAAGTTTAATCATCGAACAGCGACCACAAAGATGTTCCTCACCCTGGTGGTCCTGCATCAGATGCTCCGTAGCCTTCCTGCCTTACAGGAGCGGATGGAAGAGAGGGTGTGCGGGATGTGTTTTCTTACCTTCATTACGATTGGATGCCATCGTGAAGGCCTTGACCAAAAAACAACTGTATACTCTACCAAAATAAGTATAGCATGTTCAAGAGACATGTACACGACGAGCACCTCATGTAAACAACAGCGTCTCTTCCCGAAAATACGCTGATTTTGCCAATGTGGCGCCAGTAAACAACAGCGTCCAATTCTGGAACTAACGGACTTGTCTGTTACAAGGGAGCGATTTGAGTTCCAATCGGCTAACACCATTCTGTCCGTTAAATCCAAAGTCGGTTGTGTCCAAGTCCGTTAAATCGAGGTTCTACTGTACATAAGGTACAGTCGTGTTTTGTGCTTGCATTTTCCGTCTTTACAGCTTATGTGGAGAGCAACTGTTATTACTGTGCTCTTTTAACAGTACAATACTAGTGAGGGCAATTTTTGTTGCGGGAAAAAAAAATGTTAAAAACTAATTTGGGTGGGGCTGGAACAGAATTGCATTTCCATTCATTTCAATGGGGGGAAATGATTTGAGATACACGTGTTTTGAGATATAAGCATGGTTACAGAACAAATTTAACTTGTAACTCAAGGCGCCATTGTATGACCCTCCCCTTAGCTAACTTTAAAAGTAAATAATAGATCAACTTAATAATATTGAAAGACAAATAAAAGGTGCTGTATGCTAACGTGCCATTATGCGTGGCGGTGGTTCTAATTTGTGGCATGTTTTTCTCAAATATTTTTCTCTAATTCTGACTTTGGCCACTTCAGGGGTTTAAGTTTGACTACAGAGGTTGTGCTCTGATGCAAAAACACAACAGAAACATCAGTTTTCTGACAAATGTTTGATAGTGTTACTGTAAGACAAAACAACCATACAGTAATATTTTGTTATGAGGAAACAGAGCGAGCTGAAGCGTGGTCAAAACAAAATACCATACCCCTCTTATCCTTGTGTCCTTGTGTTTGTGTACCGTCATCTCCCCGTGTGTTTGTGTCTGTTCGTGTGTGTGTGTGTACGTAGCTGTGCAGAAGATGGCCGAGGCACACATGCAGAACTTCGGCGTCCGCCCTCCTCTGGAGGACCCTCACGAGGGCGAGGAGGATGACGACCTCGAAAAAGCTGCTGGTGAGGAGGAGGCTCTCGTTCCACCGTCAAACTGGGCCGCCAGCGACTGTGCTGCACACATTCTTGTTTCTAGTTTCTATAAAAGGAAGAATACACCCAGTAGAACTGCTCGCACAAGTGAATACCTCGTATTTGATACTGCAGGCCTCTTGGGGGCAGTATACTATTCATCTTTCTGTTCATTTTAAGGTTAAAAAAAAACTAAAATAAGTAAGCATATAATGAGATAATGCCTCATAGTTGATACTCCAGGCCAATCAGAGGAAGAATACTACTTCTATTTGAATTTGTTTTAAAGAAAAAAAAACTACTACTCAAAATGTGATCCATTGAAAAGAAAGACGCATCTAATACGCTTTGAAGCTACAATAAATAATAGCACGAGAGAGTGCTACGTATTTTGCATTCCAGTCCATGAGAGGGCAGCATACTGTCCCTGTTTGTTTGTTTGTTTTAAAGGGGGGGGGGGGGGGGAAGCATCAACTAGCCCTTTAAAGCTACTACAGTGATGAGATATTAGTTTTTCATTCCGTGGCTGCGCTTGTAAATCAAAACACTTGTATCTCTAATCAACTTCGCCCATTGAAATGAATGGAAATGCCAATAACCCGTTCCAACCTTTGAGAACCCCCCCCCCCCCCCCCCCCCCCCCCAAAAAAAAAAATGATTTTGTTTTTAATAAGGAAAATAGCTCTCTGTTTTACATAATAAATATAGTAGTAACATAAATAAATAGAAGGTAAATAATTAAACAGTTTGTACTTCATGATTAATTCACTGCAGCTTCTTCTGGTATGCGTTACTTGGCCACCAAGTTGCACTATAATACAGTCATAAAGACAAACAAATAAGACTTCACAACCACTGTAAGTGACTCAGTCAACTGCAGCAATATTAGTCATTTTTCACAGGGATAAAGAATATATGCCTGTGAGTAAGTGTTATATTAGCTGTCTACATGTGTTGTGTTCAAATATCATTTTCTTAAGGTGTTATAACACCGCCACATTGATGGTATTCGTTAGCCTGTCGACGGCATTTTGCATTGTTTGTTAGCATTAAGCTAAGTGGACTTTGCTAATGCAAAGTATGCGGTTGTTTTAAACGTCTTTGTTTTATGTTTAGTATGACAGTAAACTTTAACTGGGTGTGGAATTAAATAGTTTGAAGTCTTTTTTGGATGAGTTTTTTTTACTATCTACCAAAGTACCGCTTTTTGTGAATTGAGTCGAGTTCACTTATTTGTCACTTGCTTTCAATTTAAACGACGTCACATATCTCGAAAAACTCCAAAGTAGGGTCACTGGTGTCTCAAGACGCCACTGTATCTGTACGTTAAGCACTAGCAAATGCCTCATATTAGACACTGCAGGCCTTTTGGGGGTCGTTTACCAAAGTTTTTTCATTTGAAAGAAAGAAGCTTCTGACAGCCCAAAAACTACAATAAGTAAGAATAGCACAAGTGAGTGCCATATATTTGACACTCCGGGTCTTTAGGGGCCACTATAGTCCTCATGTTTCTATTATTTTAAAGAAAAACAAACACCTGCACCAATAGCTATTTAAAGCTACAAAAAGTAAGAATAGCACAAGCCAAAGACTAATATTAGACACTGCAGCCCATTAAGGGGTGAAAAAAAAATCACCTAACAGCTACTGCATGCAAGTCCAGCACGAGGTAAAAGTATTAACCGATAGGGTGTATTCTTTCTTTGGGTTTGTGTTTATTCTCCCTCTTCCGGATCATTTTGTGTCACTCCCCCCCGACCGTCAATCCATCTCCGGGACCATCCTAAAACAAAAAAAAAAGTAAAAGTACTTCCTCTCCATGCTCAGACCACCAGGAGATGGGGACCAGCGACCCGTCAGAAGTGGCTCCCGGCGCTCAGGAGACGGATAAGCTGATCCAAGCATTGCACGTGGAGGAGGAAGAGGAGGAGGGGGAGGTGGGTGAAGGTAGAGAAGGCCAGGGGACGACGGAGGAGAACAAATCGCTGGGGAGTAACTGAGGAAATACACATTTGATATCAACTAACAGGACTGCACAGTTCACTTGCCTCCCTTTTGCTTCTGAAACCGAGGCCAGTGTGACTTCATGAAGAGCAGTCTAAACACTAACCTTTTAGCTACCAACACTAAAGTCACATCCTTGCACAGAAACAAAGCTGTTAAATATGCGCTGGGATGTCCCATTGCAAAACGACACCGGTTTTGAGTACTGTGGAACCTCTAACATAATCTATACGTGTGGTTTTTGAAACCGTCTTTCCCCATTGTAAGTAAAGAAAACGGAATTCATATGTTCCAAGGGTCATACTCATTCATGCATCATTCGTTCTTTCCACGTTAAGTTGGCAATCGAAATAGAAAAACAATTATTTATAAAAAAATATTTTTTAATTCATTCCCTGCTGTGGACATTTATATTTGTCAATTGGAATCCAAACGTTTACTGCCACCGGCATATATTCGTCAAGTACGTTTTTCAATGGGTTGGTATGGAAGATCTCGCCCTGTGTAAACAACTGTAAAGAATAACAGATCCGTGTAGATGGCGGTGTTGCATTGCTTTGAATTTGAGATCAGCACTGCTTTTGAGTAGAAGACAAAGATTAGACGGTGAATCACAAAATGCCAACATGGAAGTCGGACAAGTTTAGGCACCTCACACTCGAACAGAGTACGTGTGGTATACACAGAGTATGTGCCACGGTTGGTATTAGAAAGTGTGTGTCGCGATCGTGAGCAAGGATAGCACAGTTAATGGAGTCAATGACAAATATAGATATAGTACAGACAGTTCCTGGCTTATTATACAATGGTTGAAAAAGGAAAGAAAATTTCAGTGATTTGCCCCAAGTAGTCCACACGTTGTGTTCCGTGTAAACAGGAATGAGTTCATACCTATGCCATTGAACAGACAAACTGTTGGCGAAAGCAATTGTCTTGTCTTCCTGTTTTGCATTTTTGATGTAATCCTAAAATTTTAATTAGATAAAAAAAAAAAAAGAAAATAATGACAATTTTATTTACATTTTTGATTTTCAATTGCCAATTGAAAATAGAAACGACTGATACGCAGATTCTGAGTGTCACCACCAGGAAGTGTTTTAAGTCACATTTTAGCATCTTAACAGTCATACAAGTATCCCCCCCCCCCCCCCCCCCCCCCCCCTGGCTAATTTGGACATATTCTAAACTCTCGCAAGGTTTGTTGCCTATAGAGGTTCCACTGTACAGTATTTTAAAGCATGGCCTTTTCCACCACTTAATATGCATATACCACCATCTAGTGGCTACCAGTAATGACAAATTATCAGCTGCAATTGTCTCCTTTCTTATTTTTAATGAAAAAATTTCAAACAAAGAAAAATGTCAAACAAAAGAAACACTGTGTTTTCAGTAACACACCAAAAATGTGTAACATTAGCACGGCGAGTGTTCAGTTGTTTGGTTTTTGGTAATGGACCTTTAAAGGGCGAAGCTACCTCGCATGTTCTCCAAGCCGATATCACGTCACCAAATCTTTTGGTTCCTTTTCTACTCATCTTTTTAACGCCACCAGACAGGTTTGTGATTGAACGGATCATAGAAACAGTCACCATGGGTACCATTTGACTGAGATTTTCAACAAAACTCCCCTTCACACTTTTGCGCTGCTGTTTGTAAAAAACAAATAATAATAAAAAAAACAAAAAACTTTTGAACAATCTAATGACTGGATGATGAGGAACTCATGTATTTAGACTTTGATTTCCTCCTACTTACTTTCTCCTCATCCTCCCCTTCCTCTTCCTTTCTCGCCGGTCCAAGGGATGCCTGAGGTCACCACTCTTTATTTTGATTGTTTTCCATTGACTTGTTTTTAAATGTGATTGCTGGTGGTTGTTTTTAAGTGACCAACTGTAAAAAACAATGTCAGAGTAAAAAACTTTTTCCCTTACTGGTGTTGTCTTCTTTACTATGTCTGAAACACATAATACACATTATAACAATGTCCCTTGAGTCTGGACACATGCACATTTTCAAGAAATGAAATTTTCAAATAAATTGTATTCCAATGGAATATTTAACAAATAGCACATCCAGTATGATTTCCTTCGTTTTTGATGCAAAGGTTGATGCCCTTGGCACAATTCACATGAACTTGATGCAATAACTCCACTTGCCATCAATAGACTATGTTTCCAGTCTTTACGAACACTGTATAATAATATAATAAAGGTAATCTAAATTACTTAATTTATTTTGGGCGGGACGTGACTGAACTCGATCGAACTGGCGTGCAGTGTGTCTTATAAACTTTGCTCTTCGTCCTAGCAGAGTCTCTTCTGTCACATAACACAACTGACTTTCCTCCACCCGTTCCACCCTGTTTGGATTGGTTTCATTTCTTCGCCTCCTTACCACACTCACCATTGTTCTGCACTTGTTGATCCCAAGTATTTAAGGTCCTCAATCCTTCTCTTCTCCCTGTAGCGTCACTCTTTCCCCTCTACTCCTCTCATTCATACACATTTTGTTTTGCTTCTGCTAATCTTCATTTTGCTCATTTCCAGTGCATGCCTCCACCTTTCTAAATGTTCCTGCACCTGCTCCTTGGTTTCACTGCAGATCACAATGTCATCTGCAAACATCATGGTCCACGGGGATTCCAGTCTAACCTCATCCGTCAGCCTTGCCATCACTATTGCAAAAGAAGAAGGGGCTCAGAGCGGATCCCTGATGCAGTCCCACCTCCACCCTAAACTCCAACGTCACATCTACAGGACACCCCATGACTGTTCTGCTGCCCTCATACATGTCCTGCTGTATTATTCTAACATACTTATTTGCCACTCCTGACTTCCTCATGCAGTACTACAGTTCCTCTGTGGATACCCTGTCATAGGCTTACTCTAGATCTAAAAAGACACACCGCGGCTCCTTCTGACCTTCTCTGTAAGTCTCCATCAACACCCTCAAGCCAAATAATGCATTTAAAAAAACGGCTAATAACAGTAAAAACCCATAATCAGAACTGTACGCAGTTCAGTTAGCGTTACTGTATGCCACCGAAACAGGAAGTTCAGTCAGTGCACCTCTTGGTAAAGTGTTTTCCCACGACGGCAGTGGTCACCTGATCTTTGGATATCAATTTTCGGTTGCGTTTCGTCACTTCAAGTGTCAAGTATACAGTTGCGTTTTGAAACGCTGGTGACATCTTCAAGACTTTTCCATGAATGTGTTTAGTTTAATCTTTAATCGAGTTAACTTTCGCGCTGCCTCGAAATTAGGTTAAATATATACTTTGTGTATCTGCACTTAAACAAATGTGACCCCGCTGTTGACAAATAACCCCCCAAACACCTGAACAAAACAAAACATTCTGTCTTGTTTGAGGAAAACATTTCAGGAAATAACGGCGATCCAAATCCGCGCACGCGCAAACGGTCGACGTGATGACGCGATTGGGCGACAGGCGATTACAATGACTGGATTTCTCTTTCGTTGTCATTTGTCGTCTTCGGAAGGTCGTAAGACTGGCAGGAAAACTTGGCAGTGCGATGATGAAGCGGTAAAACAAGTAAGTAAAAAAACAACAACAAAGAAATGTTGTCATTGTAATGAAGACATGAGTCAAAAGTGATTGTAAACAACGGTTTCTCGCGAATTAAGAGTGTGGAACATTCCACGCACAGCTAGCAAAGGGAGGAAGGTAAATTAGCCATTTTTGTGAGCTAACTGGGGCAGCTAGCAGCAGTAAGATAGCAACAATATCACATGCTCGCTTATTTATAAACGATTGATAAATGATTATGTATTAGCCTCTGACTGTTATGTTGTATTTTGTTGTTAGGAGTCTGTTAGCTTTCTTGGTTACCTGACATCTTGACTCGTAACTTATAACCAGCGTAGTTCACAGATTTTTGTTTTTGTCCCTGATGTGGTACAAATAGGCTTTCTTTTACACGTAAAGTAATATAATAACTAATATAAGGTGTCATGTATTTTAATTGTCAACTGTGGAGAGATGACTAATGGGAGAGACTTTTTGTTTACCTCAAGATAATTGAAACTTGAGA
The DNA here is from genome assembly GCF_024500385.1 of Phyllopteryx taeniolatus. Lineage (NCBI taxonomy): Eukaryota > Metazoa > Chordata > Actinopteri > Syngnathiformes > Syngnathidae > Phyllopteryx > Phyllopteryx taeniolatus. The sequence goes on from NC_084517.1 coordinate 16,201,331, forward strand.
GGTTGTGATTCACTGTTGGTGATGCTCTTCATTAGTGTAAAAAAAAAAAAAAAAAACATTAACATCGTTGATATGCCGTTAAAATTCACCATTATGAATTTATGGTATTACCATTAATTGTTTATTTGCAATATTTGTATTAAATAACATTTTTCTACGATTTGAAGGCAAAAACATACTATTTATTAGCTGACATGATACTCATCCTAATGTAGAGGAAACAAAAGTATCGGGACACGGGGCTGCCCTTCTGGGAAGACTTCGTGTTCATTTTGTGCCTTTTCTGTTATTGAGCTTCCACACCAAACCCATCCAAGCACAACTTTTATCGAGCTTGCTTGGGAACAGAAAAGGGAACATGCCACAAACTGTTCCCACGAAGGCAGAAGTGTACAATTCATTTCAAGGACAGTAATTGTCATACCAACACACATTTACACATGATATGGCATACAATTTGATATCCAAGGTCTCAGATTAGATTTATGTATTTATTATTTTGATTGCCTTTCAAATTACTGAATTGGCCACTATGTAAATGTGTAATATGTATAACTCTTTGAGTTGCATGCCATTGTATGAAAAGTGCTCTATAAATAAAGTGGGATTGATTGATTGATTGATTGAACAAAAAAAAAACCTTCAAAGTGCAAATCTCAAAATTTTCATATGCATGAGATGGAAATGCCCAATAATAAAAAAAAAAAAACTAGGCAAATATGTAGGAAAGTACATACAAAAAGAGGATTCAAGGCAACTAAATGCGAAACCTCATTTACTGCCCAACCCCAGATTAATTAATTACTTAATGACTTAAAAAGATGTCTTAATGTACAACCCCAATTCCAATGAAGTTGGGATGTTGTGTTAAACATAAATAAAAACAGAATACAATGATTTGCAAATAATGTTCAACTGATATTTAATTGAATACAATACAAAGACATCCATTCCTCCATCCATCCATTTTCTGAGCCGCTTCCCTTCGCGGGCGTCCTGGAGCCTATCCCAGCTATCTTCGGGCGGGAGGCGGGGTATACCCTGAACCGCTCGCCAGCCAATCGCAGTGCACAGAGAAATAAACAACCATTCGCACTCACATTCACACCTACGGGCAATTTAGAGTCTTCAATCAACCTATCACGCATGTTTTTGGGATGTGAGAGGAAACTGGAGTGCCCGAAGAAAACCCACGCAGGCACGGGGAGAATATGCAAACTCCACACAGGCAGGGCCGGGATTTGAACCCCAGTCCCCAGAACTGTGAGGCAGACGCTCTAACCAGTCGACCACCATGCCGCCACAATACAAAGACAAGATATTTCATGTTCAAACTGATAAACTTTGTTTTTAGCAAATAATCATTAACTTAGAAGTTTATGGCTGCAACACGTTCCAAAAAAAGCGGAAAAAAGAAGGCAGTGAACAGAGTGCTACAAATAGAAAAAAAAAATCACAAATAATTGGTTTGTAATTGCGTACAGATGTCAGAAAATGGCGGCAAAGCTGTGGCCTTACTAAATGAAGCTCCTCTCCTCATTTCCTTACTGGTGCTTGGCTACACGTATTGAACAGTTTATGAAAATATAGGCTTCAAGCTGTTTCATGCCTGTCCCAGTTGAAGTTTACTGTCAAACTATACATGAAGCAAAGAAAATTAGACTGTGTATTTAAAACAAACACATAGCCTTTAGTCTGCTAGCTTAATGCTAACACATAATGGTGAAAAACTTAACCCTTTAAGTAGCTGATATTTCAACGCAAGTGGTGCAGCAACACATATAAAAATTCAATATAACAGTACTCACAGCCATATATTCTTTATCCTCGGGGAGGTGCTATGACGCCTACTGTACGCCTGTGTACAATACACCTGTCTGTCTGTCCTGTACTGCCCCCAGGTGGCCAAAGTGGCCAGCAGCACAATGGCCATTCAGTTGACTGCAAAGTGTGACAAAAACTGTTTAATTCTGTTTAATTGTATTTAATAATGACATTACTGTATGCTTTTATTAGGAACAATATCACAGAGTGCTATTTTTCCCATTAATAAAAACACATTACCACAAGTTTTGTTGTTATGGGAGTCTGGAACGGAATAATGGCATTTCCATTCATTTCAATGGGGAGATATGATTTGAGATACAAGTGACTTGAGTTATGTGTGTTGTGACAGAACGAGCTAAACTTGTATCTCAAGGCACCTCCCTCCAATATATAATTAAAAAGATACATTGAAATTTGCTATTATTTTTGTGCTCAATACAGCACTTGACGACAGTAGTTCAGAACATTTATCCCAGTTGCCTGCGTGTTGGTTTTGAGGTCGCGCGGGGAAAATGTCGAGCCCGGAGTACGGGGAGCTCGGGGGCAGCCTGCCCGCCATCGCCTCGCTGAACGCGTCGTACTCCACCTCGCTGTCGCTGCCGTCCCCGTACCTGCTGCTGCCGCCGCCCGGCGAGCGCAAGCTCATCTCGGACGCGCGCCGTACATTCTGCCTTTTCGTCACCTTCGACCTGCTCTTCATCTCGCTGCTGTGGATCATCGAGCTCAACGTGAGCGTCCTCGGTGTTTGTTTTTGTCTATTTTTTTCTTTTTGGGCCATGTACAGTGTAAAGTTTGAATAATGTTTGCGTCCGCGTGGACTTTGTCTCCATGCAGATCTCCAGCACCATCTGGGACCGCTTGGAAAAGGAAGTCATCCGCTACAACTTTAGGTCTTCCTTCTTTGACATCTTTGTAAGTAGGCTGAATTTATTATGACAGTAAACCTCCATTTTGTTGCTCCGAGAGTCATCTGGTGGATCTAGAGCAGTGGTTCTCAAACTTTCTATGCCAAATATTCTATGTTCATCAAAAACAAGGCAAAGGTTGCAATTGTTTGTTTCTATGTGCCCTGCGATTGGCTGGCGACCAGTTCAGGGTGTACCCCGCCTCTCGCCCGAAGTCGGCTGGGATAGGCTCCAGCGCGCCCGTGACCTTAGTGAGGATAAGCAGAATGAAAAATGGATGGATGGAAAAGTACGTTTCATATTATTCTATTCTAATAAATACAATGGTAGCTTCGGATACAGGTTATCAATCCAAAAGTCTCTCTCTCTCTCACACACACAAACACAGTAATATTACATTTGAGTGCTGTGCCTTTAAATTCTCTCTCTCGCTCTCATTTGATCTCTCACCCACACACTCGGTTTACCCTGTCGTGCAGCAAGAAGGCTCTGTGTCGCTCATAAAAAAATCCACCATACAGTGAGACAGCGATTGGCAAGGGACGACTGTACTCGTGCATACCCCAATACCAAAGCACTTGCTGAGCGTTCAGTCACCGAGCTCAGATTGTACACTGTTTGCAGCCGCACATTTGTGTTGTTTCTGGGGTTGCTATGATATGCTGTGAGATGTATCTGAGGGCAGTTTTAATAAGTAACTTTTCCTCTTCCTGTTCTCAGCTCCTGGCGCTGTTCCGCTTCCTGTGCCTGCAGGTGGGTTACGCCGCCTTCCGGCTGAGGCACTGGTGGGTGATCGCGGTGAGTCGCCTTGGAATATTTTGATGAAATTCCACCTACCTCAAAAATGTCCCAAACACGAGGATGTAAAACAAACAAAAAAAAAAACACCCTACAGGTCACCACCCTCGTGACGAGTGTCTTCCTCGTCGTGAAGGTCATCGTTTCTAACGTAAGTGCTGCTACTACTTCTTCTTCCTTCTTCTGTGTGTGTGTGTGTGTGTGTGTGTGTGTAATAAAGGCTTATCACTTTTGACCTCAAAACGTTTTCACTTCTGCATGAGTGCCGCTAAAGTGACTGAAAACGCTCCAAACGACAGGAGCGCTTTCATTTCGCATTTCCCTGCGAGCCGGGTTTTGCTCGCAATGAGGGAGTCTCGTTGCTTTTCACCTCGTGACGACCCATGGACAGACATACATAGTCGCCGCCATATTGGATGTGGAAATGTGGAGCGATTTGAGTGGCTTCTGGACAACTCTGTGAATGTCCTTGAGCCCAGACTTGACTCTGGAAATGTCTGCGCACCAGAGCTCCCCATCCAACCTGTTGGAGCTTGAAAGGTGCTGCAAAGAGGAAGAGGCAAAAATGGCCAAAGATAGAGCTGCCAAGCTTGTGGCATCATATTATTAATTATAATAATTATGTTCTATTGCTATTTTAACACGCAAAACAATTGCTAATTTATTACACGGTCATCGATTAAAAGGACTGCGCCAGCCGTCCACATCAGTCTGCGCTCACGCTGACTACCAACCAGACAAAAATCCTTGAATATAAAAGCAAACGACTGTGATCATTATCCAAAACTCTTTTTCAAAGACCTAAGAGCTACGAGTAACGCAATAAATAAAACGATGAGCTGTCTCAGCAGTGTAATAGGTGGAAATGAATACTAGAAACAAATTTACCTTTATGGCTAACCGTTTCCTTCTGCACCAAAACATTAAAGCAATCAATTTTTATCTATTTTCACTCATTGTCAAAAAAAACATCAAGCCTCTCAATCTTGAGAAAACATCAGAGATATGCGTACGTTGGTTTGTTGATTTACCGACACTACATCCTAAACATATAATGAGTGAACCGTTCTAATTATGACAATCAAAGTTACATTTACTTTTGGCGCACGTCCCATTAACTGTATGCTAGGTTGTCGCTTTATAAAGTTCAGTCTATTGACTTGCATTAGTTCACAGACGGATCTGCCACATTCAGTATGGCAGATGCAGTGATGTATCGCAGCTGCATGCATTGGCATACACACTCCCGTATAGCGGCAATGAGGTGTTTACGTATAACAATACGCCTGTGGTGACCACCCTGTTTTGTGTCGGTTCAGCTTCTTTCCCAGAATGCATTTGGCTATGTGCTGCCTATCACCTCCTTTGTGGTGGCCTGGCTGGAGACCTGGTTCTTGGACTTCAAGGTGCTCACACAGGAGGCGGACGACGAGCGAGGTGGGAGACGGCCATCAAGTTCAAAACGTAACAAATGAAAAAAGGTTTTTGAAGTTTTCATCTTTTTTTGTCCTCAGCTTACCTGGCAGCGGTTAACGCCGCTTGTGAGCGCGCCCCCATCATGTACCCTCGTGCCATGTCTGATGGACAATTCTATTCTCCACCCGAATCGGTTGCAGGTATTTTTTGGGTGGCAACGCAACCCAAGCTCGTATCTCTCTCCCTGTATTTGCTGACTCTCTTCCCTCACACCCCGCAGGCTCTGAGGAAGATCTCGACGAGGAGGGTCTCGGCCGGCGCGCCGTCACCGCTCAGGTACCCCAAATTAGATCCCGTCTCACCGTTGACATGAGATTTCTCTTCTCAGACTTTCGGTGCATCTTCTCGCTGCAGGAGAAGGAGTTTGTGCGACAAGGACGTGAGGCCATGACCATCTTGGAGCAGATCCTCGCCCAGGAGGAGAACTGGAAGTTTGAGAAAAACAACGTGAGCACCTCTTGTCTGTTGGACTGCTTCAAAAGCCATTTTCTATAGAGCTTGCCCTTAATGCGGTCACAGGTAATTACAGTCTTTCCCAGCTGACTTTGGGGGAGAAGGGGGTTACACCGTGGGCTGGTCACTAGCCAATCGGAGGGCACATACACCTGAAACAAACCAGCATTCATGCTCACATTCACAATTTAACATATGAAGTGGAGCTAACATGCATGTTTTTGGAAAGTGGGAAGATGCTGGAGTAGTCAAGAAAATCCACACAGGCACAAACAGAACATGCAAACACACAGGAGTGCCGAAGCGTGGATTTGAACCCTCTGAACTGTGAGGCGGATGTGCTAACCAGTAGTACACCATGCCGCGAGAAAACCCATGCAAGCGTGTGCCTGACCTGAGGTTCAAACCCAGACACTCAGAACTGGGAGGCAGACACTACTTTGACATGCTGCTGACAATTGAAAATATGTTGTTGCTTTTGCTTAGGACCAACACAAAAAAAGAACATGGGGATTTGAAGACATTTCCTTTAATAATTAAATGACAACTCGTCACCAAATTACTTTTTAGTCTTTTTCATATTTAATAAACATTTACATTCTGTTTTGGCAGTCTAATTTTTCAAGCTGAAGTCTGTATTCTGGTCAGAAATAGTAAAAAGTACCTTGTTTAAATGACAACAAAAAAGCAAAACAGCCAACCACAATGTGTTGTTTTCCATGATTAAATGTTGATTCCGCATGTCTGTCTCACAGTCAAGATGCTCTGGATTCAAATCGCAGCTTTCAACTTTCTGTGTGGAGTTTGTTCTCTCTGCGCTTCCTCCCGCATTCCAAAAACATGCATGTTCGCTTCACTTAAGATTCTAATTTGTCCACAGCTTTGAATGTAAGTGAATGTTTTTTTTGCCTGTCTCACCTCTTGCTCAAAGTCAGCTGCGATAAGTTCTAGTGCAAGTGCTGTAGGAAATTAATTGACGGATATAACATGAACTTCCTTCCATCCATCCATTTTCTTTACCGCTTCTCCTCACTAGGGTCGCGGGCTGCTGGAGCCTATCCCAACTATCTTCGGGCGGGAGGCGGGGTACACCCTGAACCATTCGCGCACACATTCACACCTACGGGCAATTCAAAGTATTCAGTCAACCTACTGGCACGGTGGACGACTGGTTAGCACATCTGCCTCACAGTTCTGAGGACCGGGGTTCAAATCCCGGCCCCACCTGTGTGGCGTCTGCATGTTCTCCCCGTGCCTGGGTGGGTTTTCTCCGGGCACTCCGGTTTCCTCCCACATCCCAAAAACATGTATGGTATGGTATGAACTGCCTTATCTAAGCAAAAAAAAAAAAAAAGACAAAATGGGGTCAAACTTTAACATACTGTACTTCCTGATACATGTAAGCATACAGTAGTAAAAGAGGTTGCGCCAGTCATACTTTGAAAACAGTGAACCACATAGGCACGCTTAATTTGGAGTACACCTTTTGTCCGTAACTTCCTGTTTCAAGTTGTACATAACATAACTCGAGTAACATGCGGAACCTCTCTCTGTTCATGTTCCACCAGTCTATTTTGTATATTTAGTCCTAATCATATGCTAAATTGTGCTAAGCTACCTACTCACAGCTGGATTTTTTTTTCCCTCCGAAGAGCATATTTTTCATAACCACTCTCACACAAAACTGTGGAAAAGAAATTTCACGTCACATTTCTTTTTTCCCACACTGGTAAACAGAGAAATCAGCACATCGAGTGATGATGGATGTCTTCACTATACTTCTTTCTATACTACTTGTATTTCGTGTGTTGTTTCAGGACATGGGTGACTCCGTCCACACCCTGGAGATTCCATTCCACGGCAAGACGTTCATCCTCAAGGTGAGGGTGCAGCGGTTGCCGTGGCGATGTCATCCTCACTAGCGATACACATCCTGTTGACATCATTCCAGTTTTGTTTGTCTCTGTTTGCATTGACGGTGCTTGTATAGGTATTTCAAAACATATGACTCCGTTATCATCATTGGTTATTATCGCCTCATTCTCAGGGTTAAAAATGTCACTGTTACCAAAGCGGTTACATATTTTCTGCTTCAATCAATTAGCCGTGCCGGCAACTACACTGAAGCTTTGAAATAGTTTCAGACATTTTGTTCAGGCTACAGAATGCGGTCAACAGAGGACACCAGCAGGCGTTGGTCATATCGTGCTGCACGGTACCCAAGGCGCTGTAACCGCCAACAAACGCCGTAGTTGCCCTGCATTGCTGAGCAGCATCATGTGAAGAAGAGGCACTTCGATTTATACAAACTGATTTTGTTCCTATTAATAGTGATGATGTTGAACTTAAAAACTAAACTTGATATGTAGATTGCAAAAAGGACCTCACAAGCTCCCAAGGAAATGTCGAACAACAATAATAATAATGTAGTAGAACAACTTAACAATTTATTCCAAAATCCCTGAGTTGGACAGGAAATTTCAAGGAAAAATGTTATATTTCCAATTTTTCATTTTCCCAATTGCAGGATAAATTCAATTATTAAACCGCTTCACAGTGTTAACGTTCTATAAATCACCCAATGAAATACCTTTAAACTATAATAGTATATTACAAGACAATTTGACATTCGACGTTCTGGCATGCTGGGTAACGTTGCTGTTGTTTTGTGCCCCGTCAGGCCTTCATGCAGTGTCCTGCTGAGCTGGTGTACCAGGAAGTCATTTTGCAGCCCGAGAAGATGGTCCTGTGGAACAGAACCGTGTCTGCCTGCCAGGTGAGCTTTGACCAGTACTCGCTTGATTAACTCTTAAGCTAGATTTCTAGAATACATTTCACAATGAAGTCACACTTTCTCCTGGGTACCAAAAGCCAAAGCACTCTCTGATAGCAATAAATACACCTTAAACTTGGTCATGGTCGATATTGCCTAAAGGCGAGCATGCTGCCATTCATCCTTTTTCTTTACCGCTTGTCCTCATTAGCGTCAGTAGGGTAGGTGTGCTGGAGCGCATTCCAGCTGGCTTTGGGCGAGAGGAGGGATACACGCTGGAATGGTTGCCAGCCAATCGCTGGGCACATGTAGACAAGCAGTCACACTCACATCGACACCAACAGGAAGGACAATTTACAGCAGGGGTCACCAACCTTTTTGAAAGGGAGAGATAATTCTTGGGTATTGATTAATGCTACTAGTTTGATACTCACTTCTGCACATATGATATTATTAATAATTCATGATATTCGTCTAGGGGAGGACACTGATCATGTTAATGATTTTTCACGGTAATTACCTACAGTGATTTAACAAGGTCGGAAACAGATAAATACCTGACTTGAGACTCTCATAGACTCTGGTAGACCATCTGTTTCGGTTATCGAACTAAGAATGCGTCACTGACGGTGTAAGGAATGATGGAGGTTTGGTTCCCAGTCCCTTCGAAGTGGCTACTCTGCCACTAGGCAGTCTTGCTATCTTCTTTGTACAACTATTTACAAAGTCCACTCGCCTTATCCTCCTTGTTCTGTTTTTGTTTTCCCTCAGACAAAATCATTAAAAATCCTAAACGTTTTGGGGTATATCCCGGAACAGAGCACTTTTTTTTGTCATCAATTTCAGTCCAAGTCAACGATAGTGAATCACTTTCTGGCATCCTGAAATATCCTTTGAATTGTTATTTACAAACGTTCTAAATTGGTCTATAGTTGAGGTGTTTGTTTTCCCCCGCCTCCTCAGATCCTGCAGCGGGTTGACGACAACACGCTGGTGACGTATGACGTCTCGGCCGGGGCGGCCGGAGGAGTGGTGTCCGCCCGGTACCTAGCCGCCGTCTTGGCTCGCTACGCCTTAGCGTCTCTGTGTTTTACCATTCCTGTGTTTCATTCACACAGGGACTTTGTAAATGTCCGGCGGGTGGAACGTAAACGTGACTGCTACCTGTCTGCCGGTATAGCCACCGATCACGACGCCAAGGCGCCCAGTGGACGTTACGTCAGGTCGGATAACAAACACCAATATCTGTTTTTCTTTTTGGGAGAAGTGAGATTCTGACATTCTTGTGTGCCTTTTTCCACAACAGGGGAGAGAATGGTCCTGGCGGATTTGTGGTGCTCAAATCCAGCAGCAACCCGTCCGTCTGCACGTTCATCTGGATCCTCAACACGGACCTGAAGGTGAGGAGAACTGAATGAGGCAAACAACTGGGAAGTGTTATTTGGACACTGTATGAACAAAAGTACTGGAATATTCCTTTTGATTGTTAATCAGTTATTAAAAAGGGGTTAGACTAGAGCAGGGTTTTATTTTAAGATTTTGAGTGTCATACAGAGGATACGCAGTATAAATATATGTAAGGAATAGCGCACTTCACGCGCACTCAAAATATAGACGAGTGAAGACGAAGGTTTCGTGTGTTCATTATGATTTGCGGTCATGACGAGTGGAAAAGAGTGTGAACACGAGAAGATGAGCCAGCAGCATTATACAGTACCTAAAATGCACTTTGGCTACTGTCAGCTAGTTCGTGGTGTGGACGAACAAGCAAAAATGGTCTTAAATTCAGTCAGACACACTTTAAAATGTTGTAGAAAGTCGTCCCAGAAGAGTGGAATGAGGAAGGGCCCATGTGTCCCAATACATTTGTCCGCATAAAATCAAACATTTGTGAAAAACTACAGTAAATGGACGATTGTTTTTTCCTCTCAGGGTCGATTACCACGTTACCTTATCCACCAGAGTCTGGCTGCCACCATGTTTGAGTTCATGTCCCACCTTCGCCAGCGCGTTGCCGAACTGGGGCCCGCCATGCGCTGCCACCGCCAACACCACGCGTGCTAGGACCATGACCACGACAAAGACGGGAAGGAGGCGTCCCTGCGACTCGGGCAGACGTGACACACGTGAGCACGCGTTGGCCACACTTTGGCAAACAATGCGGCCATTAAGACAGAACTTTTTTCTGAGCCTTCTTCTGCTTTCTTTGGTCTGTTCTTTCACTTCGTCTGGTGCGTTCTCGCTAAACACTTACTCTACTTGACCACAAGAGGGAGACAGCACCAGCCGAAGCTGATCTCCTTGCCTTTGGATGCCAAAAAAATAAATTTAAATAAAAGGCTGCTAAATTGGGTTGCAAAGTTGTGGAAAGTTTCCAGTAAATTTCCATGGTTATTTAAGATGGGGGGTGTAAATAATCGCAATTGGAAACTTTCCAAAGGATTTAACTGGGAAATGAGGGTAATTTAATGGAAATGTAAAATATTCTAGCATAATATAATAATTTTGTATTGTCATAAGCAGACATCCATGCAAAATAAATAGCTCTCCTTGACCACATGCAAAGGGGATTACAGTACCTTAATTCCTCTATTCATTTATTTTATTTTATTATTATTTTTTTTTTTTTACTTCACTCAAGCAGCAGTGTATCTGAAGCTTGCTCGTGCCTCCACTTTGGCCTCGCAACACAAAGCAAAAAATCTACCAGACGACGACTCCTAACTGGAAAAACTTGTCCGTTGGGGCTCCTGTAAATCTAGATACCACTGTACTTGCATGAAATCTAGTTGTTTTAGTCTGGATTATGCTAAAATATATTTCCCCCACCTATATTTAAATTCCCTATTTAGAGCCAACCTTCAATTTGGTAAATTGATGGTTTATTCCCCTTCATTCACATTAATTCCCATACAATCCTGTTAATTCCCAGGAAAAGTTTACAACTTGGAAAATTCCCAGAACTTTGCAACTCTAGTACCAATCGCCATTTGTAGTTCAATAACAGGACATAGCTACAATATCCAAGAGCCTGAGTTCACATCAATAATTCATCTGAAGCTATTTGATTGTTCTATAAAAAAAAAAAATAGAAAATGTAAGCCACGCTCCACCTTCTTTAACATCCCCGCAGGCATAGTGGACCTCCTATACACACTCTTCAAAAAAGTCGGTTTGTGTAGTTATGCAAATATTTGAATTTAAATACAAAAATAATATAAATTAAAGCTAGGAGCTGTGAGGAATGGGCCATCAGTAAAGCCCCCCCCCCGGATTGTCATCAACACCCAGTACCCCAGGAATGGGCACCCAAGTTTGGGGAAAAAAAACCTATAAATGTATATGCTTTTCATTCGGGGGCATTTCAGTCCTCTGTGGTCCATACTAAATTAATGAAAAATATCATGCAGCGATGGAACAAATGTTAATTATTACATATTACGAGCATTTGTGAGGATGGCCAGGGCTAGTTTAGCACAAGTATAAACACTTAACAATCAGTCTTTTAAGATGTTAGTTTTGTGGAAAACCACAGAAACATTGTTTTGGGAGGTTTTTTTTTTTCTGATAAAAGCAGCATATCATGATAACATGTGATGATCCTGGCCAAAGGGAACTGATTGTTCCACGCTCACATTCACCAGCAGCATGTGAGTGTGGAAAATGTCAAAAATTGTGTAATGATCCGTGGCAGCATTTTCAGTGCCTTCAATGCAATCTTTGCTTTGTGTCTTAATGAACACGCACTGTTTTAACACTGTCTCTCACACACATACATTATTATACTGTACTTGTGTTTACACAAACGTATTCATTTGAAGTCGTCACGACAAACTGACCAACTGTTTATTTTTTTAGCGAGTGTCTAATAAATTGATGATTTCATGTTACAAAGCCCTTATCTTTCTCTATGGGCATTCTGCTTCACATGCTTTTAACTTAACTCTTGATTTTGGATGATAAGGATGAGGTCAAAATGACACAAAAAAAAAATCACAATACGATGCTTGACACACACACCACAATTTTCGACCATCTGGCAACCTTCTGGGATTTTTTTTATTTTGTTTTGAATGATAGCAAGACCCAAGATGGTTGAAGAAGTCAAAAGACCATTTAAAATGTGTTGCTTCTCACGTATTGGCCAATTTTCAACCATCCATCCATTTTCCGTACTGCGTTATCCTCACAGGGGTCGTGGGCGTGCTGGAGCCTATCCCATCTATCTTCGGGCGAGAGGCGGGTTACACCCTGAACTGGTCGCCAGCCAATCGCAGGGCACATAGAAACAAACAACCAAATCAATTCTGAACCCGGCCTCTTTCGTATGTGGCTATAAATCAGATATGTATCCGATGCGAGAGCAGTCTGAACGTTGCAGTCGCACTCATCCAACCTTCATCATCAAAAGGTGAAAACAGTTACAATAGTTTGACAAAATATACAAAACAACGGCAGACCAACAGAAAGCAGTCAGTGGCGAAAAGAGGATGCTTTACAACTGATGAATATATGGGGGAACCAGTCAGCTCCACCAGAAAATCCTTGAAATTGCCAGAAATGCGTTATGAGAGGAACACATGGGACCATATTTACTTCCGTGAACAAAATCACAATTTTCATCCATTCATCTTTCAAGGCAAGAACCCCATTGGTTTTGAATGCAATCTGGACACGGTGATGGCCATTGTAGTTTGGTTCAAAAGCGAAATCGAAACATGTTTGTCTTCACCTCTCCAACCAGTCATCAATTTGTAACCTTCGGGTATTGTTGTGCTACATCAGAGCAAGAACCCGATTGGTTATGACTAATAACTGCCAAAAAGATGGCACAAGTACTTCAGTAAAAAGGGAACTTTGCAAATGTTGTTGTCACCTTTCAACTGGTCAAACTTAATTGTGTTCACACTCTCAGGAATTGCCGTTTTTTTTAACTGAGCAAGAATAATATTGGTTTTGCATTTTAAGTAGTTTTGATTTTGTTTTTAGTAAAAATATGACAACGTACTTGTGTATTTGTACATGTATCCGATTTCCGTATGCGTTGTCCAGTCAAGATTACCTACTTATCGGGGTTGTTGCTCTATATCGTAAAAATAATCCTATTGGTTTTGTGTGTTGACTGGAGCAAAGATGGTTGACCCAGTTTTTGTCAAAAGTGAATCGACAGTTCTTATCTGAATTTCATTTCTCATTTGAGCGACACGTCGTCATCTGTCCTTTAACGTGTGCCAATTGTTCATTGGCAGAACTGATACGTACACATAGATCCGAGGCGTGGAGTCCATCTCTGACCCATTTATGAGGAGTTTGTGAGACTCGGATGACCAATGAGAAGAATGTTCTCAGAAGAAACATCCGCATACGTTCTGTGAAGGCGTGCGTTTGTGTATGCATTCTTCATGGGACAAAATGCTTACTGTACGGTGTTTCAATCTCCTTTTTGAGAAAAGCAGCTGATCTAAAGCACTGCTGTTATCCCCAATAAAGCCACGTGAGCTGCCCATGTAAGTCACATGCAAACTCGGGGCCCCCGGGGGCCAAATCGTGCCTGTTTCAGGACGATTTTATAGCGACCGAGGCACAGTGGAAGTGTGTCACCGGGCCCCTGATGAAGATGATGAAAAGAGGTGTTGTCCTTCGACTAAGGCGGGGGGGGGGGGGGGGGGGGGGGGTTCCCGTTCACATGACATGGCTGTGACCATGTGCCGGGGCGATGGCTGTTTGTGGAGTATGTGCGAGTTGACTGCCGGACTGTTCGAGAGGCAGCAGACCTTCTCTGGGTCCACCGCAGCATCCTGGATGATGGGAAACTGAATATGAGGTGATAAAAACAGCGGTCCTGCTCGGCACTGACTTTTCACACATTTACTCACTTGTTTTTTTTGTTTTGTTTTTCAACCTGCCAGGATGTGAGAGCGAGTGTGAGGTGAAAGGGATCCCCAGACGTTCAAAACAAGAATTTGCTGGGATTATCCGGCGTTGATCCTCCATGGGCTCGTGGTTCTCCAAGTTCTGCATGCAGTGTTTCTGCTGCTGCTGTCCTGCCGACGATGACGGAGACGACAGCGAGAAGCAGCCCTTAGTGGGGTAAAAACACTTTTTCAATACCCTGGTGGTTTTTGTAAAGGCCAAATGAAGACCTGACCTCTGGATGAGGCGTTACGAATGCGATCTGAGACTAAAACGGATATGTATACCTTACGTTTTAATGAAATATAAACATTTACTAACCCATTATGGTGCCACTTTTTTACAATAACAGAATTAGTTGTGATGTTTTGCCCAGTTTTTTGTAATAGTGTATTAAAGTTTTACATTTTATCATTTCAACAATTCTAAACTTAAAACCAGCATTTGTAAAATGTAAAATATTTGTCTGCAGTTTATGGATTGTTTTAACATTTTTTATTTTCCATATTTCCATCCATCCATCCATTTTCTTTTACAGCTTATCCTCACTGGAATAATTTAAATATGTTTAAACAATTCACATTTTAGGACATATTTGTAATTGTAGTATTTTTACAAATGTGATATGTAAAATGATGGTGACATGATAGAGAGAAAATATATATATATATATATATATATATATATATATATATATATATATATATATATACATATACATATACATATATATATCCATCCATCCATTTTCTGAGCCGCTTCTCCTCACTCGGGTCGCGGGCGTGCTGGAGCCTATCCCAGCTGTCATCGGGCAGGAGGCGGGGTACACCCTGAACTGGTTGCCAGCCAATCGCAGGGCACATAGAAACTAACAACCATTCGCACTCACAGTCATGCCTACGGGCAATTTAGAGTCTCCAATTAATGCATGTTTTTGGGATGTGGGAGGAAACCGGAGTCCCCGGAGAAAACCCACGCAGGCACGGGGAGAACATGCAA
This sequence comes from Phyllopteryx taeniolatus, assembly GCF_024500385.1. Classification (NCBI taxonomy): domain Eukaryota; kingdom Metazoa; phylum Chordata; class Actinopteri; order Syngnathiformes; family Syngnathidae; genus Phyllopteryx; species Phyllopteryx taeniolatus. Next base: position 16,216,475 of record NC_084517.1, read on the forward strand.
ACTCCACACAGGCGGGGACGGGGATTGAACCCCGCACCTCAGAACTGTGAGGCTGACGCTCTAACCAGTCGTCCACCGTGCCGTATACAATTACATATATATATATATATATATATACGTATACATATATATATATATATATACGTATACATATATATATATACGTATACATATATATATATATATATATATATATATATATACGTGTATATGTATATATATGTGTATATATATATATATCTATGTGTATATGTATATATGTGTATATGTATATATATGTGTATATGTGTATATGTATATGTATATATATATATATATGTGTATATGTGTATATGTATATATATATATATATATATATATATATATATATATATATATATATATATATATATATATGTATATGTATATATATATATGTATGTATATATATATATGTATATATATATATATATGTATATGTATATATATATATATATGTATATGTATATATATGTATATGTATATATATATATATATGTATATGTATATATATATATATATGTATATGTATATATATGTATATGTATATATATATATATATGTATATGTATATATATATATATATATATATATATATATATATATATATATATGTATATATATATATATATATATATGTATATATATGTATATGTATATACACCTTCACCTCACTAGGGTCGCGGGCGTGCTGGAGCCTATCCCAGCTATCCTCGGGCAACAGGCGGAGTACACCCTGAATTGGTCGCCAGCCAATCGCAGGGCACATATAAACAAACAACCATTCGCGCACACATTCACACCTACGGGCAATTTAGAGTCCTCAATCAACCTACCACACATGTTTTTGGGATGTTGGAGGAAACCGGAGTGCCCAGAGAAAACCCACGCAGGCACGGGGAGCACATGCAAACTCCACACAGGTGGGGCCGGGATTTGAACCCCGGTCCTCAGAACTGTGAGGTGTGTATATATCTAGTCTTAAATAGCATTTTGAGTGATTGTTTTTTTTCTCTTCTTTGCTCTCTGCCCTCTCAATGTCGGCTTACACTGCCAAGGACTCCGGATCCGTTGGAGTATTTCAACCGCGAGGTGCAGAAGCGCCGCGACGAGGAGGCCAACCTGTGGAGCGAGCCGGGGGACCCCAGCCACACGGAGCGGGATGACGACCGGACGCTTCACGTACTGCTGCAGGCCCGCAACAAGACCCGCATGGGTTCCACGGTACGTCCCCCCCAAAAAAATAAATAAATAATGGAGAGAGGTGGAATGAAGGAGCTTTGTAGTCTTGTGGTTTTATAGGGCTACCGCCGGTTGAGCGTGGACATTGAGGCCATGCGAGACACCCGTAGGGAAGTCCGGGATAAGTGGAAAACCATCTTGGAGAACCTCGGTGAGCACCATGTTTCATCCTAAGAACCGCACGTAGAAGTAAACCAGTCTTGTATAAAGTACATGAAAGAAAATATTTCGTAAAAATACAAGTATTTCAATAGAAAATACCTTTGGTCAAAATATGAAGAGTCGCAAATCAATGAATTGCAAAATTCATGAAATGAAATAGAAATGAATGGAAATGCCATCAATCCATTCCAGCCTGTCAAAAAACTACATTTTGTGATTTTTATTTTTTTTTATTTTATTTTATTTTTATAATTTTTTTTATTTTTTTTTAATATCAAAACATACCACACATTTTACTTTTTGTTTCAATTCAATTGACATTGTGCTACTCCTTGTGGTGCCCTGACCACCAAGGGGCAGTATAACAGACATATACAGTGCGTACGGAAAGTATTCAGACCCCCTTAAATTTTTCACTTTTTATATTGCAGCCATTTGCTAAAATCATTTAAGTTCATTTATTTTCTGCATTAATGTACACACATATTGACAAAAAAAACGGAATTGTTGCAATTTTTGCAGATTTATTAATAAAGGAAAACTGAAATATCACACAGCCATAAGTATTCAGACCCTTTGCTCAGTATTTAGTAGAAGCACCCTTTTGAGGTGATACAGCCATGAGTCTTTTTGGGAATGAAAGTTTTTCACACCTGGATTTGGGGATATAGACAGGGGTGTGGCTTTCCTAATCAAGTCCAATCAGTATAATCAAACACAGCTGGCCTCCAATGAAGGTGTCGAACCATTTTAAGGATGATCAGAAGAAATGGACAGCACCTGAGTTAAATATGTGTGTCACAGCAAAAGGTCTGAATAATTATGGCTGTGTGATATTTCAGTTTTTCTTTTTTAATAAATTAGCAAAAATTTCAACAATTAAGTTTTTTTTCTGTCAATATGGGGTGCTGTGTGTACATTAATGAGGAAATAAATGAACTTAAATTATTTTAACAAATGGCTGCAATATAACAAAGAGTGAAAAATTTAAGGGGGTCTGAAAACTTTCCGTATCCACTGTAGATATACATGGAGATGTGACAATTCCTCAACAGTAATATGTCATTCTTTACAAAGGATAAATAATATTTGCTTGTGAGTATTGTTATATTAGCTGTGTACATGTGTTGCTTCACTGTGTGTTCAGGCGTATATTGCTTAAACCGCTGCGACACCGATGCTGTCTACGGCGATTTGCATTGTTTTTTTAGCATTTGTTAGCTTTCCTAAGGCAAAGCCTGTGTGATTGTTTTAAATACACAACCTATTAGTTTAATGTTTAGTGTGACAGTAAACTTCAACTTTGAGGGACAAGAAAAAGTGTTGAAGCCTCTTCTTTTGGAGTTGTTTACGAACTGTGAAACTGCAGCTTTTTGTGAAGTGAGTTGAGTTGATGCAGTGCTCGAATCTCAAATTTTTGCTCGCAAGTCAAAAGCAAAAAAAGAAAAATCAGCTCAACGACGGCGCCTATCTTGAGAAACTAATGAGTCGGGTCACTTGTATTTCAGAGCACCACTGTATTTCTACTCCGTTATGTAACACGATCGAAGTTAACCCTCGACCCTGTCTCCTAGGCTTCATGGCTGAGGCCGACTCGCTTCTGACCGTGTCGGCCGGCGCCTCGCTGGACCGCATGCGCAACGCTGCCGCCGCGCGCTCTCTGCTGCAGACGCTCCACTCCGAGACGTCGCTCTTCAGCAGCAGGGAACCGCCGCCGGAGAGATATCTCTTCATCCTGGTGAGAACCTCGGAACCTGTCCACCATGTATAATTTGGTGTTGTTCATCACACTGTGACGGTGTCAAAATAACCTACCCCACCACCAGTTCGCCCCAGTTTTCGTCTTTGCTAGTAACTTCAACGTTGTTGTTACTTAGGAGACAATTTATCTGAGACTGAAGGCTGCTGCAGCAAAGTAGAGATTGTGGAGTATACAGTAGGGCCCGACCGATTAGCCCTTTTCAAATCAGCTAAAATTGGGTGAATTTTTTTTTCCCACATTAACATTACAACATAAGACAAAGATAATGACATTCAAACAAATCAAAATACTTTTTTTTTTTTTTGCAGACTCTGTTGCAGACTCTGTTGTAAAGTTTAACAAATACTAAAGGACAAAACAAAAAAACAGGCATGTTCTGCCTGTAATTATTTTTTATTTTTGTAAGCGTTAAGGGACCAAAAATAAGTTATTCATTATGTATTTTTCTTAATAATATGCATTTTATGCTGACAAATATCGGCATCACCATAGGCTTCAAAAAATCAATATCGGTCGGGCCCTAGTATACAGTGTGAACATCCGCATATTTGCGGTTTGGATTCACAAATTCACGTATTTCAGGATGAAAAAAACAAAAGACCTGTTTTGTGTTTTTGTGTTGAGGCCAAATCAATAACAGCTTTTGTCACAAACTGGGGCACCTTGGTGCCAAGAAACAGTTTGAAGCCCGTTGAGGAGCTTCATTTTGACAAAAGTTGTTGGCATCTGTAGGCAATTGCAAACCCTTTTGCGGGGGCGTCAATTACACACCTACTGTATTTTCACTATCAGCGGCATGGCTGAGGCTTAGCGTTTACTACCAATATTAAGTGTTCCTTGTCTCAGTTTAAGAAACGGTACAGTAAATTTCATCCATGCTATAGAGCGTATAATGCCATGAAAATGAAAACAAAACAAAAAAAATCTGACATTTCTTTTTTTTTTTGGGCATGTCAATCACAAATGTAACTTCCACTTGTAACGGTTTCAGTCAGCTCCTCCTCTCAAAATTTCCCACCCTGCTTCCTGTGCTGGAAAGACCTCACCTTTTGTCCCTAATGGCCAGGATCGCTTGCTGTACCTGGACATCGCCGAAGACTTTGTGTCCAAGGCCAAGCGCTTCTACCCGCCTCGGGACGACTCTGACGAGGACGGCCCATTATGCGCCATCAACCTGCCTCTGCTGCTGGCCCGCGTGGACGCCATGAACGGCTGCCCCGACGACAATAGCGTGGAGAGTGTAGAGAAGCCTTGAACGGCTGCAGTAGCTCCAGACTCCCGGCTGGGGCCGGCAGACGTCAAGGTTAGCTGTTCTCCGCAAGGTTGTTGAGAAGCTTGAACGTGTCCTATGAGTGTCACACATCACATGACTAGACAACAAGTTGCCTATCCAGACTGCTGACTCACTTAAGTATGTTTGGAGAATAGCAAGCGGTCAAGTGTTTGTCCCAACCCCCTTTTCCAATCCCCCTTCAGTCACGCTTCTCTCTGTATGTATCCTGTCGACAATGATAACGAATAAAGTTGCAAGCCTGCGGACTCAATCATGAGTCTGTGTCACATGTTGTCAGCGGGTTATTTGGAGTCCAGCTGAGTGATTTAAAGAAGATTTTCTGGTGTGGGACACAGTGTGCTTGTGCACATGGCTCCAGCTGGCGGGTACACGCCATTCCGCGAGGCATGCTACAAATCCGGGGGCCTGGCGTGGGGCACCGTCCGGGGTCTGGTAGTCTCGCCAGGGAAATGGACGCTGTTTTGGTGCTCAGCTGCTGCTGCTTCTTGTTGTTGTTAAGTTAGAGAGACAGATATTTGCTCAAGGTCATGTTTGTGCGACACAAGAGACGATTATGACTTTTTCTACAAAGACAGCTTTCATTATGAGGAACTTAAAAACCTTGTGGACAAGTGTTTGTTGTCTTGGTGATTACTTTTATTACCTCAGCAAAGCATAACGCTAGCCAGGTTTACAGGCAGGCTTTTTTGTTATCCTGATTAAATTCATTCCGATGGAAGATCTCTGGTCCACTGTTTACATGTGGTGTGATCTATTCCGATCGGGTGTGTACATGTGCACTACATTTAATCGGAACAGCCGTGTGACATGCGCACATCGACGTAAACGTCAGGTCATTTATCAAGTTGGTCTCGTCTTTTTTTTTTTAATTAGCCAAAGCTCTGGCCTTACGACTGTGGTGCCTTGACTTGACAAGATGCTTTCAAAGTGGTCGCGCGCCCCGCTTTATTTACCAACTCTTGATAGGCTTGTGCTTCACCGCCCTCCATTCCTCCCTCGCTCCCCATCTCCAGCGCGTTGACAGCTCATCCTAATGTCACCTCCCGACAGCTGTGACAGTACATCGGTTTTGCAACACAGCTCTTCTGCCTGGCAGGACCTACTAGCACCCCCACCGCAACTCCACCCCGCCTCGGTGTGGGCGTGGTTCATCCCTAATGCATGACTCCCCACCAAAATCATCTTAAAAGGTGAACGGCAGCGCGCAGCAGCACTCTTGTCACGTTGTGATGTGATACACTGGCTTTTGCCATGGTATCATAACATGACTTCAATGGCACGATGTTGTTCTTGTTCTCAGACGGCGTATTAGCCCGTGAACCCAAACACTGAATCCTCATAGTCTACAGCTAAACAACACCTTAAAACCCTAATATCTCAACCTTAACCCCTACTATTAACACTAAAACCCGAACCCTTAACCAAACAGTCAATGGTTGCAAGTATTTGAGTAGAAGTCTAGTCTTGGGTCTTTGAAGCATTGAGTCGTTAAGACTCTAAATTCAGTAGTTGAGGGCCAAAACCTCTTTTACAATGTCCATTTTTCCAGACCATTTTTTTTGCCCCTTTCCGACCAAGGATGTCAAACACCAGACTTTCTTATGTCTTGTAAAATTATCCTATAAGATGAACCTAAGGTTTTTGAGGTGTGTTAAGAGTGGCCTCATCCTGATAATAAGGTCCAAAACCGGTCAGAGCTGTATATTAAATGCGTTCAATAGTTAGGAGCAAAAATCTTCATGTATAGGTGGGAAAAGCCGACTACTTCCGTGAATAATGACTCTGGGAATTGTGCGGTGGAATGGAATCTAGCCAATCAAAGAAGCGCCCTGACTCAGAAACATGGAAACGACTGTAAACAAAAACAAACGTCTTACCTGACGTTTTTTTGTTTTTTTAATGTGGAAGTGGGTTCCCCAGACGAGAAGAATTATTTTCCAAAGCAAGTCTTTTTGATGACATCGCCAGTCTACAGCGCGCTTTTTGTGCAGCCGCCATTGTGTCTCTGATACCACCTCGAAAGCTGGGAAGTTTGCGGGTGGGCTTCAAAACTCCATTCCGTCTTGCTGCATTTCCACGCAGAACAACACGGGAAATGCTGGATTTGAAGGGCGCTGTTGTTACTGACTAGCCTAAATATCTTCTGTTATAGCTACAGCATTGTTTTACTAGTTGTTAGATCATTAGAACTTTCTAAAAAAAAAAAAAGGGGCCGGCTCTTAGATCACTTTGAATCTCTAGTGGCTCAGGTTTAACATGAACAACAGCTGATTATGCCATCATAACCATTGTGTGTTATTGTGTGTGACTGTCTACGTTATATCATTACCCAATGCGGATGAGTGAGTCACTTGAGTAACATCACACCAGCAGACAACTTTTCCAGAGGCGAGCGCTTCCCAGGCGGTGTAACCCGAGCGCGGAGCGTGCCGCTCTGTCGCTGAGGTGATGAATCAGTGGATGCGGCGACCGTGAGGCAACGGACCGTAACGAGGAGGTTTGATGATGTCACGACACAGCGCTGCGCTAGCACAAAAAGAAAAAGTCCTTCTCAAGAAAAGTTGGAAGTTGGAATGTTTAGGCAGCCTACCTGTCGGGACCAAGCCTAGCAGTCTCATGATTTTGAAGCTGTTGAGTGAAGATGAGTCAAACTTTTAAAGCCCAAGTCCAAGTAACTGATGCCCCCCTAACAAAGCTTCATAATTGCCTTCAGCAGAGGTCAAGATGATTCGTGACAAGGCGTCACAACAACAACGCTCTCAACCTTTTGGTGTCATCAAATCGGAGAAAGCCTTTGAGAAACTCAAACCGTTTGTTACAATGTATCTTTGCGAGGCTTTTCAAGGATGGTAGACAACAACAAAAAAATGAAGGAAAGAAACACACTTTGATACGTAAATGGTGTGAGTGGCACTTGCCAAGGTTAAGCCGCGCATTCCTGAATTTATTTCTGTAAGGCAACAGCAAAATTCACCTTGATTTGAAATATCCATAGTTATGTTTTTGTGTTTTGTGTGAAATTCATTTTGTGCACTAATGTAATCGTGTATATAGGCTTGTTTTGAATAAAAAATAAAAAAAATCACCTTTTATGTATTTTTACAATTACTAAGGCTTCGGTGAATGCATGTATGAAACCTTGCGGGGTTCAGTCCCTCCCAACAGGCCTAAGAACCACTGGCCTAAATGTATCTCCTCAACTCACTTCAATATAGTCCGTGGCACCAAGATAGCGGGAAAGCAATATTAGTTACAAAAACAACAAAAAGGTGTGTTTTTCAGTAAATAACTGAGGATGGCTTCCAAAATGACATCTGAGACAATGTGAATTCACGAATGCCAAACTCTCAATCTGCAGGGTTCACTGTATTCAGTATTTGAAGCTCAAGTTCCAGAAGGCCCTAGAGCAGCAGTTCATTAAGTTCGGACGTTAAAAGTCAAGTTTGTGTCCAAATGGAGTCTTAAAAGCTGGAGTCACATCTTAAAGGCTCAAAAGCTTAAAAGGTGGCATTGTGAATGAAAAGCAGCTAGTTTCCACATTAGCCATGGCTCACTCGATGTACATTAAGACCAAATTCATATCAACATTCTTATCTGTCCACGCTTTTTGTGTTTGTGGTTACATAATCCTTACACAGTGTGTAATGCACAGCCGATGTGGAAAGTGTTGGTCTGACAACCCTTTGGGAGGGATTTTCATCCCCATTAGCCTTCGCAGCAGCTCCCAGAACACTTGCCGACTTGGTGTCCGGTGACAACACGTGTCCAAAATAGCAACAGCGCGTCCATAAATGCGACGCTGAGAGTTCAGCCCTGACACACCGGGACCAAGGCACAGAGAGGAGGCCAGCTGGAGCATCGCCACACCTCATTTAAAGTGCATCGCAGTTGATCTGAGATTCAAGATGCCGGTGTGTACCATCGTGGAGAAGTGTAACGGCGCGGTGGCAGGAGCGGAGCTGTCCTGTAGCGTCCGGGAGGAGAACAAGGCCCAGAGGGAGAGCTACTGCGCCGACTGGAGGAGCATCAGCCTCAAGACTCAGCCTGAGGAACGGTGAGAGCTTTGGACGTTTCCTTGCTTTTTTTTGTTGTTTTGGGGTCAAATAAGACCACATTTTGAGGGCTTGTCCATACTCAAAAATAGGGTTGCAAAAACGATGGAACATTCACAGGAAGTTTCCAGTAAATTTCCATGGCAGGTTAAGGTGACAGATTTTACAAATGATAAGAATGAATATAAACGTTTTGTACATCTCATTGTTTTAGTCAGGATTATGGTAAAAATATATTTTCCCCAACTTTATTTAAGAGCCAACCTTCAATTTTTTAAATATTATTCCCATAAATTGTCATGAATTCCCATGGAAATTTTCCATCTTTGATCATTCCTGAAATTTTTCAACCTTGTTAAAAAAAACTCTCAGAATGAAATTGGCTTGGTAATGTTGCTAAAATGTCTGGAAAAGACAGCAGTCTTCGTCAAAGTTTGATCAATATTTCAAGGATTCTCAAAGGTTTTTGAAAAATAAGCCACCCGGCATCAGTTTCCATTGGGTGGATATGTCTTTCAATAACAGGAGGCACAAATAAGAGCAGGTCAGCCATTTTGGGTGAATTCAAGGGCTTTGACTAACTCCTCGAGAATTCGCCCAAATGAGCCCCATGCAGAAGCAGGTATCCAAGACTGATAAACTACAGATCAAATAATAACATCAATTGCCAGTCCTTTTTTTTGCCCTCCACCATCAGATATTTTAGTTTGAGGCTTCGCCAGGTGAGGGCCCCTTCGTTGAACTTTTGATTGATGCCCCCAGGAAGACGGTGAACATGAACGACGCCTACCGAAAGGAGACCCTCAGCCGGCAGTGGAAGACCTCCCCTCTTACTCAGTCCTGCCCGTCCGGCGTCCTGCGCGTGGGCACCGTGGAGCGTGGCGTGAGGGAGCACCAGCTGCTGCCCAAGCGACACACCCTGCCCTTGCCCATCTTCACCCCGGCCGAGCTGGGCGTCCGGCTGGGCCGCGGCGCCCCCCACGCTCCCGAGGACTTGCGGCCCTTCCCGACGGTGGACGGCGCCTGCCCTGACAAGAGGAGCGTGGACGACATCACGCGGGACCTGCCGCCCGTCAAGCCCACACTCATGGAGTTCTCCAAAGCGCCCAAAGCCCTGGGGCGCTCCATGTCCCAGGAGGCCCAGCGAGGGTGAAACAAATATGGACGACAGGGTGGATGATGAACGTGCATGCACTTTTGACATCCTGAGCCCTCTTGTTTTTTTTTTGTTTTTTTCCCTGATTTGTAGCACTGGCTGTTGTAAGCCAGCACGGCAAACAAAGACATGTTTGTGTTCTTCATGGGACAGAGGGTAATAATTCTAAGTATCGACTGCACTTTAGTGATAGGCACAATGACACAACAAGTGACAAAAAGCATAGGAAGGAAGCGTCAAACCGAGCACACATTTGACATTTTTACAAAACCAAAAAGTCACATATTCAGTAGAGAAGCAATGATGTGTGGTGGTAGTGGAGGAACATTTCAGGAACTATTCTGTCTTTCACTATATGTTGCTGGCTGAGATGGATGGACATACAATTAGAATATTTCGAGCAAATAAGCATTTTCGATGCAATTAGACACGGTTGTGCTCTTAGTGGGACGGAAAAACTTCGGTAGTCAGCATCAAGTGAAAGATGGACGGAAGAGTAAGTGGTTCTGAGAACATTCGTGCGTGATATAGTGTACATACAGTACTTTTGTGTCTTGTTTGTGTGTCCTTAGACTGAGGGGATGTTATTTAAGATTAGCTGTGATTAGAAATGTACATGTTTGAAATTGTGTTTTTAATAATAAAATCCGAGCTGGACATTCTGGTATTCGCTCTTTACTCGCAGTGTCGTGACTATAAATGGTCGAATTAACTCTGCAAGTCGCCTCATACACAGCAAACACAGCACAAAATGCACAACACAATCTTTCAAAAACAAAGGGCATAACAATTGGACGATTTCACATATTTCCGTATACACCGCACATCCGTAGACTCGGCTTGACTTTGACTTAAACGACACGTGACTTGGCAAGTCATCGTTCCGGTTTACGAGAGCTTCAGTTAGCTACACGACATTACCACTATGATTTATTTGAAAATAAATGAAGTTAACTGCAGACTTTCAGCTTTAATTTTAGGGTATTTTACATCCAAATCAAGTAAAAAGGTGTACAAATTATAACAGTTTGTATATATGCATCCCACTTTTTAAGGGACCCAACGGTACCGTCTGTTAAATTAAGTCTTTCGTGCCGTGCCCGTGGCGATGGTAACTAGGTGACGTGGTTGTGGAGATGTTGCAGGAACTCCCCGCCGCTGGTGGTTGTGTGTCCAGGAAAAACGGCTGGGCAAAAGTCGCACACGTGAGATTGCAGCGTCACGTCGGACATCAGCAATCTGCCTGGAAGACTCGGGAGGTCAAAGCCAAGGAACAGGCGATCTGCAAACACAACACATTTTTACAGGTAAATATGGGAAACAATGTGTTGGTGCAAATAAATGCTGTCCCCTGATGTGGTTCATTTACCCTCCTTGAGATCTCAGGCGAACAAACTCCTGGTAAAGTTCTCTGTATGCTGCCTCCATCTTACATCATCAGTCTGCAGCTGTGGAAAAATTAATTAGATGAGGGTTTTAACACATGTATTTATGTCACCACAGTCCATGGACAGAGCTACATTTAGACATAATAACACGTGAACAAACATATGCCTAATATGTGACAAACATATTGGCATAGCTGGTCACACCTACAGGAAGTGAAAACTAATTAAAATATAGATCTTGTTCCTCATTTGCTGGACTATACGAGTTTCCACTATTGTAAGACTTTTAATAAGTTTATAGTGTAGCATTTAACATAACATAACAGTGCTCAAATGCATGCTGGGATGAGGTTGTCATCAAACACCGTTGAGATGAACCAGAACAGAGTACAGTAGTTAAGAAGTCTATGAAAAGATAATGCTCTTCTAGATTAATGTGCTTCAACATGGTATGCATTGAGTGAAATTGTGCTACACTGGAAGTTTATTTTTTTTAAACTTTACTTTTATTGACAACACTTATTTTTTTATTCTTATATGATATACTGTAATTTCTCGTGTATAATGCGCACCCCAAAGTTGACCTCAAAATTCTGGAAAACCCTTCTACCTATGTATGTATAATGCATTTTTACAATGCATGATTTTGCATCAAAGTATTTTTTCAAAGAATTATTCTGAAGTTAAGCACTTTATTTGAACATGTAATACTTGAAACAGCGTCCCTTCCAAATAAGTATGTGTGGTCCAAACAGTGACAGTTTGCTGTTGTGTGATACAAATGATTCAAAATCACAAATTATGATTTAATGGGTTTTGTTTTATTGATTCAGAATTGAAATTATGATGAAACAAAATATTGACATTTTCTCAACTGGCACGCTGCCACAAGTTCTCATCCTGTTCGCCAGGACCGAGCGTTCAAAACATTTGACAGACATTACTTCATTTTTCTGCCTCTGTATAATTATTGAGTGTAAATTTTTCATTATCAGACTAATGAAATGTATTCAAATTATCAAGAGTTCAAATTAAAATTTTCTCATTCCAATCCGTGACTCAACATTTAAATAACCTTTATCAGATTTGGCAGTTGAGCAACATACTTTCCCAAAGATGCTGAGCTTTTTCCCCAAAATGTACAAAATGTTACATTTCTCTTGCCTGAGTGGGAGCTCAGCAGCCTAAACCTCCGATCCAACTTTTATCTTTGAAGCATTCACATGCAAGTCTCCAAGTGAAGTGATATTTTTAGTTTTAACAGGATAAATCAAGCCGATTGTATTCAACTGAGCCAAGTGAGCCTTTTGTCAGTTTGAGCTGAATGGAAACATTGAAGCTTTTTTATTTTAAGAGGCGGGCGCGATAATGGAACAGAAACAAATACGGCGCCTACACTTTATTTGGATGGCGACATATTGTAGCGTGAAGATGGCCTCCGCCCACGGAAGTGTTTTTCTGAAAAATTGGTGTTAACGAATCGGCAAGAGAGCCTCTTCCCTTTGCATGGCTGCCACTCTCCTCGCTCTCTGTGATATTAATAAACTAAACGCCGGCATGGCATCGGCGTGTTCTTCCCCTTTGAGCTCTTAATCCCTGCTGTGTTATCAGGGGTCTCAATGTGCTCGCCCCTCTTGAAATGAAGCCCGGCCAGCACACACCGACGCCTGCCGCCGTGCTGCCGACTGCTCCCAGTGGATAGCAGGCCACATGGAGAGGACGATGATGGTGATAGTGATCATCGTAACGCAAAACACCCTTATCTCAAATCATCTTTCCCCATTGAAATGAAAAGAAATGCCATGAAAATGTTTTTTTTTTTGTAAATGGGAAATTTATATGTGCTCTGCGATTGGCTGGCGACTAGTTCAGGGTGTACCGAGATAGCTGGGATAGGCTCCAGCACGCCCGCCACCCTCGTGAGGAGAAGCGGTACAGAAAATGGATGGATGGAAAAAGACACTATAATATGATACTTCATTAAAACATAAGTAGTGCTGACCAAAGTGACACTTTCTTTCATCATTCTGGTGTGCACTCCTTGACCACGAGGGGGCAGTATAAGACAGACATTTGGATATACAGGAAGTCCTCGAATTACGACCCACTCGACCTACGACGTTTCGACTTTACGACGCCCGTGCCTCGTCCGCCATTTTGTCTCCAGCACCATAGTGTTTCTGCTTAGCTAGTGCATAGTGCTTGTCTGTGTTGTTGCCCCAGGAGTATTTTTGCCTTTTCCGCCCTCCTTTTTTCACACTCTCAGCAGTAATGGTAAGTACAGCATCTTATTTGTTTTATTTTAACGTATTTTAGTTTCTTTATACGAAGTGTTAACCTTTCCTGCTACGGTCGCCTGACCGTGGTCGGGAGACGCAGGGGTTAACTCCCTTCTCACGTTGCGCAGCTGAGCTGGGTGGCGGCAACAATCCAAGCACGAAGCACCGATTTGCCGCTTTAATGGCTTTATTAGCTCCTCTGCGCATTCAACGTCAACGGCTCCTCCGCTAATCGCTACTCTTCCCCGGTCGCCGTCACTACACTTGCCACTGTACACACTCGCACCTGCGCGCACTCCTTCCTCCTTCACAGTCCCGCCTCACTCACACATCGACGCACACTGAGCTTGCTGTCACAATCACGTGGGACAATACCCGTAACAGAAGTATTTCGACGTAAATTTCGACTCTCACGGTGAAATCCGACTTACGCGGAAATTCGGGTTACGTCGCAAGCGTAGGAACGGAACTCGTTCGTAAATCGAGGACTTCCTGTATACATAACATGTATGGCAACAGAAGATGTCACGACTCTTCAGCAGTCGTATTAGTCTTTATTCGCAGAGGGCAAAGAATGTTATTTTGCCCCTCTACATGTGCTGCTGCATCGTTCATGTTCAAATAGCCGTTGTTTAAAGGGTTAACACAGCCGCCTAGATGCTAATCGTTAGCCCGTGACTACGTTGTTTCCTATTATGTTAGCATGAAGATTAAGCAAGCGGACTAAAGGCTAAACTATGTGGTTGTTTTAAATACATGACGTTTAACTCCTTGAAGTCTCGGCGCCCTTTGCACAATGCTCATTGCACCGGACTATTGCGAGATGAGTCATTCGAACTGCTCTTAAGTGCTAGAGGACTCTGCATCTTTTTGCACAATTGTCAAAAAACAAATCAATTGTACCGGCATTACCAGATAACTAGCAACCCTTTATTGCTCGGTGACTGTTTTTCTCAATTGTCTTTATGTCTCAAAAGTGTTCTCTGTCAATTGACTCTCTGTTGTCGTACTAGAGACAATTTCTTCCCCATAAATAATTTAAAGAGATAAATGTATTATTTATAATTACTTTAATTATAATTAGTTAACCCAATATTTAATAAAACATCCTACATTTATGGGAAATTGTTTTACCTTGTTGAATTTACAATTAAATTTTACTTATTTAATTAGAAATGTTAAATTAATATTTTTTTATTTTTATGAATTTTCTCTTCATTTGATCATTTTCAAATATATGAATTACTCACAGACATGAAATAATTAAAAAAATATAAAACATACTTTTGTAACCAACCAATTTGAAGGGAAAAAAGGCAAAATTGATGCAACAAATTTTAGAGGACTCCTGATCATTGGTTTAAAATCTCGCGGGCCACAATATTAGGTACACAGTACACCTAATGAGATTGTAGATTCAATAATAAAAGTCCCTTTTGATAGATATTCTGAGATTATATAGCTATATATATACCGTACATCTTTATATTGCTGCCCTCTACTGGTCAATTGGGGGTAGCGCACAGTGGCGCTTCTATGATGTAATGTTCAAGAACATATTCTTGTTATTAGAGATACACCGCATTTTCTCAAATGATGTCCATCCCTCAAAGAAAGATATTCAAATGAACACGTAAAATACGTAAACTTTCCCATCAGAAAAAAAAGGTCGTAGAAACGTAAAGTGTTGACTGGTTAGCATGTTTGAAACTCTGTTGTCACACATCCCGACAACTGAGACAAATTTGAACATTTGTTTCCCCATCTGAGCCGATCCAAGTCAACAAAGGCCTGATTATCGGATGTCTCGGATTATCCAGTGGTGTGGGGTGTGTTTGAGGGATTTTTTTTCCCTCTCCCTCTATGCTCTATTTGGAAAATGGGGTGAGCAGAAAGTCGTAAATGTTAATCTTACACATTATTCGGGTCAAACATGAGAACGGTCAGGAAAAGCCTCCTAGAACATCTGAACTTTGTTGCATTTGAAAGGGCGGCAGGTGTGTGCTGACTCCCATTTAACATGAGTTTCCATGTGATTGGTTAATTGTGAACACAACCGCATCTCCTGTCATAGGAGGGTGTGCACACTTGTGCAACCGCACCATTTTAGTTGTTTATTTTTACTTCCCCCTTCAAAATGATTTGTTCTTATTTCAATTGAGTTGTACACCTTATATCTCACACTATTGGTGGGAAAAGTTTGGAAATCATTTATCTTGGTCTCATTTTAAAGATAAGATTTTAAAAATGACCACATGTATTTTTACCTCATTTGAAATGATTCTATGACGTTCAATTAATCAATCAGGAATATGTAGTCTATCAAAAGTCCATGATTGTCTATTGCTACAGTCAAATCAATAATGGCCATCTTGCTTCATAAAACATTCAATTCTTCAATTGCGTCTGATAAGCTGCCACCATTCATAATCTTCATCCTGTCAACACTCCTTCCGTCAAATCAGGCCTCTTGTGATGGCGTCCGCCATCTTTAGCGCCATTGTCAAAAGGCGGCGGTGACATCACAGGTAGTCGAGGCTGTTAATTGGCCGTTAATTGCTGTGTGCGTGCGTTGATCCTCCTGATCTCACTGGATTTTTCTTTCTTTTGTGTAGCGCTGCAATATTTAGATTTCTATTGTTTTTTTGTGCGTCTATGTGCCCGTGTGTGACTTTAAAAAGCTAAATTCAGAATCTATTCCAATTGTTTATTTCTATTGCGCTTAGTGGCGATTATCATGATAAAATTATGACCTTCATTATGCGGGGCATTTTTTTTTCATGCTGCGTTGGTTTGATATTGATAAATATCTCCCATGTTGAAACAGTCAAGCTTAAAGTCCAATGACTAATGGTCGATTTCCGTGCTCTGTTTTTTGTTATTACGTTTTACGTTTTAACAGAATGCTCAAAATGTCAGTTTGACCCCAGGCCATCTTACAGTATTTCAATCTCCCTTATTTCCAATGAGAAAACTTTTTAAATGAGCTAAAGTCACATTTCTATAATACAAAGACTTTTTAATGTGAACTGACAAAACTATTTCCTCTAAATGTCTCAAAAAGGCTCCTGCAGTTTCTTTAAAAAGGAAAAACAAAATCCAAAACAAATTTCTTACTGGTGTCACGAGAAACCCATAAAAAGAATAAAACATTTGCAGGTAATGTGACGGGCAGCTCACAGTGTTATGTGAGAAGCTTTTTTTCTGGGTTTGTGTGCAGTGACAGTCGGCCGTTGCCTCCTTGACATGACCGCCGGGACTAATAGGGAGGTTTGTGTGGTGGGGGGATTGCGGCACAGCGAGAAGTCAACGTGGGCGCTGTTGCCGAGGAAGAGATGGGCCTGTAATGAGGCGGTATGCCTGGAGGCTCCGTGGCTCCGAATAAAGTCTCGCTACCTATACTGGAGAGAAGCATCCACTTTGCAGGAGGGGCTGGGGCGTGGGGTGGGGGGGGCACTGGGGGGGGGGGTGGCGTGTCGGGGAGGTCGTTATCTTCTTGTCACGGAACCCAATGCCGCAAAAGACAGGATGCTGTGTAAAACCCAGACAGCAATGATTCGCTATCATTCCTCGGCGGAATTCCACAGACACGCAAAGTGTGCTCTTTTCCTGATTGAGGCTTCGTAAGAAGCTGCAAAAGACACAATTCAAATGTCGCAATGTGCACGCTGATGACGATAAGATGTGTTAACGCTCTCAAGGCTCTAAAGTTGTTTAAGATGGCCTAAGGTGGTTTAAGGCATTTTAAAGTGGTAAGCTAGGATAAAGTGGCCTAATACAGTTTAAGGTGGCCAGTGGCGGTCCTATCTTTAATGGCGCCCTGTGCAAGACCTCCATTTGCCCCCCCCCCCCCCCCCCCCCCTACCAACACACGCACATTGCAGTGAAAAACATTGGAGTGGACCTTATATTTTCTTTCAAATGTATTCAGCTATAAACCAGTGAGAATACAGCAACAACAAATATTATAAAAAGTACTTAAATGATTCTATTAAAATTTATTGCTTGTACAAATTAAATCAAAATTGCACCTAAATAAAATATTACAAATAAACATTTGTTAATGATTAAACAGAAATGTATTGTGCTAAAAAGTTAAATATAACTGAACTTTACTTCAGCAGTCATTCTTTCGTGTACCACTAGAGGAGGGCGCCCAAAAAATTGGGTAAAAATTCATATTCAACCTACAGTAATTATAGTAAAACGAATTATTACCATTAACTCTTGATTTCAAGTCGAAATGTTTTATAGAAATGTGAAACAAGTTCATCCTAGGCTGGTTTAATCTTGAATCTAATTCACATGCTAAGGCCATTAATGCCCCTTGGCCAGTGACAAACGGATAAAGAATGAAAAGCTTTTGATGAACTGTCAAACTGAATTACCGAATGCCAAAATAAAAGGAGGAAAAAACAAAAAACAAAAAAGGTGCATTGTTATTGAGTGAAATCCAGATGATGAAATTAAAAACTATTTTTTTGTGGCAGCAATACGCTTCTGTAGTGGCCAGTAATTGGTCGTCACTCACTTTTCTGCCACATCGATTGTTTACAAACATTTCAAAATGGTCTTTTATGATCTTTTTTATTTTTTTTCCCGACGTTGGGCTGATCGCTTGTAATTGTAGCCCATCTGCTGAGGCGAGAGGTGAGCACAGGTGACAAAAAAAAACCCCAAAAAGTCTGCAATGCGCATATGCATCACACCCACGCACCCACCCAACACGCAACACTCACCCACACGCCAAACGGCCACGCACACACACTCACTCAGTATCTACACACATATTTACAATAGATAAAGTAAAGATATTGTCCTACAGCTTATGTATGTTGGGGTGCTTTGAACGCTTATACGGTAATGAAAGTTTTTAATCGTTTGTGTGTGTGTGTGACCGTATTTTGGTGGTGAGAACATCATAGAAGGCTTCCAGGTGAGCGCTCACTCGCTTTTTTATTCCTTCTGAGAATCACAACGCTATCTTCCCACGGGGGAGGTTTTCAACCTTCGTGTAACTGTGTTTCCAGGTGTGTGTGTTTGCTCCAAATGTGACATGGCTAACAACACATGTATAATAGACAGCTCCAGCTCAGGAGCTCTGCTGTGGCTAACAACACTAATTAGCGCTGTGTTTACATTCCCTGCACTGAGGCTAAATGCCGCAATACCTTTATTGCTCCGGCCCAAACCTGCACAGTAATTTACCATTTTTTTGTGTTGGCTGTCATCTAATGTCTTAATACACACGCTCACAAAGGACAGGAACATAACACGTTGGCCTCCAAGATGGCGACCGAGGCCGTGTCCAGAGGTGTGCGACGTCAAGGGAAAACTATGATAAATGATACGGGGGCCAGAAAACTGGAATGATGGCTCGCCGCGAGTGTGCGTCTGCGTGTGTGTGTGTGCGCCTGCGTCCAGCTCCGTCTAGGATGAGGAACAAACAAGCAAAGTCAATTTAATAGACAGTACAGCACAGGAGATAATTCCTGTTCTGTTCTCCAGCGCAGCCCACGCAGCACACATCAAGGCCTTTGCAATAACGCACGCTTCTTTTTATAGAACACACGCACATGATGCGATTGCGATTTGCGTCACGTCCAGGAATTTGTCTTAAGTTGACCGTCTAAAGTTGTTCAAAGTGGTCTACAGTGACTTAGTCCCTGTAAAGTGAACATGGTAATGTTGAATACATTTGACAAAGAGAAGTGTAATAAGCGTGCCAAATCTGAATGACTGAAAATAATCGGCGAGCGTATAAAATAAGGCTTCAAAATGATGACAAATCGAGACTTCCTCTCAGCTTTCAGACGCTGTGGGCTGAAAACACGCCCCCGCTCAACTTTCATCTATCAATCAAATACTTTTTGTACGTCTAGCATCTTTCCTACCTAAACATCCTTCTATGTTTGAGACGCAAAAATATATCTGCTGAGAATAATATATATCCCACCAAGTCGTGGAGGGGCTTTTCCATGCCGCAACGAGAGGCGCTAGCCACTGCTAGCTTCATGCAAATGCTAGCACATGATGAGAAAGGCACAAATAACCCTTTAAGCAACTGATATTTGAACACAAATGGTGCAGCAACAAATTTTGACATTCCATCTAACAGATCTCACAGTCATATATTCTTTTTCCTCTCCGATGAGCTGAGACGTCCGTCCTGTACAGAGGTCCATTTACAGTATGTCCCTCCGTCTGTCTTGTACTGCCCCCAGGTGGCCAAGTTGGGCAGCAGCACAAAGGCCATTCAATTGTTACAAAAACAATTCTGTTTAATTATGTAATTACTGTATGTTTTTATAAAGTACAATTTTATACCGTTACAAAGTTGTTGTTGTTTCTGGGAACATGTACAGTATACAGTAGGCACAGGAGGCTGCTGAGAAGTGTATAGTCCCACTTCTCTTATATTTCACGGCAGTCACATGCACTCACTATTGGTCATCATGACGGCTAAAGGCTTAGCACGTAGCATTAGCGATCACTTATTTTCATATGGCCTGAGGGGGCAGAGGGGGCGGCCATTACTGGGATGTGCTGCATAGCAAAACAAATATTAAGTTGGCATGCCCCCCCCCCCCCCCCCCTCCCACCCACACACACACACACACACACGCCCCCTCACCTGCACCTGGCCGTTACCGCGTTGCCATGGCAACAGCAGCCCCACAGGCCTCCTGTATGGAAGGAAAGATGACTTTTTAAAAAACGTCATCTTCATGATGATGATGATGATGATGATGATGGATGGTCGCCATTTTGTCACTTGTCACCCTCACAACTATATAAAAAAAAAAAAAAAAAACAGGATCATGTTGAAATACAGCCAGAGAGGCAATAAGCAAAGTATCAATAAAGTGAAGCTTGTTTATCACGGTGCATTTTTCTTCCAGACCCACCCGCAATCGGTGACAATTTTGCGATGTAGAGAAAAGGAGACCATATAAAAAACATCACACATTTAAATCCATTTAAACACACAAACCTGAACGCTATCACTTATTTGTGGCGGTCTAATATGGCCTTAAACTTGCCTATGGGGACCTAAATTTGTTTAAAATGGCCTAATGCCTGGATCAGACAACACGATTCTTGCCCTGTTATTGGCCCGATTTGCTATCGTGAACGATTCTCAAGATCGGGCCCGACATATTTTGTCGGGAACGACAAAACTCCTTGTAGTGTGACATAATCCACAATCAACAATTTGGCGTCGGAGAAGCCCTAATAAGACCAAAATGTAAACTCGAGCATGTTTGATTTTGGGGATATCGTCTGTGTAGCTAACGCTTGGCAGCTAGCACCGTATTCTACCATTTAACCAGTGGCGGTTTAAAAAAATTACTTTTTTTTTTTTATTTATTTTTTACGCGTATTAAATTCATGATTGAACATGATTTCAGGATGGTGTTGTGATAATGTTGGAGGCAACAGTATATGATGGTAATGTAAACTGCGGTCAGGACAGCCGCCACAACGATTGTTCCAAGTACGACGGCCAACTTCAAAATAAAAGCCGTTAATGTCCAATGTATTATTTTTGAGGTTTTTGTAGTGGTCTCTGAGATGACTTAAGGTGGTCATCTAAATTAAAGGTGCCCTAATGTGGTTTAAGGTTGTCGAAGATGTTTTCAAGTTGTTTAGGGTATAGTTCAAAGTTGTTTAAGGTGATTTGTGATGGTCAAAGACATCTGAAGGTGGCCTCAGGTGGTTTAGGGTGGTCTAAGATTGTTGAAGGGGATTTGTGGTGATTGAAGTTGTCCTAAGGTGCCCCTAGGTTGTCTAAGGTGATTTGTAGCGCTCTATTACGTGTCTTAAAGGTGGTCCTCTAAAGTTGTCTAATGTGGCCTAAGGAGGTCTAAGGTCGTTTAAGGTTGTTTGTGGTGGTCTAAGGCATCCTGAAGTGGCCTATAGTTGTCTCAGGTCTTCTAAGGTTGCCTGAAGTAGTCCAAATTTGCGTAAGTGGTGGATAGCGATGGTTTGAAGTGGTTTAAGGTGGCCTCTTTCATGTCATACTGGAAGTTCATTGTGGTTTATGGCCTCCACACCAGGCCCCGTTATTGTTAATAAAAGCCTCAGAGACGTACATCATTCTCCATCTTGATACCTTGCCCTGAAGCTTTATACTTTTTTTTTTTTCTCCAATAGGATCATGGAAGGAGGCACGGCGGAAGACTGGTTAGCACATCTGGCTCACAGTTCTGGGGACCGGGGTTCAAATCCCGGTTTTCTCCGGGCACTCCGGTTTCCTCCCACATCCCAAAAACATGCATAGTAGGTTAATTGAAGACTCAAAATTGCCCGTAGGTGTGAATGTCAGTGCAAATGGTTGTTTGTTTCTATGTGCCCTCCGATTGGCTGGCGACCGGTTCAGGGTGGATCATGGAAGGAGTGTTGCATTTTGTATTTATTACTCACTCTCCGGTGGCCTAAGGCTGTCAAAACAATGTCTGCTGAAGAAAGTCCGCTGTGTCGTCCTTGGTCGGCCTGTGGAACACAGTGGAGGTGCTGTGAGTAAGGGGAAAATGCTAACACCCCCCACCCCACCCCACCTGCCCCCCCTCTCCGCCCCCGCCTCTTGCTCTTTTGGCAACTAGCAGAACAAGCTTCTGCGCCAGAAGAAGAAGAAGGCACAGGGCTGAATGTCCTTTTCCTCCCTGTCAAGGTGTACAATTTCAAACTGCTCCACTACAATATGCTCTCTTGTTCTTTGTTTTAGTACTTAGTCACGATGTACTGTAACAGTGCTTTCTTTACATTTTACTGAGGAGTAGACTACTTTTTTATCTTCTAAATTATTATTTTTTAAATATAAATGATGTAAGACAACATTTTGTGGCAAATGATGCTAAATTTAGTGTCAAAATATTGCATTTTTGTGGTTAAACATTTTTTTTCACTTTTTGTAGTACAAAACAGCATTTTTGTGGCACACTATTGTGTTTTAATGGCACAATATAGCATTTTGTGGAAAATATAGTTGTTGTTTTTTTGCCGCAAAATCTTGTGTTTTCATGGCCACAATAACGCATTTTGGAGCAAAAATATATAAAAAATGTGTGAAAAATATATTGACGAAATATTGTAGTTTCATGGTACAATACTGTATTGAACTTTATGGCAAAACAAGCCATTTTGTGGGCAACTATTGTGTTTTCAAGGCACAATATTGCTTTTTGTGCCAACATATAGCATTATTGTGGTGAAATATTGTGTTTTCATGGCAGCATAGAGTTTTGTGACGAAATATAAAAAACAACAACAATTAGAGGCATAATATTACACTATGATATTGCAGTTTCATGGCAATATTATGTTTTCATGGCACAATATAGCAAAATAGTTTTATAACGTGATAGAGCATTTTGTGGAAAAACAGCATTTTTGCTGCACAATATAGCATTTTCTGGCAAATTACAGCATTTATATGCCACAATATTACATTTTCCTGGCACTATAAATGAATTTGTGACAATATGGGGTGTCAAACTAATTTTTGTCGCGGGCCACATTGTTGGTTCGGTTTCCTTCAGAGGGCTGGTATGACTGTGGAACCATATACATGTTTAATCACCTCATCATATTACATATACACAACAAATTGATCGATAACTAGTTTTGAAGTCAGAAGTCAAGGATAATAGTTTGTTCAACTATTGTTCAAGTTACTGAAAAAGGGGGTTTGGTAACCGAAAAATACTTGCAATATCTCAATGTTATTATTTATTAAATATGACTATTGCCCTTGTGAGGATAAGTGGTACGGAAGATGAATGAATGAATGAAAACATTAATGAAATTTTTAGCAAGAATCAGGGAAGTTGATGCACGTGATTTTCTTTCGTGGCCCACATAAAATGATGTGGTGGACCAGAGCTGGCCCCCGGGCCCTGTGTTGGACACCTGTAACGTAGCATAACACATTACGCACAATACATGATGCTGTGCTCAAGATACCATTTTGTAACACACGATGAAGCATTTTGTGTGAAAATGTTGCCTTTTCCTGACAAAATATAGTTTTCGCAGCATTTGGTGGCAAATGTAGCATTTTAAGCGGCAGGATAATAAACAAAAGTCAAATGAAGTAAAACTACTCGTGCTTTGAGAAGGTGTGACAGACACTGAAATACAGCTCTTTTGCAATGTATCATGTTGGGAGAATACAACAATAAATGGCAATTTCTCAATGTTGTTGCTTTAAAGAAACGATTAAGATTGAGCTGGATTCATGAGATGTGTGTGTGTGTGTGTCATTCATGAGATGTGTGTGTGTGTGTGTGTGTGTGTCATGAGATAACCCCTGTCAGGTTTTGGCGACGTCTGAATACAAAGTCACTGAGATGAAAAGAAAGGCCTCACCTGCAGATAGTGTTTGAGCGGCGAGCATTGTTGAGGCTGAATGGGCCCGAGAAAGGCCACTCGGTCCTGGAGGGAACCGCGTCCACACCCGGAACGAACCATTTTGTGTGTCCGGCCTGCCTGTCAAAAAACACAGGAGGGAATTAAAAGCAGTTTTTCAAGGGAAAAAAGGCCCGTAGGGGTTCTTGAACTGCTTTTCAGTCATCCCGTTTGAATGCCAGTGCTGCTTTAATGCTGCTATTCTTGACACCATTATTACACCTGCGCGAAAGGTCAGCGGTGAACCTTCTTGACAAGCAAATGTACTTGCAAGCACAGTTTGTGTGTATGTTTTTTGTTGTTGTTGTGCAAAACACTCCATGTCCTCTTCTTGCCCTTATCATAATTAATAACAACACATCAACCTTTTGTGGCCCGCTCGGAGTCATGGGAAGATAAAGAATATTTTTTTCCCAATACACTCTAATTAATGCACTTTGAAACGTCTGTGTGTGTCTGTGAGTGCGTATGTGGTTTCTGGATGGGCCTGTTCCCTTTGGAAATTAACTCATTCACTGCCAACCTTCCCAGTTAACATGGATATTTGACTTCTAAAGCCGTCAATGGCAGTGAATGAGTTAAAGGCAAATGTATTGTTTGGCGTAATACTGTGTTTTTTTCTCATGGCACGATATAGCATTTTCTGGCAGAATATCATCATATTCATGGCAGCATTTTAAGTGTAGCATTTTGAGGGAGAAATTGCATTTTGTGCTGAAATCTGATTGGTTTTTGTGGTGAAATATGGTGTCCCCTAGGAATAATGTAGCATTTGTGTGGCAGAATATTGTGCTTCTGTGGCAGAGTGTCATGCATGTTACACTGTAGCATTTCGATGCAGAATTTTGAATAGCACAATGGAACATTCTCATGTGGAATATTGCATTTTTATAGAGACATATTCTATTTCTCTGGGTAGATATCACATTTTCATGGCATACTTAAGTGTTTTGTGGCAAAATATAACAGTTTGGGGGAGATATTGCATGGAGACCAAATTTGCTGCATAGACAAAGGACAAGGGAATGTACTACTGTATTGTATATAATATAATATATCATCCATCCATCCATTTTCTGTGCCGCTTATCCTCACAAGGGTCGTGGGAGTGCTGGAGCATATCCCTGCTGTCATCGGGCAAGAGGCGGGGTACACCTTGAACTGGTTTCCAGCCAATCACAGGGCACATAGAAACAAACAACTATTCACACTCACATTCAGACCTACAGGCAATTTAGAGACTTCAATTAACCTACCAAAATGCAAAACACCGGGCCATTGCTTGAGTTTCCAAACACTGCTTTGTACATGTGATGTACCGCTGCACACTCACATCAGCATGGCAGCACCCCAAAAATATGTTCAATCACTAATTGAATATGCAAATTCATAACTGATTAAAATGGAAAGAACACCATCAAAGTCCGCCGTGGTCACACGGCGACAAAAAGCCTTTAACGTCAAAAAAGCAATCGTCTGTGTTACGTCATCTTCCCAAACTCTTTTTCAAAGCCATGAGCGACGCAAACAATACAACAATGAGCTGATTAAACCCGTGTATCTATAGGCGGAAATGAATCTGCACGCACTTACCTCATATGTGCCATGCGGCTGTCTTCCTGCTGCAACGAAGCATTACAGCGATGGATTTGAACTAAACAAGCCTACTCAAATTCACTCACTATTTTCAGTTATTATTGTCAAAAACAAAAATCCACTCTTTCAATATAAGCCACAATGACGTTGCAGGCTTGCTTGTGAAGGAACCAAGAACAGGTAATAGTATAAGGGAATGTGTTCGTCTTGTGTTGCTGACGTCACCAGACTCACACAGGCTTCGACCGAAATATGGGCGGCCCAAAATCTGGCTGAAATTAAAATATGTCATCAGAAAACGAACTTATAATTACTACTAAATCTATTTTGGGTGGAATATTTTCTGCAGACCTCGTTTTTAAAGTACAGAACTATGGAATAAGTGCCAATGTTCGCAGCATTAGAGAGGTCTTATAGGGAATGAGAAGAGCCACTCTGATTGGACATGATTGAACTCAGCTGTGTTCACGCCCACAGCGCCGCAGACCTCCGTCTTTCAAATACGCTGGCTTGTGTTCGTCTGCAAAACTACCAAAACCCGGTCTATTCTGCCTCTGAGTAGATTTTCACCGAATAAAGCCCTCCATGGTCGAATATTACACTGTGTGATATAGTGTTGTGTTTGCATAGCACGACGCAGAATTTTATGGTAGAATAATGCATTTTTGGCACGATCAATAACTTTGTTGCATATTATTGTGTTTTGATGGGACAATATATCGTTTTTGCAGCACAGTATAAACATTTTTTTTGGCATTGCATTGTGTTTTCATGGCAGGATATAGTCTTTTGTGTCAAAATATAGCGTTTTAGGGAAAATATTTTAGGGAAAAATACTGCATTTTCTTGGCATGATGTTGTGTATTGGGGGCACAGTATAGCATTTTGATACAAAATGTGGTATTTTTGTAGCATAACATTGTGTTTTCATGGCACGATACAGCATTTTTTTGTGGCATAATATTGCATGATGTGGTATAATGTGGCATTGCAAGACACAACTATTGTGTGGCTCAATATTGTCTTCCTGTGTTGCATTTTGTGGGCAAATCCTGCATTTTTGTGGGAAAATATAAAGTTTTCATGGTACGATACAGCATTTTTGTGTCTTTTGAGGTAAATGTTGCGCTCAAAATTTTTGTCCGACTTTAGTATTGTGTATTGTTTTTTTTTAGACTACAAGTTCCACAGTAGATTGTTGCCACGCAAAGGTATCTATCCACAGAACAAGTTAATCATCACGTTTAATGTTATTTGAGTGCTGCCTGGAAATGTCCTCAGCTGCTGACGTCTAATTATCCGCTGCGTTTTTATTTATTCATGCCGTTTCTCCGGGCTAGAGGTGCTCGTGAGCGTTTGCCGCTCTGTTGCACCTCGGCGTGCGACGTGCGCATCCTGTGTGAACGCACGGGCGTGTTCGCGAGAACGGCGGCCGCCCGGATCCTCTGGCGCGTGATAAAATAATCATGAGGACTGCGCCCAGGAGGCCTCGGTGGCCAGCGTCGACGTCCGTAAGTCGCCTTGGTGTTAAGATAGGCTCCGATGTCAGCTCAATCTATAGTTGCACCTACTGATGTGATAATGGCGCTTCAAGTGGCCTGAGTGTTGGACACTCTTGAGTGGGATCCGGTTAAGTGCTGGAAGTGATGAGCTCTAACATTTGTTTTGTTTTGCATTTCTATGCTAAAATAAAGCACAAAAATTGTTTTAAAGCAGAAATGAAATATTTTCTGGGGAAATGTATAACAATTTTTACTTTTTGTAGCGAAATATAACATTTCTATGGTGATGTTTTTGCATTTCTCTCCAAACATAACCCTATTCCTTGCAAAATCTAGTGTTTTGTTACTTTTACGGCCAAACGTGTATTTTGTGGTATTATGTTGTGTTTTCATGGCGTTTGTTGCAAAATATTGCATTTTTGTGGCGTCATATTGTGTTTTTCTAGCACAATATAGCATTTTCCGGCAAAATACAGATTTTCTTTGGGAACTTCCATCCTTACCATTGCAACGTTTTATGGACGATTGATGACAACCCCCCACAAACACACGGGTGTTTGCTCGGGGCCAACGCAACCCCCACGCCCCACGCCCCCCTTTTTTGCACGCCACTGTGGCAGAATTTCATGTTTTAATGACAAAATGGACCGTTTTCATTGCAAAGTATAGGATATTACAGTTAATTATATGATTTTTTTTTGGGGGGGGGGGGGTAAACCGTTATACTTTGTGGCATGATGTAACCTTTAAACCTTTAAAAATATGTATTATGAGGAAATTACATCTCATAGTGTGGCATAATACATTTAAAAGGTCACGTGTCAGCAATTGTGTGTCCAAACGATGCACTTTTCATGACAAAATCAGGGTTTTGTCGTAAAATGTAGTATTTCCATCCCCTTAATCACACATTAATCCATTAGACAAAGTTGAATGTGTGTTTTTTTTAATGTTTGCAGTCTCCTTTGGTACAAAAAAAACCCGACTTCATGCAGCATTTGTATTGTTTCCAATAAAGTGCAAAACAGACCCAGAATGACTTGATACACACCAAGCAGTGAGCCTGCCAAACATGGGGAACAGCAGCAACACTCCATAAAGCTGTCAAAAACGAGTGTCTGCTTCAAAACACGCAAAACTTGCCCCATTTCCCCTTCTATTTGCGCAAATAACTGGAGAAAAATACTTTTTTTTAAGCACACATCCGTTACGCGCAATGAAGAGAGAGCACACTGCAAAAAAAAAAAAAACCAAAAAAAAAAAAACAAACAAACAAACATTCACAATCATGCCGTTTACATTTATTAAAATACAATTACCGGAAAATACAAAAGCGAAACAAACGTGAGGTCACAGCTTGTAAACATTTTTCGTCCGTTTTTGTTCGAGTTGGCAACGTTTAAACTCACTTCCGCCATCCGCGCGTCAACAGTTGGCTGCACAAAGTTTACGCACAAAAGGTTGCTCCCACATACGTTTGGAGTCAATTGGAAGCAGACGTGACCGTGTTGCATATCTAATCCTCACTAAGTGACGTGTGTGGGAGACGGGAGAAACTTGTATTAAGTTCATGCAGATAAGCCCTGGGCTCAGTTTCCCCTAGGTGAGTCCGATCATGCCGGTCTCCACGTCCTTGGAGGGCCGGCGCTCCTTCACCAGGAAGTTGATCATGCTCTCGGACTTGATCATCAGGTTGCATCCCAGGAAGAAGACCCCGAAGACCACCGTGAGCGACAGCACGCACAGCACGGCGATCTGCACCACGCGCATCACCAGCAGTTTGCGCTCCTCCTGAAGGAGGACCAGGGAGCCTCCGTCGGCTCCCGCGCCTCCGCCGCCGCCGCCGCCGCCGCCGCCGCCGCCAGCGGCACTACCGTGCCCGGTCACCGCTTGCTCGCTGCCGTTGCCGGAGTAGGTGGCCAGCGTCCCCGCCAGGGTCCGGCTGCCGTTGAGTAGCGCGTCGTGCGTGGCGTCGAGGAAGGACGAGGCGTTCATGGCGCCTAAAAAAATAATAATAATTAAAAATATATATATAATAATAATTATATATATATATATATATATATATATATATATAATAGCTAAAAACTTGGTGTGATGGAATTGAAAGAAAGAAACAGATGTGGATCTCCTCTCGTCTCTGCAGTTTGGTGCGTAATGGTCACACGGAACAACCCAAGTGAGCTGAACACTCGCAATCACGATAAAGTGCTGGGATTGTGGAGCGACCACGTCCTGGTGGCTTCTTTCCGTGGGTCTTAAAAGAGTCCGCAAGGCGTAATAAGAGACTGTGCGTGTGCCAACCCACGCCCTTCTCTCTCTCCAGCGCTCCTTTTGTGCCGATGCTCTGGTGCGTTTAAGTGATGATGAGCTCCCCACGAACCTGCAGTCAGTGCCTCTGGGATGAACCAGTCAGTCACTTGCCAACCTAACAAAAAATGCTATTTTATCACGAGAAGTATAAAATATACTTTTTAATAATGGGGTCAAGCTTTTTGGAGTGTGCTGCTGTCCCACAAGGAACTCATTTGTACACTTCAATAGAGACCATAGGCCTCAACCAAGTATGGATTCAGAATGCAGTGGTGCCTTGCGATACGAGTGCAAGTTTTTCAAGAAATGAGTCGTCGTGGAGCTGTTTTTGTTTTGCCTTGACTTGAGAGTAAACATTTGAGATACAAGTGCTGTGTGGTGTCAGTGAACTCAACTCGACAGTTTGGTAGAAAGTGACCAATCCTTCAAAAAAGCGCCTTCGAGCTCTTTATTGTCACTCTTGATTGAACTTTACCGTAAACTAAACATAAAACTACATTTTGTGGCCAAATCTTGTCCATGTGACATAATAACATATTTTGGGAACAGTTTTGTGTTTTGGTGGTCCGATATAGCACTGTGAAAAAAAATACATAATTTTTATTTTATTTTATTTTATGTTATTTTATTCAAAAGGGACAATGCACATTAATGAACACCAGTCCAATAATTGTGTAACTATGCCAAAGTTAGCGTACAGATAATTTACATCCATTGTCTCGTGGCAGATGACTTCAAACATACACAAGACATATCAACAAGTACATTAAATCACTCCATAAATCACAATTTCACATTAAAACAGGGTCTGAAATAGTGAAAAACTGCTTTCAGTACATTTAAAGTGCTACAGTTTCTAGAAGTAATTTATAAATAAGTCATTTAAAATGGAAATTGCAGGTTGGGCCTTTCCTGCTGCTTAGGCGTGACTAAGACGTAAGGAACCGTCAAGTGCTGAAGGTGGTGGCATAATATTGTGTTTTCAAGGCACAATACAACGGTGGCAGAATATAGCATTTTGTGGCAAAATGTTGTTGTTCCGTGTTGCAATATAGCTTTGTTTGTGGACAAATATTGTTTTCATGGCACAATATTGTCTTTTTGAGGCGCACTATTGCATTTTGCAGTATTTTTGTGGGGAAATATTGTTTATGCAGGAAGTATGGGTTGAGCCATACTTTAACTCCCTTGAAAAGTTATTTAAATCAGGATCCAGACAGAATTTCTGATACAGTTCTTGTGGGGGCGGATGGTCCTAATGAAGGGGCTGGTGAGTTTTAACGCCGGTTGCCATGGAAACGGCCACCACCACTTGGGAGCCGTCTGACCCGGCGAGTTATCACTCAGAAATGAAGACATGAATTAATAAAATCTGTTTGAGCCGTGGCAAATATTTATTGTGCTTATTGGCTGGGCTTTTTTTTTTCTCCCCCCCCACCACACCTGCCACTTTTTACGCCAAGGTGGGGCACAAAATAAGTGCACATTTATTAAAATGAGAAAAAGACCAACTTTAAATATCATGTGATAGGTGTGAACAACTGCAGTAGAGATAAAGTAGAAGAAAAAGCTGATCTGTCCCGAATTGTGAGTTACTGAAGAGTGAGTAAAACAACGTCTTTGTGTGTTTTTAAGTCGTTAGTCGTGGTGAAAAACGACTCCTCCTCCGACTCGTGCTGATATTTTCGTGACACGTTACAGCATTTTGCGGCCGAATTTTTTTATGATTATTTTGTTGATAACACAATATACAATTTTAGGAGCAATCCATTGTTTGCCTCGAACAACACAGCATTGTGTGGCAAAATGTAAAAAAACATTTGTGGGCGAATAGTATAGTAATAGTACATTGTGTTGAAAAACTTTGTCTTTGCGTGGCAAAATGTTGCATTTTTGTTGCATTGTATTTTGTTTATTCATGGCACAATATAGTAATTTGTGGCAAAGTACATGTTTATCTGGCTGAATATCACATCTTTTGTTTAAAACCTTCACATTTCCATGGCAGACTGTATCAGTTTTGGGGTGTAACATCCACATTGTCGTCTTTTTAAAGGCTGTAGCCTGACAGCAGCTCAACGACTTTTATGGGTTAATTCAAAAGTCAATAAATAAAGGAGTCGGTGTCATGGTAATCAGCAATGTTTTGTTTTGCTTTTACGCGAAGGAAATCAGATTAGTTGGCGGATTTGCCTGCAGCTAATTAATTTTCAAATTAACAAGGTGCATTTGTGTGTCTGTTTATAAATCCTAGTGTGTTTACGAAAGGTAACACGTACTTCAGGTAAATCCCCTTTTGAGCTGATCTGCGAGCAAAATTGAGCCATTGACAAGGGAGTAAACTGTTTTGAAGTGTTTTAACTCAGTATGGCGTGGTTGAAGAAACAATAGAAAAAGAATAATGTCACCCTAATGTTTTAGTGGCACAATATAGCATTTTGTAGCAAAATACAGCATTTTTGTGGCAGAATATTGTATATATTGTGTTTTGTGCAAAATATTGTGTGTTGTCATGTCACAATGTGGAAACAAGTAGTAAAATATTGTGTTTCTATTGCAGAATATTGCAGTTCAAGGAACCCAACTCCTCCAGGACCTCATCAGCGACCATAAGTACAACCTTTTGTTTAACAGAAACGGATGACTTTTCCTAACTGAATAACTCCACGCCCCCTGGGTTTATTTACAACCCCAATTCCAAGGAAGTTGGGACGTTGTGTTAAACATAAATAAAAACAGAATACAATGATTTGCAAATCATGTTCAACCTATATTTAATTGAATACACTTCAAAGACAAGATATTTAATGTTCAAACTGATAAACTTTATTGTTTTTAGCAAATAATCATTAACTTAGAATTTGATGCCTGCAACACGTTCCAAAAAAGCTGGGACAGGGTCATGTTTCCCACGCTTTTACATCACCTTTTCTTTGGGAACGTTTGGGAACTGAGGACACTAATTGTTGAAGCTTTGTAGGTGAAATTCTTTCCCATTCTTGCTTGATGTACAGCTTCAGCTGTTCAACAGTCCGGGGTCTCTGTTGTCGTATTTTACGCTTCATAATGCGCCACACATTTTCAATGGGAGACAGGTCTGGACTGCAGGCAGGCCAGTCTAGTCCCCGCACTCTTTTACTACGAAGCCACGCTGTTGTAACACATGCAGAATGTGGTTTGGCATTGTCTTGCTGAAATAAGCAGGGGCGTACATGAAAAAAGACGTTGCTTGGATGGCAGCATATGTTTCTTCCAAACCTGTATGTACCTTTCAGCATTAATGGTGCCTTCATAGATGTGTAAGTTACCCACGCTATTGGCACGAACGAACACAGCCCAATACCATCACAGATGCTGGCTTTTGAACTTTGCGTCCATAACAGTCCAGATAGTTCTTTTCCTCTTTGGCCCGGAGGACACGACGTCCACAATTTCCAAAAACAATTTGAAATGTGGACTCGTCGGACCACAGAACACTTTTCCACTTTGCATCAGTCCATCTTAGATGAGCTCGGGCCCAGGGAAGCCGGCTGGCTGTTGTTGATAAATGGCTTTTGCTTTGCATAGTAGAGTTTTAAGTTGCACTTACAGATGTAGCACCAAACTGTATTTACTGACATTGGTTTTCTGAAGTGTTCCTGAGCCCATGTGGTGATAACCTTTACACGTTGATGTCAGTTTTTGATGCAGTGCCACCTGAGGGATCGAAGGTCACGGGCATTCAATGTTGGTTTTCGGCCTTGCTGCTTACATGCAGTGATTACTCCAGATTCTCTGTTCCCAATTAGCCTGTTCACCTGTGGGATGTTCCAAACAGATGTTTGATGAGCATTCCTCAACTTTCTCAGTCTTTTTTGCCACCTGTCCCAGCTTTTTTGGAACATCTAGCAGCCATAAAATTCTAAGATAATGATTATTTGCTAAAAGGTTTATCAGTTTGAACATTAAATAGCTTGTCTTTGTAGTGTCTTCAATTAAATATAGGTTTAACATGATTTGCTGTTTTTTATTTATGTTTAACACAACATCCCAACTTCATTGGAATTGGGGTTGTATTTTTTGTCAACCCTGTGCGATTGGACATTTTTGTGGCATAATGTTGAATTTTGGTGGAACACTACTGCTTTTTGTGCCATAATAGGGTGTTTTCCTGGTGCAATATAGCCCTTTTTTGTGCAATAATTAGCCTTTTTGTGCAGAATATTGCATTTAGTGGTGCAATGTTGTGTTTTCCTTCAACAACTGCATTTTATGGTCAAATGTAGCCTTTCTTTTGCAGAATTGTATACTTTATGGCATAATATTATGTTTGCATGGCACAACGTTATTTTGTGGCAAAATGTTTCTGTGGCACAAAGTAACATTTTGTGAAAGAACAAAAAAATGGTGGCATAATATTGTGTATTTGTGGCACAATCTACTATTTTAGGGGCACAATAGGATGTTTATGTGGTAGAGTATTACATTCTGTAGCATAATGTTGTTTTTGTACGCATTGGACAATGAAATAATCTCATTAGTTGGCGGCTTAACTTGCAGATAATTAATTTGCCGCATGCAAATCAACGAGATCTAATTGTGTGTCTATTAATAATCACAAGGTGCTTACGGAAAGCAGCGTGTACTTCATGTAAATCCGCCTTTTGAGCTTCAAATTAAGCGACACATTATTCATTAAGTCCTTTTTAATGAAAATGATCCGGAACATTCAAGCGCTCCTGGACCTGTTGCTCAAACTTTCCACACTGAGTCCAAACTTCATGAAGACTTTTTATTCTTAAAGACATATTGCGGCTGCATCTAGGCGAGGATGTGAGACTTGTTTCTAAGCAACAGCGGACCTGGGAGCTCGGTGACAGATGGTTGGTGAAGTTATTTTGAGACTGAGGCGGAGGGAGGGCTGGTGTTGCGGGGAAGGGGGCCAACAGAGGTGCTCGGGCACTTAACGGGAGGGACTTGGCAGCCTAGCAACACAAATTAGGCAAATACATTCTTAGCAACGAGCTTGTCACGTCACTTTAGGTGGTACAGGTGATAGGCGCTAATTCATTAGGAGGGTCGTGTCAGAGGTGGGATGCAGTCTATGTGAAAGGGGATAATTGGAACAGGGGTGTGTTTAACACTCAATGCTCGCTTCTCGGTTGTGTTGAAAGCAGTTGTCGCTGTCCGCCTGACGGAGTTAGGGTTACACGTGGGACTTAGTCTTTGTGAACGGGAACTGGGTTATGAAATTGACCACCCTACACTCACTTCTCCTGCACTGTTGTGTTGAAAGTACTTATTACCGTCAAGCACGGAATGGGGGAATGAAGTCTCTAATTTCCCGGATTTTGTGGTGGTATCAGAGCTGTGTCAGAGGGTGGGACGGCAGCTGTGTTAAAGGGAATAGGGTCGCAAAATTTAACACCTAACTCACTTTCCCGCTGCGTTGTGTCAAAGGCAATTGTTGCTGTCGAAAGGCGTATTACAAATCCCAGCAGACGTGCACATCAGGCATCTAATTATGTGATTGTGGGATGAAGACTTGCCGTATGAAAGGCTCACATCAATATAAACGTCTCCCACATTATTTTCATGAAAAAGACAGACTTGGTAGTACCGTAATTTCTCGTGTATAACGTGCACC
Source organism: Phyllopteryx taeniolatus (assembly GCF_024500385.1). Classification (NCBI taxonomy): domain Eukaryota; kingdom Metazoa; phylum Chordata; class Actinopteri; order Syngnathiformes; family Syngnathidae; genus Phyllopteryx; species Phyllopteryx taeniolatus. The sequence goes on from NC_084517.1 coordinate 16,251,275, forward strand.
CATGTATAATACGCACCCCCAAAGTTGACCTCAAAATTCTGGAAAACCCTTCAACCCATATATAATGCATTTTTACAATGCATGATTTTGCTTCTACCCATATGATCAAAACATGAAGTGTTATCTGTATTTTGTTAGGATTTGTTTCAAAGAATTATTCTGAAGTTAAGTGCTTTATTTGAACACGTAATCCTTTTTTTTTATTTACTTGCTCTTATTTTGAAATTCAAAGCCCTACTTTTATTTAGTAAATTAGAAAACACACAGATGTGCTCATATGTTTGATTACCCAGGCAGAATTTGTAAAATGGTTAAAATTCTTTAAAGAAAACATGAAGAACCAGGCGAAAAACATAAAATTTTATTTTAATGGGATTCAAATTAAACGGTCAAGCATTTCAGAAAAGCATTATCATTAAAATGCTGGGGGGGGGGGGGGAATGCGCATTATACACGAGAAATTACGGTGATCTCATGGGATTGTGTACCTAATGAAGTGACCAGCGACCGGTGTCCTTGGTGGTAGGCGTGTGCTTCATTCCCAAGGAGGTTAGAGTTCAACGCAAATACACGCTGCCGAACCGGGGGGTGTCTCGGGGGGTACACATTTCATCAACGACACCTCTACTTGAACCCCCTTCCTCGTTTTGCTCCCCACCTGTGATCTGATGAAAACTTTGCCTTTATGGCAATGATTGCCTCTGAGCTTAAAGGCCTCTGCGGAGATATATAGCACACAGGGCGAGACCCCCACACTTCCTGTCTGTCGCCAAACACACACACACACACACACACACTTTTTTTCCCCCTCCACTTTTCTTGTTCAGTCTTAATTGGCTGCCATCTGACCCAGTCTGGCTCCTTCATTCAATGCTGTGCTCTTCCGGAAAGGCCACTCATCTGTGGGCGAGGCGGCCAACAAAAGGGTGCCGATACATCCAGACCTTTCAATACACACACACACACACACACACACAGAGTGAATGCAATCACAACTATTATGTCTCCTTGTCAACTTACTCCTATTTCTGTCGTCTCTTCTTTTTTCCAGGCGGCGGTAGCTTAGCAACCATTCGGAAAGCATGAGAGGGGGGTCGAGAGTAGGGAGGGGGGTGGGGTCGGGTCGCATTAAAGATTCAATATATGGACAGCCAAGAATCATCTGTGTGTGTGTGTGTGTGTGTGTCTGTGTATTTGTGTTTGGACAGCATGTTTAAATGCCAACCCGGAGACATTCTGTTTTCCTTCTAAATGTAACGCAAACAAGTGCTAAGCAGATTTTAAAGCATGCATTTGTTTATTTTGCAAGTCATTGCACTCCTAATTGACAGATTCCAATACAGTCTCATTGAAGCTGTCGCCTGTGTTTATCGATCTCGCCACTAGGGGTGGCTCTACCACAACTTCTAAATGCAAACAGTGAGCAGACAAAGTAACGTTCAAAGTTGATAATACTGTACTGTACTCTATATGAACAGTGTAGAGCAGTGCTTCCCAACCTTTATTTTTTTAAATATTTATTTTTATTCGTTCAACCTTTATTTTTCCAGACAAGGCAATTGAGAACAGATTTTCATTTGCAATGTCGACTCTAAACTACGAATCTAATAAATGATCTTATATGTACCGTGTATGTGTGTGTGTGTATGTATGTATGTATGTATGTATATATATATATATATATATATATATATATATATATATATATATATATATACACCTTACTCCTGTATCATGAATACAGTACTGTGAGAGGATACCTTATAATGTAGGATTGTCTCTTGACATAACTTTAATGTCGGCGACTACATGCTGAAAAAAGCATCCCAACTGTATCTCCTTATAAGGTATTGTTTACTTGACGCAGACACCACACCCTCCCACCCCCACCCCACCCCCACGGTATTTACTCGGGTCTATGGCTTGTTATAAATTAGATTGACTAAATGTTTATACGTGTTTATAAGGTGAGTGAGTCGAAAAGAGGGCGTAGACAGTTGGGTGATGAGTAGGTGAGGACGGTGCAAGTGGACGTGGTGTGGAAGGAAAATCTTGTGGGTGTGCAGAATAAGGAAAAGTTTGTAACAGTGAGTGAACAGCACTCACCATGAGGACGCTGCTGCCTGTTTTGTGCCTCCTTCTCACGTCCACGTCCTCACTTGATGGTAAGTTTTGATCACTTCTTTTCTGCCTTTTCAAAGATAATGATGTTCAGTTTTATTTACCAGTCGAGTGGACCCCCGTTTCTCAGGAGGGATACGTTCTAGACTAACCCGCAATAGGTGAAATTCCACAATATAGAGAGCCCATATCATTTGAAACAAATACATTTAACCCTCCCACATGCTTTAAACACACTTCAACTTATAACTAACTTAAATTATTGAAACACTTTAAAAACACATTGTAAACAAAAGCATACGAAAGTAAAAATGTGAATTTGGTAGTATAGTGTTCTCCCACTCTATCGTAATTAATTGTTATTTTGCAGTTTTTTTTTTTTGTTTGTTTCCATTTTTCTGGGATTTTACCGTATTTTTACTTATACTTCCAGTGTAGTTTTGTAATGCCCTCGCATGTGGGAAAGGAGAGCCAGTTGTCTCCAATGGGCATTGTTTATTGAATGCAAAACACAAACACACTGAGCACACACACGCAGGAGCTGCTGTCGGCCACAGCTCACGCCCAGGCATTCGCACTGCAGATTTGCCATTATCACGCGCCACTCCACTCGGTGCCGCCTCTGAAAGGCACATGCATGCACACACAGACGCTACAATACGTACAGTATTTTCTATATGTTTTATGCTTGCGATTTTTATTGAGTTCAACTACATTTCCATTGTGTTTCAAAAGTGTTTCGATAACTTGAAATGTGTTTAAAGTGTGTGAAAGGCGTAAAACTACATACAAAATTATATTGTCTCTATGTTGCCGATTTTCACCTTTTGCACGTGGCTTTGGAACGTATCCCCCACTAGAAACAGTTCACTGTATTTTGTTCAACTAAACAGTGTTTCACTCTTATGACAGTTACAAATGTTCAAATGTTAATTGAAATGTTGCCTCTTTGCCTCTGTCCTGAATAAAGGCTTTTATAATAACCACTGAATGACTTTTTGCAAAACCGAAAAAGTCCATGCTGCCGTCATACAGGTCGTTCTAGTGCGTGAGGGTCCATTAGTCATCCCTCCGTGGGGATGTTTGCTCAGTCCGCTCCTGAAATGGCAGCTTGTGCGTAACGAGTGCTATCTTGCTCACACACGCTCTTGGGGGCTGACTCATTGAGGAAATGTGATTGCTACTCTGCTATGGGAAATGCACCGGAACATGTGTCACTGTTTTTTTGATTGTCCCGACAGGGTCCAATGTGTGCACGTCGCGAGGAGTCACGACATGTCAGCAGTGTTTGACAGTTCACCCCAGCTGTGGGTGGTGCTTCCAAAAGGTACTGTGCTGCAAAGCAGCGATTCCCAATTGCTCTGCCCAAATTGTCCAATTTCACTTCATTGGTTCGAAAATTATTTATTTACTACAAATAATGGACAGCAATCCCTGCATATTAACAGTTTACGCTCCACAAATTCAATATTTGTGGTTATTTTTTTCTAAAACACCTTAAGATGCCACAAGATGTTGATATGTTGAAGTGATAAATCTCGCTAGGTTTAGCCTGGGTTGTTAGTGGAAGTTACGGAGAGTCTTTGTGCATGTGCAGGTACACGCACGCGTCTGATGATGTAATTATTATTATTTTTTTTTCAATCAAAACATCAGCAAGACTGGGCATGACACTTAACCCACATTGCCGATGAGAATGCGGTTGGGTGTTTGGTGGTGGTCGGAGGGGCCGTAAAATTTGGGAGAGACAAAAACGTCTCAAAAAGCCAAGCCTGAAAAAACACAGAACGTCTGCTATTTTTGTGTCCTTCAAAGATGAAATCATTCTACATATTTTGTCCTATTGCTACCAAATCCGAAGTACGTATACTAGATGGATGGGTGACATTTTGCAAATATAGCAAAAAAAAGAGTTCTGGTCATTGCTTGTGTTTGGAGGATGACAGCGAACTTTGATAATTCGCCATAGTGGACGCAACTCTAATAACTGAACCCCACAAGTTTAGGGCTTGACCAAATGTCTTACATTCCAGACTTTTGGGATGGGAGGGTCCGGCGTTTCTCGCTGCGACCTGAAGCAGAACCTGCTGGACGGGGGCTGCTCTGAGGCGGCTCTGGAGTCGCCTACGAGCACGTTGGCGGTGCTGGAGGACAAGGAACTCAGCAACAAGGCCTCGGGCGCGGCGGATGCCGTCACCCAGATACAGCCCCAGAAGATCCGCATGGTGCTCAGGCCAGGTGGACCAAACGCGACCAAAGTCTAGATCCTTGAACCGCGTTTCCTTCTGTTCTAAAACCCTGCTTCTTTGCAGGTGATTCCAAGAAGTTCACTGTCAGTGTGAAACAAGTGGAGGACTACCCTGTGGATCTCTACTACCTGATGGATCTTTCCTTCTCCATGAAGGATGACTTGGATCGCCTGCGTACTCTGGGTAATGAGCTGGCTGAGACCATGGGCAAGACCACCAGTAACCTGCGCATGGGCTTCGGAGCCTTTGTAGACAAGACAGTGTCGCCTTACATGTACTTGGCTCCTCCGGAGACTATCGAGAACCCTTGTGTTGGGTAAGTGACAGCAAAAGTCTGTTGATGCGAAAGTAAGAGGCTTTTTCTGTTAGTCGATGACCTCACTGCCAAATCCCAAAGGATTCACGAGGAATGTCAGGCCCAGTTCGGCTTCAAGCATGTGCTTTCCCTCACGGATAAGGTGGCTCGCTTCACCGAGGAAGTGGAGAAGCAGCAGGTGTCTCGAAACAGAGACGCCCCGGAGGGTGGATTTGATGCCGTCATGCAGGCAGTAGTATGCAAGGTAGGATTCGAAATGGCACACTTCCATCATTGCTTGTCTTACCTCTCTCGACCGTCTTTAAGGACAACATCGGTTGGCGTCCGGACGCTTCGCACCTTCTGGTGTTCACCACTGACGCCAAAATGCATATCGCCCTCGACGGACGCATCGCCGGCATCGTGCAGCCCAATGACGGACAGTGTCACCTGGGTAGTGACAATGCCTACAACAAATCCACTGTGCTGGTAAAGAAACTTCTGTTGTTTATTTACTGTTGTTTTTTTTTTTTATTTCAAATTTTTTTTTTACAAACAGCCCATCTGGTTACATTGGGCGCATCTCTGTGTGATAGAGGTACAGGTGGGGATCTTCGGTTTACGAGACCGACGCCTTACCACTTGGTCACTGCACCTGCTTTTGTTTGTCCATGTCGTAGGTATCAGTCATTTATTTTGTCCTTTCTGTTCTGGCTGTCATGTTTTCCAGGACTATCCCTCTTTGGCGCTTCTGACTGAGAAAATGTCAGAAAACAACATTAATCTGATTTTCGCCGTGACGAATTATGTGTTGCCGCTCTACAAGGTAAAAAGCGCCGTTTGACTTTGAAAGCACAAGCACTCGGTCACCGTGTCCATGATCTCGTTTCCCAGGAGTACAGTCAGCTCATTCCAGGCACCACCGTGGGAAAGTTGTCTGGTGACTCTGGGAATGTTATTGAGCTCATCGAAGCAGCATACACGGTAAGGACTTCCCGGAGCGTTCTCTGAAATCAGCCAAATTGTGCTTCATGATCATTTGGGTGCAGAAAATCCGCTCTAAAGTGGAGCTAGAGCTTCTGGGGGTTCCGGAGGAGTTGAATCTGTCCTTCAACGCCACTTGCCTGAATGGTGAAGTCATCCCCGGCCTCAAGTCTTGCTCCGGCCTCAAGATCGGAGACACGGCATGTTGAAATGCTAATATCAATAGCGATGTTTATCATGGCGTCCCCCCTAAAAACAACTCTCCTCTTCAGGTGTCTTTCAGTGTGGAGGCCCAACTGCGAGTCTGCCCGAAGGAGAGGACCCGGACGTTCACCGTCAAACCTCGAGGATTCAAGGACTCTCTAGAGGTCACAATGGTTTTTGCGTGCGGGTGTGACTGTGAGGCGGATGCCGAGGCCGACAGCCCATTCTGCAGCAACGGCAACGGCACTTACGAGTGCGGCGTGTGCCAGTGCCATGCCGGGCGACTGGGCCCTCACTGCGAGTGCTCCCTGGAGGACTACACCCCCTCTGACGACGCCAAGTGCATCCCCCAGCCCGGAAGCCCAGTCTGCAATGGGCGTGGCGACTGCTTGTGCGGACAGTGCTCGTGTCACAACAGCGACTTCGGCCAAGTGTGGGGCAAACACTGCGAGTGCGACGACTTCAACTGCCTGCACTTCAAGGGGGCGCTGTGCTCAAGTAAGTGCGTGCGCTAGTGCGCGGAAGCTGATGGTAAGCAAGGAAACGAATCATTGCAGCGAAGTGGAGACTGTGGAGTGTAATAAATCAGTGTCCAGAGTTAAGCAGTAGCTGTGGAAGCTAGCTTTAGCGTGTTTGTTTTTGTCATTTTCTTACTAAAACACACTGGGGGTTTTTTTTCCCAATGGAAATAAATAAATAAGTAAGAACCGTGGGAGCAGTAGATGCTTTTCCACCATCAAAACCAAGTACTCCAAGGTTCCTCTTCTGTTTCTCTGGGGGGGTACCAAACGTGCTTAGCCGACATCATATGCTGCTCACGTTACTAATTGGTAAAACTAATGTGCTGTGCCTCAGTCTCATGTCGAATAAAGGCTGTCTCCTTACCAACAGCCACCCTGGAGCCTCGTTCTCCTGCGTTGTAGTTGCTTGCTAACGCGTTGCATTCAATGTGGTGTGGTTTTTGCAGTTTCCCTGATTCTTGTACACACACTCATGCCAAGGCTGTCAGGAAAGGAGCCTCTTCCTCTTCCTGACCATGAAACTTTCTGCACCTGCCACACTTTTGTCGACACACCTAAAACTGCCATATTATCAAGATTCTTTTTCCATATTAATACATTTTATGTGGCCCTCGGAGGAACATCTAAGTGCTTCTTTTGTGCAACGATAGGTGTGAAGGCAGCCAAGACATTTTCCTTTCCTGCAGTTGTGTGTTTTTGTGGGGTTGTATGAGTGACAAGCAGCAAGAGCCTGCAAGCCTGTCCTCAGGGCCCATTAATGTGAAGCGGAGAGAACGGGAAGGTTTGCATTCTTTCGCAGGAAAAGAGCGCAAACCCTCCTTGTGCTCCCTCCTCCCACTCTTGTTTTCTTAATGTCCTATTATCTCCTTTTGTCGACCTCCTCTCGAGACCGCTCGCCAGTTTTATGAGCCGGATGTGGAATGAAATGATGTCAAGCTAAAATCTCCCTCTTAACGTTTGTCTTCACTCTTGCCAGGTCCACACTAGAGGAAATGTGCACTGTGTCATTAGTCGTTAAGTAGTTGGGGAATGAGCGACCTTTCGCCGTTCTGTGATGTGTTTTGGGCGAGCCTGATCTAAATGGGCTGTTGCTGCTTCGTCATTTGTTGCCAAATCCAGACTCAACTTCTTGTACCTTGTACCTTTTCCAAGGCCCAAAACGTAGACATGTTACCACACGGCAAAAATTCAGCTTTCATGGATGTGCACTAAAACGACAAAAAGTATTAGAAGGATGGATTATTTCAATGTATTTATTCTGCAAGGTGACTGTCACCATGAATAACCGTCAAAATGAGTGATCAGATTAAACATATGACACAAACATTGTGCATGCACATGTGCCCGTGGACTTTTCTAACTTAGTGGATTACTTTGCGTCGTTGTGCTTCTTTCTGTTGCGCAAGGGGAGTTTTTCATGAACAACTGGCATAGAACAATTGCGCAAGAGTAATTACGTATAAGTCATGTCTGCATTACATGAGAGGATGTACAACTTAGGGCGATGGACTTTTTAGATTATTTCTAGTCATTCTGTGTATATGTTGTGCAAGGTGGGAGTTCGTGTGAATAACTGGTAGTATGAGGGATTGCATTAATGATATGACGCGTACTGTACATTGCACGTCCGTTGTGTGACCGTGTGTGTTGAGGCCTTTATTTATGGATAATGTCCAGTCGTTGTATATATTTCTATTGTGCAATTTGGTCATTCATTTAAAAAACTAGTGAGAGTATTAATTGTATGACACGTACAGTGAATCACGAATGGGCAGATTAAGATGTTGCATGTTGGTATATGGTAAGTAAAAAACATGGTCGCATTATGCTACAGTAATATTTGTGGAATGCATGCAAAGTGGGAAGTATAGTAGTGACAGTGACTTAAAATGATATAATAATGAATTATACCACACACAATAATTACAGTCTATGAAACTGTCGATATGCATATGATGTATAATATTGCACATTTAAAATTGTATTTGAACAGTGAGTACAAAATGAGATGTACAGTTATGGGGAATAATGTCAAAAAATGTGCAAATATGTGTCCTGTATTGGCTCGTGTTGGATCTGAGCGGTTGCGCCACTGTCCCTTCTTCCTTGAAGCTCACTTGAGTGGCATTTCAGGAAATGTTGTCATACGTGCCTGCCGTCCAACAAGCAGCAGTATAATTGACAATGGATGGTTAACACTTTCTTCACAGTTAATGAATAACACATTAGTCCTCGTCCTCTACAGTGGTAACAAAAGTCTGCAGGTACACTCCCCGAGCATGCTTCAGCGTTTCAAAGAACACACGCGGCCGACAAAAACAAGAGCAGGCGTGGCTTGAAAGGCCTTAGCTGCTCGTTTTATTAAATTAAATCGGAACGTCCTCACGGTTGACCTCAAATGAGGTGTCGAAACATTTAAGCAGCAAGGCGAGCCAACACTGATAGTACAAATAATAAAACACTCTTTCCACACACACCAGCGCACACCTCCCCCCAAACACACACATGTACACACAAGGATAATGAGTCTGTGGTGACTCCAGCGGAAATGAACGCTATCTCCACTTTTTGCTACACTAAATGTTCACAACTTGGATTGCATTTAATGCTATATCAGGAATGAAAACACGTTGAATCATCTGACTAAATGGAACCGACAATCAATTTGAAAGTGATCATTTTTAACCTTGACTGAGCTTCAAGGTGTTCAGTTATTTGTGTTTATTTTGTCTTTTTTTTGGACCACATATGACTGTGTTGTGCTGGCCCACTGCTGGGTTAGCAACATTAGCATTTCTGCCCCTGACCCCTGACCCTAATCCTGACCAACTCCTAATGTTAATCCTAACGATAGATAGATAGATAGATAGATAGATAGATAGATAGATAGATAGATAGATAGATAGATAGATAGATAGATAGATAGATAGATAGATAGATAGATAGATAGATAGATAGATAGATAGATAGATAGATAGATAGATAGATAGATAGATAGATAGATAGATAGATAGATAGATAGATAGATAGATAGATAGATAGATAGATAGATAGATAGATAGATAGATAGATAGATAGATAGATAGATAGATAGATAGATAGATAGATAGATAGATAGATAGATAGATAGATAGATAGATAGATAGATAGATAGATAGATAGATAGATAGATAGATAGATAGATAGATAGATAGATAGATAGATAGATAGATAGATAGATAGATAGATAGATAGATAGATAGATAGAACTAAGACTGTGTTGGGCAGCCATCTGCCTCAACCAGGGATACGTGCACTAAAGGACCTAACATGAATCCACGGCTTGATTGTGTCAGCGTCGGGATGCGAATGGCTAAACGCGATGTTTGTCTCGCTCAGGCCACGGCAAGTGCAGCTGCGGCTTCTGCCAGTGCGACGCCGGCTGGGTGGGCGACAACTGCAACTGCAGCACTCGCATCGACACGTGCATGTCCGGCATCGGCCTGCTGTGCAGCGGCCGCGGCAGCTGCGAGTGCGGCGTGTGCCAGTGCACGCAGCCCGGGGCCTACGGCGCCACCTGCGAAAAGTGTCCTACCTGCCCCAACTCGTGCACCATCAAAGAGTAATGAATGAAGCCCACAGACATACTTAATATATTACGATACTTGATACCACATGATAGGTTTTCGTACAACCCCCTAAGATCATTGTATTATGGATAAATGCATGCTTTTTGTTGAACACTGATTATACTGTACAAATGTCATTTTTAATGCTGTTTGACATTTTAATAATTTTTATGAATTTTTTCTGAAACTGTAGGAAGAATTATCTAGACTGAAGTCAAGCAAAAGCCATGTTTCATCTTGCACATTATTGTGATTGCGATTATAATTGTTTTTATTATACGATCACTCTTTTTTAACAGTTGTTATTATTGTTCTAATAATAATGGTAATATTATTGTAATTAAATTCAAAATAGCACTTATATTGCGCTCTTCAAGGCACTTAAAGACGCTTCACAGTTGCACATATTATTCATTCACTCCACAGTCACATCTGGCGGTGGTAAGTTACTTGTGTAGCCACAGCTGCCCTGGGGCAGTCTGACGGAATATAATAATACATTGCTGTTATAATTGTTTCATTATTATGATGATGATTATTTTTATGTTGTGTCTCACAGCGGAGAAATCTACGATTACACTATACTGTCATTTACTATTACTAGTGCTAATACTACCAGATAATAATAATGATAACATAATTGTATTGAATTAATTGCATATTTTATTTTTTGACCATATTAATTTTTGGTAAAATAATAATATGATTTTTTATAACCCTATATAACCCTAACCCCATATAATTGATAGTACATTACAAACCTTTGACTACTAATTGTTTCATTATCATTTTATCATTTTTTAAAACTATATACAATAGAACCTTGATTTAACGCACTAATAGAGGAGAGGGGTCATCCGTTCAATCTGATTGTCTGTTAAATTGAAACACTTTTTTCATCCAAACTTACCTCGCCGGAGCATGAGAGGGGTGATTTTCTGTCTGTTAAATCAGAAGTCCGTTAAATCGGGGTCAGTTAAATCGAGGTGTCACTGTACTAGCATATCTTTATATTTTATCATACGTTTGTATCATTGTTTGTCCGATTGGTTTCTCTGTGCTTAGTGTGCTTCACAGTGTCACCCCTTATGTAACAAGAACACCTTTTATTAGTACACACTCACACACACACACAGACAGACACACATACATACATGTGATGTGGTATATATCGAGTAGAATAGTGGATTATGGATACGGCGCTTCCCCCTGGATTCCTCTGCCGTGGTGCATTCAGGCGGCACGTGTAAATGAGGAGATTTTTTTTCATCTTCTTGCAGGGCGTGTGTGGAGTGTCAACACTTTGAGAGAGGCCAGTACATTGACGACAAGAGCTGCAGTCGCATCTGCAAAGACGAAATTAGAGTGGTGACGCAACTCGGTGAGAACGCCAGCATCTTGAATGTTTTGCTTCACGAACGCCTTTCTGACAGGGTCAGTCCTCACCTGTTTGTCACGTAGAGTTCCTCTCAAACAATGCTGTGAACTGCTCGTACAAGGACGAGAACGACTGTGTGGAGCACTTCCAGTATTATGAAGACGAAAGTGGTAAATCCATCTTGTTCGTGATGGAGGAGCCAGGTAACTGTCACACTTTTATGACATCGCACAGTATGAATTATATGTTTAAAGGTGACATATTATGGAAAATTGACTTTTTGTATACAAATTGTTGGGTCTCTCGAGTGTCTGCCAGCCCGTTAAGTGTAAAATTACACAACCAAGTAACTCTTTTGTCAGCTGCCTTTTACTGAAAATGTGCATTACACTGCAGCTTGAAGATGAAGTGCTGCTTCCACGAGTGAAATGCAATCAAATCTGCATGTCGCTTGCTTAATGGTGGCTTTCCACAAATGCCATTCATTTGCAGTCTGGACGCAGAGGAGCTCGTGCTCTAGAGTCCCACGATCTCCACAAGTCTCCAATAACGCCACAAAAAGTTACGGCTAGATTTAGATTTGTGACAGACTGGAACAGACCAGTGTGTTGTCGCTAGAGTTTATAATAGCTGAACTCACACATGCAGTATATATTGTGTGTTGCTCAGAATGTCCTCGGGGCCCCGACACCCTGGTGGTGCTGTCGGCCGTGGCAGGAGCCATCCTGCTCCTGGGCCTGGTGGCGCTGCTCATCTGGAAGCTGCTGATCACTATCCACGACCGGAGGGAATACGACAGATTTGAGAAGGAGCGAGCCAAAGCCAGGTGGAACACGGTGAGGATAGAAGTAATCAAACCATCGGCATCATGAAGTGTACAGCTTTATTTGCTAACCAGATTGGATATATGGACGCCCTGAACGAGGAGCTTGGCTAGGCGATTGCATATATACAGCATATTGTACTTTTATCACATTTATTATATTGTATATTTACCCCCGGAGGGGTGGGGGAGACAGGACCGTTGGCACAGCCTACGTCATCTCGAAGCGACAGCTGTTGTTGTAATACTCAATTACCACCCTAGGGGGCGACATAATTTGCATATTATAGTTTTAAAGAAGAATTGTGGGCAGCTATTGGAGAGTTAAAAGGATATATAGTACAGTATAGTGTTGCCTAAAAATACAGTTCCCATACTCGCTTCAATTTGTTTACGTGGACCCCCAGCAAACCACCAGATGTTGCACAAAAACACAGAATAGCTGAGTTATTCAGCAGATAACGGAAGATAGGTTCCAACAAAAATACCAACTGCAAATATGACAGGGTTCACTGTGCCATGCTTTTCTTGCCAAAAGTCAATTTAGATTAATTGAAGACGAAGTTTTTTTTGAGGAGTTTAAAGCCGCCTCTTGTTTCTCAGGCCAACAATCCACTGTACAAAGGAGCGACGTCCACCTTCACCAACGTGGCGTACAGAGGCGCCTCGTCCAGCTGAACGCAGCACTCAGGGTTCAATCGCACACGCCAAATGTACTCGCCCTCCAGGGAACGAGCCAGAGTTACAGACACGTGACCAGCCACTGCAGCCACTTCATATTTATTGCCGTGTTTTTAACTTATAGTGTTGCAAAATGAAAAAAAATCCCTTTCATAGCTTTTTTTAATTTTTTTATTATTCAATTCATGTCACGTCTGCTGTATGTGTTTAAAGTTTGCTCTCTTTTGTTTACAAAAGTGTTGTTTTTTTCCATTGATGGCCGCTTATGCATCAGCCGTGTTTGTTTTTTGAAGACCTGTCTGAAAACTAGTAGATGGTTTTAATAAATACATTTACTGTAAGTAATCACAATCACTGAGGCTCAAGGTTTATTTTGTTAGCTGTAAATGCAGTGCTAAATGATGTTTTAAAAAAAAAAAATAAAGTTGTTGGAAAAATGTCAATAAATTATTGATAATGCACATTAATTTTTACAGTTTTGTGAGTACTTCTATAGAAATCTGATGCATATTGTTGGCCATATTTTGTATTTATGGCATAATAACATGCATAATTAACGTCCCTGTAAAGTGAAAAATAATGTATTTTAAATTTGACCTACCACAGAGAAGAGTGTTAACAACCCTGCTAAATGTGAATGATTGATTGAAAAAAAAGTATATGAAATAAGGCTTCAAAATCATGAAAAAAATCAAACGTTCACTCTCAAACGCTGTGGGCTTGCCAGGTAAATGCGCTGAAACCACACTCCAACTGTCAACCAAATACCACTAATAAGACCTGACAAATCGATGCTATATTGTCTAGCATCTTAAAGCCTCCGGTCGGCGCTAGCCAGCAGCTAGGTCGTGAGCTAACAGGCTTGGGCCTGGCAATAATAACTACAAACTAACTCGCAATTGCGCCTGATAACTGCTGATGTGAACAAAGGCACAAGTTCTTTTTTGGGACAGGGGACTCAACCAGATGGTACCCAGTGCATCACTGGGCACCATTTTAGCCACACACCGCTAAAAGAAATTTCAGGAAAAATGCTATACTGTTGCTCCACAATTCAATACTATATAGTTCTCAGTGTTTGCACATTTTCAGCAAGTATCTTAAAATGTGTGGAGTATATTTTTGAAACAAATCTCCGAATTCACGTTAGAATGTCTTTTTTCATTACAGTTTACTGTAATCACTTGTGGAAAATGTCTCCCTCTACTGGATACATTGCAAACTTGTGCCTAATTGTCTGTGCAAGTCGTGATAAACTCGAGTCGAGTAGAAAACATGCTAAAAATTTCCAAGGTTGCTTGAGCGGATGTTTGAGGGATTTAATTAAGTGAAGGAAACTCTCCTAGTAGTCAGTTATCAAGTTTTGCATTGCGTAATATCACATCAGGGGCTATTATAAAACAATTATCAATCCGTAAAAAGGCTTTGTATTAGTATTTGCGCAACGTATTTTGTGGTACATTTACGAAATACTGTACTGTACAGTAAGATTGCTTCTTCAATTTCGGATAGTCTCTGAAAGCCTCACGCATTCACATCCGGGTGCGTCGTTTTCCAACATGGCGGCGCCCTACACGGCCGGTGATGGTGTCCACGAATCCACTTGCATTCTGTCACAATCATCCGCCGCGCACGAAAAGCGGCCTCAGTTCGGGACTCGTTTCCTGACGGACCCCCGACAGGTCTTCCAGCACAACGCGTGGTGGGTGAATTGTACCTGGAGAGTGAAGAACCGCCGGTGGCTTAAGATGCTGCTGCACCACCAATTATTATTAATAAACAGAAACGTCATCAAATACGATTTGAAGACCGTTAATGTGTCAACAGGGACAACGTGGAATGGACTGAGGAGCAAGAAGCAGCTGCAAAGAGCAAAGTACAAGAGAATAGTCAGCCGCTGCCTCCAGAGAAACAAGGTTGAACTTTGAATTTCAGTTTAGTTCATTCACGTGTTGGTCCCAACATTAGTGACACCTGGACCGTTCAATAGCTGTCAAAAAAAAAACAAAAAACGGTCAGGGGGATGTTTTTGTTTTGACAAAATATTAGGCAAACCACTCGTAATGATGTTATGTCAGTTATTTACCTTTGATAATAAATATTAATGGTGATATAGTAGTTGGCGGTGGTTGCACAACTTCACAATATTTTTAAACTTGATAGTCACTGCGTGATGAAATTGGAGTCGATGTTGACCGGTAGCTGATAATACTGTCATTTAAAATAATCACAGGAGGAGGCGTTGCGATAATCAAGATTCATATACAATCAACATCACATATATGGAATTTACACAGGACGTACACTACATGAAGTGTCTCAAACAGGCTGTTTGAGAGACGTAACCCCGCCTCTCACCTCGTCCCCCCTAGAGGACTTTGACAGCCGAGCGAACGAGTACTGGAATGACTTCTACACCATCCATGAGAACCGCTTCTTCAAAGACCGCCACTGGCTCTTCACCGAGTTCCCCGAACTGGCGCCAGCGTGCCTCCACGACCGACGTCCCTATCCCGATCGCCGTCACAGTCCTCAGTCCAGTTTGGTTCCAAGTGGCGATGTCGCCGCCTTCGAGGCGACCGACTTCCCGGGTTCTTCCGCCTCGTATCGTATTCTCGAGGTGAGCTGTGAGCTTTGGATGTGTTAACGTTGAAATGTCTCCATTCATTTCCTTAATTAGCCTGTAATTAATATGGATGGAATATACCTGGGAAATTGTGTTATTTAATATATAATAATCATATACAGTGTTCCCTCGCCACTTCGTGCTCGACGTTTTACGGCTTCAGTGCTTCGCGGGTTTTTCCAAAATATTCACCAAAAAATAAAAATGAAAAAATACAGCCATATCGGCAGCCATATTGCGGAAAGATGTGCAGGAGAGGTTTTCCTGCATGCCAAACCAAGAGATGAGTTGACTCAGAGGCTTTGTGAATGCGTGTACTGTACTGTACTGTGCATGCCACGGGCACTCATACAAGGCGCGTGATTGCTTCCCGGCGCGACATCGACCAATGAGAGCACGAGTGGATTCATCAGCAGACATAAGGACATGAGGATTTATTTTTAATAGATTTGTCACCTGAAAAGGGCCTCCCCTTTTAAGGTCCTTCTCCTGATGGACTGTGCAGGAGGCCATGCAACGGACCTGCAACATGACAGGGTGCAGATAGAGTTTCTGCCCCCGAACACCACATCTCTAATTCAGCCGATGGATCAAGGTGTCATTCGTGCCTTTACGGCACTCTACACTCGCTCCACGATGGAGGGCCTCATCTCGGCAGTTGACGACGACAATGAAGAATTCACCTTGAAAGCGTACTGGGGTCGTTACGACATTGCCTCATGTTTGTCTAATATCCAGCAAGCATTAAAGGACATGAAAAGTGAGACCATAAATTCTAGCTGGAAGAAATTGGTGGTGCACGACTATCCAGGCTTCACTCCTGACGAAGTTCATCACTCAGCGGTGGATATGGCGCTGAGGCTGGCTCGCATCATAAGGGATGAAAGATTTGTCGACATGACGGAAGAAGACGTCAGCGCCCTTATCGATTGCCACTCGGCCCCACTGACAAATGAAGACCTCCTTGAGATGACAAAGTCTGCAAGTGAGGAACAAAACGAAGAGGAAGACGAAGAAGAAACTGAAAAGCGTGACCTTACCTTGGGGAACCTGCAACAATTGTGCAACATGGCAAGGGCAATGCAACGCTTTGGACAATACTTTGACGACAATATGGTTCGAGCTGTCGAGTTTAGCAATCCCGTTGACGGGGTTATGTCCTTGTACAGGGGAATTTTGAAGCAAAAGAAAAAACAAAGACAACAACTACCCATCACCATGTTTTTCTCCAAGGTAAAAACCCCAGCTACACCGTCAGAAGAGTCTCCGAGTGAACCTAAAGCCTCTACGAGTCAATTGAGCGCATCTTCTCCACCACCAACACAAGCGTCTTCGCCTCTCTCAGAAGGCAATGTTGATGAATGTTAATTACTGTATAATAAATGTTAATTACTGTATAAGGTTTTATAATTACAGATTTAAGTAAATACATGTACTGTTGTAATCTTTGTCTCAAATATGTCAAGTATAAATACTGTTTACATATTTTAAACATTCTGGTACCCACATACACATACACGAAAATTCACCTTTCGCGGGGGGTTCTGGTCCCCATTAACTGCGAAAAACGAGGGATCACTGTACTACAATTTATGTTATTGTCTTATTTTTCATTAAATTATTCGAACATAAGGATTTATTTGTATTCACATGAATAAATACTAAAATCATATGACCAAATACAAATGTAAAGTTATTCATACATTTGATTAATATTAGTCCTTCATTAGTTTTTATTTTTGTAATTTATATTACCAGGTGTACCAAATGTAGTGGCCTGATTGTGTGGCGCTTAACACAAGCGAGGCTCTGTTTTGACAGGTCGGCTGTGGTGTTGGCAACACGGTTTTTCCCATCCTGAAGACCAACAAGTGAGAGTGGACGATATATAGTGCTACCTTGACTTGAATTCGGTCCGTGACCAATCCTGTAACTGAATTTATGGCGGCGTGTCAAATTTTAACTCGCAGCACTCAGCAAAAAAAAAAAAAAAAAAAAGACCAAGCGACAGCTCGTAACATGAAAAGAAATAGTTGGGGCACTCATAAGTCAAGGTACCACTCTATTTACATGTACAATTATTATATTTGCACTTTATTTTTGGTGAACCTTTTTTTATTTTTTGTGCCAGCAACCCAGGACTTTTTGTGTACTGCTGCGACTTCTCCAGCACCGCCGTGGACCTCGTCAAGGTGAGAGCGTGTCAATAAAATTGAATATCGAGTAAAAAAAACGTCAATCTCTCTCCTTCGAGGCTAACCCGGAGTACGACGCCGGACGCTGCTTGGCCTTCGTGTGCGACTTGAGCGACGACTGCGCGACCTACCCCGTGCCGGACGGAAGCCTTGACGTGGTGGTGCTCATCTTCGTGCTGTCGGCGTTGCATCCCGACAAGTATGGACGTCTTCCTTTTAGTCCAGGGCCCAGCAAAGTCTGGCCTGCGGGCCACTTACGGCCCGCTCCGTTCTTTAATCCAGCTCACCATGCATTTTCATTATCAATATTTCTGTAATAGTTGTTACATTCATTTAGCCATTTTTTCTTACATTTGGGTAATACAAATGTATTTATACATGTTTTTGTTTTTAATTGAATAATTGGTGAATTGATTTATTGTAAATGATCAAATATAATTTTAATTCCTTTTATGAAATAATCAGCCGATGGTTTAATATTCAAATTATATCATACTTCTAAATGAGTGAATTATTTTACTTTTTATTTGACTAATTTGTGTCGTTTAAATGTACATTTAAATGTTATTTGATTTGATTGCCCATCCATCCATCCATTTTCTTCTGCTGACCCTGGTTCAGGTCAGTAGGGCAGCAACCTAAGCAGAGAAGCCCAGACTTCCCTCTCCCCAGCCTTTTGGTTCAACTCTTCCAGGAGGAGCCTGAGGTGTTCCCATGCCAGTCAAGAGACATAACCTCTTTAGCGTGTCCAGGGGTCAGGAAAACCTCAACAGGGAGGCGTTCGAGAGTCATCCTAACCAGCTGCCCAAGACACTTCATCTGGTTCTTCTCTATGTAGAGGAGAAACGGCTCGACTCTGACCCTCCCCAAACGACCGAGCTTCTCACCCTGTCTTCAAGGGAGAGCCCGGACACCCTGCGGAGGAACCTCATTTCGGCCGCTTGCATCTGCAACCTCGTTCTTTCATTCACGACCCACAGCTCGTGACCATAGGTGAGGGTGGGAGTGTAGATTGACCAATAAATCGAGAGCTTTTTGCCCATTGGCTCAGCTCCTTCTTCACCGCGAAAGACGGGTGCAGAGTCTGCAGCACTGCTGATGCTGCACCGATCCGCCTGTCGATCGCAAGTCCAATTACAAGACCGCGAAGTTGATAATCAAACTGCAACTTTGGGTGTCCTGGCTGCCAAGTGCACATATGCACACCGTTATGCTTGAACATGGTGTTTGTCATGGACAATCCGTGACAAGCACAGAAGTCCAATAACGGACTCACTGTCGTTGCCCACATAAGCACTGAAGTCATCGCGCAGAACGAGGGGAGTCCCCAGCTGGAGTGCTCTCCAGCACCTCCTCCAAGGACTGCAAAAAAAGGTGGCTACTCCGAGCTGCTGTTTGGTGCAAAGGCACAAACAACACTCAGGACCCGTTGGGTTTCTCCTGACCCTTGCGTAGGTTTTTTTAAAAATGTTTATGGGTACTCTGGCTTCCTCCAACCTCCCCAAAACATGCATGTGTTCACTGAAGACTCTAAATTGTCCTTAAATGTTTTATCACTACATGCCCACATAACCTTAATGAGGCGAAGCGGTATAGGTGCATAGTCATGAATTATTTTACATTCATTAATTTGACTGTTTTGCGTATTTTTCATGCACATTTAAAATTTTCATTTTATTGTTTTTGGCTCGTCTGCAGATGACCAAGTCCATTTATCCATTAAAAATCAAATGTGCCCTTTGAGCACAAAAAGTTTGTCCCTTTATAGTCGTTTCGTAGGAAATGAATGTACTTGCTGCCTCTTTGTCTCAGGATGCGGGCATCCGTGAGCAGATTGGCACGGTTGCTAAAGCCCGGCGGGGTGATGCTGCTGCGGGACTACGGACGCTACGATATGGCACAGCTGCGCTTCAAAAAAGGTGAGCTACCATGATTCTGCGTATCAGGTAACTAGGAAATTTTAAACTTCACACATGCGACTGGCGGTTCTATCTGCCAACATCCCGTTTGAAGGCTCGTAGTGGCGAGGTACTCTTGAGCAGTTGTTGGAGTCGTCTTAGTGTCATTATGGACGTGCAATCAAAGGTTGAAAAAAGGTCAAATTGATTTGGGATTTAGTGTACAGTATTGCACTTGTGTGACAGTTAAACATGTTACTACAAACATTGCCTGTTCAGCTAAAAATAATGAAATAAAAATTAAAATAAATGTGATTATTTAATTTCAATGTTTTTATTTTCGTTTGTTCAAATGTAATTCTAAATTTGCAGAATATGGTGCGCTTGTAACATTAAAATTAAAACGTTTGAAATTTTTGGGGCGCTCAACATATGCGTCACACGTGACGCCTAGATTTATTGAGCTATTCGGTCTGCGGTAGGTAAACCATGGATAAAGCCAAGTCAAGAAAAGTTCCTG
Source organism: Phyllopteryx taeniolatus (assembly GCF_024500385.1). Taxonomy (NCBI): domain Eukaryota; kingdom Metazoa; phylum Chordata; class Actinopteri; order Syngnathiformes; family Syngnathidae; genus Phyllopteryx; species Phyllopteryx taeniolatus. Next base: position 16,271,378 of record NC_084517.1, read on the forward strand.
AAGAATGCAGAACGTTTAACGCCACATGAACTATATTAAAAAAAAAACATCACTCACACCTCACAGATGACAGCTCACAATTGTGTGTGAAAATGAAGGTGACTTCTACAACCCTGATGTGCTGACGCTATACACTGAGGTTCAGGAAAAATAAAATCACATTAACCAGGCAAAATAAATATTTTAATTGGCTCTTATTTTTGCCAATATATATTTTACATTGTTATGTGAAATGGACATTTTTAATTCAAGGTGACAACTGACTGCATGCTCCACATGTGATAAAATGATAGAACACTGAAGCAGATGACATTTTTGGTTTGCACTTTGATAATGACAAAGTCCTTGAATTATCAATAGATCATGTGTTTTATGATTTATTTATTTTTCCTCCCCAGGAAGGTGTCTGTCAGATAACTTTTACGTCCGTGGTGATGGAACCAGGGTGTACTTCTTTACGCAAGGTAACCCTTCCAGCTGTTGTGGTTGCAACTTTTGGCTTGTCCAATCAGGGGTTGCCACCGCAAATAAATGCATTTTTAATTTAATCTCCATACAATATATGATTACATTACATTGATGCGTTTCTTTGTTCTAGACGAGCTGCATGACTTATTCACTGAGGCCAGGCTGGAGAAGGTGCAGAACCTGGTGGACCGGAGGCTTCAGGTGAACCGCGGCAAGCAGCTCACTATGTACAGGGTGTGGATTCAGTGCAAATACCGACGGAACCCAGAGGAGAAACCCAACTCAGCTTGATACTAAGCCATTACTGCATTAACTGCCATCATGTGTCATTCTTTGCTATACACACCTGAGAAGTGTTTCTTGCCACCTGGATGCGTTTTTTTTAAGCAATATTTTGGAATATAAGGGCCTGATTTTAACCTTTTTGTACATGCAAAATGAATAAAATGGTCAATAAATTGTTTTTTTTTGTTCCTAATGGCATCAGTAAAAAACGTATTATGAGAGGAACGGCAACTTTTACATCACTATATCCACTGATCCTGTGCTTTGATTGCACTGTGTGCAGGTATGCTATTGGTGCACACGAGATTTGCAGGCGCAACAACTCAGTACTTGACACAATCTCACGAGACATTATGAGGTTTGGGTGATTATTGTTTACATTGCACACAAAAAAAAAAAAGAAACGCCATGAGAACAGAACCGAATCGATCCGGATTCAAGTGAAACGGCAACTTTTCAGGAGAGCAATTTTGGATTCTATACGAGGAAGGAAAACGACGTGCGGAGCCCAACTTTGTTTTGATCGTACTGGACCCGAAAAGCATCCCCGCCACAGGGGGAGGAAAAAAAAGTAGGGGTGAAGTGACGCCAGCTTTAAAGACATCATTTATACCTGGTGGAGAGCGGGGTGAAGTAATTCCAGGGTCGCCATCGTGTGGACGGGGAGTCGCGGTATCGCAACAGTTATGGTGCTCGGCGACGGGGACGTGAAGGGGATCCCCGCCTAAGGAGTGCTCAAAGGCGGGTCCGGGATACCCTCAGCTGCCGAGGCCTCCCGAGCGGAGGGGGCGGGGGGAGGGAATCCTTCGTCGGAATCCGGCCGTCATCCTTACCCCGAGTTTACCGCGCGACCCTCGCTTACAAGCGTCACGCGAGGCCCGAGGCTTTGGATGCGGCCTACCCCGGGAGGGACTGACGAGCACCGGGGGAAACAACGGGGACGCCACCCGGGGATTAACAGCAGGCTCGGAGGAGCAAGGAAAAGCTCGAGTGCAGTGAGTATCTCGCCCGGGGTTGTGGAGTGAAAGAAGAGAGGTGAAAGATGCTACATTGAGTTGAGCGTCGTGGCAGCAACATCTTGACAGCACTTGAGAGATGCTTCTTTTATGACACACGAGCTAACGCTAGCCGGCTGCCTTCATCTCGTCTCTCGCATTTCCATTAAACATTTTCACGGATATATTCACACACTGGCTCTTTATTACCTCTGTTTGCCTCGCTTGTTGGTATGCAACGCCGTAAAAAACTAAAATTTTAATGCAATTCATAATTCGTGTTAGCGTCAGTGTTGCTATGCTAACGGGGGGTGAGGGGGGGTCGTTTGTCAAGCTGGCTAACTATCTTGCTAGTCATTCCCAATCGTCAACATTACTCTATTATTTAGTCACTTTCCGAGTTACTTTATCTCCTCTGAGAATTAAATTCCCCCACGAATATACCTGTGTGCTTACTGTTGCACGAACATATGCAAGCCATAGGTGAGTGTATGTCAGATAATAGTGATACTACACAGTAGTCTTCATCTTTATCGTCGTGATACTGTGTCCTTTAAATATATATATATATATATATATATATATATATATATATATATATATATATACACATATGCACTTCAACTTCTGTACATTAGCCTGGCAGCTGTCCTCTGCCTGTATGACCTTTGATATGTAGCTTCAGCTGTATGTAACCTCGGCCTCCAATTTTAATGTCAGGCAGTTATCACGTGATGATGCCATTTCTCCCTCTTTTTAAATAATAATTCCAAAAGCAGTGCTTCCACACATCAGGCCTCCAACGGTGATGCATACCCTGTATATTTAAGAGTCAGTACAGAATAGATGGAAATATTTTGGGGTGACTCAGATGAACGATTATTATCCACAGCTGTGACTCATCGCAACCTGTGTTGCGAAATAATGATCTTGCCGCTTGATCGTATGGGACCCCGGCGACGGCGCCCCCTTCATCATTTGTGCTCTCTTGTCTCTGCAGCCATGATGGAAGAACTGCACAGCCTGGACCCCCGGCGGCAGGAGCTGCTGGAGGCTCGCTTCACCGGGGTCGGTGTGGCTAAGGTCGGTGGAAGCCTCTTGCTACTTAGGATTTTTGCCATGACATATCTCAGAGGTGTTGCTTTTTGTGGAGCGCTTCATATGTTTTTTTTTTGTTTGTTTGGGCTGCCGTGACATGACGTCTCCCCCCTCACTCATGATGTAGTGCTTGCATATGCAAGTGGCGGTGGCTGCCAAGAAGACCACAGACAGGATGGGAGTGCAAAGGGGGGAGGGAAGTACGGATGAAGTCCGAGGAGAAAGGCTGAAATAGTTGTACACCTGGTGCGATTGAGGCGGCCGTGGCGGTGTTGTTGACCCGTCTTCGCGGAAGGTGATTTTGGAACTGTTTCGTGCCAGCAGCGGGCTGCATGCCAACCGTAGGCAGAGCTTCAGCCCGGAGCGTGGCATGGCTGCCGGCGCCGCAGAGAAAATGGCGGCCTGTTGCCACCCTGCTTAACTATAGGTGCCGCATGTGATAATCAGGTGTATACTAATCAAAAGGAATAAGCCTTTTTGTGTTCTTTCCAAAAACGTGTTGATGTCACAATAAGCCTTATTTCTTGACCTTGATCTTCTTCACGTGGTTGGTCATGAAAGACATACATTTGAAGTTTTGTGTGGTTTAAATGCTGAGCAGTGAGCACTTTTTCCTGTCAAAAGAAGTCTGATGAAATGCCCAATAATTCCTAGCAAAAATGGCTAACAATTTTGTTTTTAAAGGTGACCGTGTAATACATCCTTGGCAGCATGCCTAATGTTGAGGGAGCCATTTTAGGGAGGGTTCAGTGAGAGAGCGCTCGTGTGCTCTGAATGGCAAAGTCGATCTCTCCCCACATTGGGCAGCGCCTGCGGAATTCTGATGTGATTCGTTTGAGCGACAAGCTGGCCGGGGAAGAGCAGAGGCATCACCCGGTCGCCCATAGCAACAAGGCAGCCTCAGCTTTTTACTTCCCACCAGTTTTTGCTCACAGCATCCAATTACAATGTGTTACATTCAAATGAACACAAGTCAGAGTGATAAAATGACTTCTCTTCCCAGGGCTCGGGCCAAAGTCAGAATGAGTCGTCCAACCAGAGTCTGTGCAGCGTCGGCTCACTCAGCGACAAAGAGCTTGAGGTTAGTAAGTCGTTCCTTCTGTTCTCTTGTTACTGGTATGGATACATTGAACACACACATTTAATGGACTCCCTTCACTCCCACCAGACACCAGAGAAAAAGGCAAATGACCAGAGGGTCCGGAAACGGAAAGCGGACCATTTTGATGGCAGCCAAGGTGAGGCTTCGTATTCCATCACACGAAAAATGAACACACCCCTGATACTGTTGCAGCTTTGTCTGATGTCAACCCAATAAATCAGTTCTAACTTACAATTAAATGGGAAAAAAAAAGAAAATCTATTAGTAGCAACTTGACAAGAGTTTCCAATAATTGCAGTCTATCAAAATGTTGATTCTGCTCTCATTTTCTGGCTGTGAAGCTGTGCTGAAAAGTCTTGGCTTTTGGTCCATAAACACTGGCGTATCCCAATTGTGCGTTAGACTCGGGACGCTGTACGGCTGTTGTGGCGTTCCCTGACGCCATTTTGCGGCGGTGTAACTGAATCTTGTTCATACTTTTAATTTTGGCTCGCAACACAAAGCAAAGAAACCACCGAGCGACAGTATGTAACTCAGAAAACTTGGAATCTGTGCACTCGTAAGTCAAGGTACCACTGTTTAAGATCACCTTGTTTATATTTACTCACAAATTTAGTGTGAAATCTGGGCCTGTTTAGTTCAACACAATGCCTATACAGTATTGTTTCAGGAATTGCAGAAAGACACACAGAGAATGTAAATAATTCTTTTCAGCGCGTGACGGCTGATGGTTGGAAATCACTGTTCTAGACAACGTGAACTGTCTCCTAACCATCTGAATCTTTCTTCTCAGGCAAAGCAGGAACAAGGGGACATAAAATTAGTGATTATTTTGAGGTGAGTGTCAAAAACCTCTCCTGTTGGGTTTACCAGGTTTCAACCTTTTCCCCCTCAAACACTTTCCTGTCCCTCTTCTTCTCTTTTCCTTCTCGCTGTCAAGTTTGCGGGAGGCAGCGGTCCCGGTACGAGCCCTGCCAGGGGGATCCCACCAGTGGTCCGCTCTTCCCCGCAGCACTCCCTCTCCAACCCGCCGGTCACGGTGAGCGTCGGTGCACTGTCCAACGCTTTCCATTCTGACCTGCCGTTTCTATTCTTCCACACTAACCATGAGGTCTCACATTGGGTTCTTTTGACATTTTTCCTACTATAGTTGCATGATAGTAGATCAACATTTCAACCCTTCCACTAAAACAAACGAGGTGCGTTCGAAGTGACAATAATGTGTCCTGCAATTTGCATTAGTTGTCGCCACTGTTTGCATTTTTATTGGGCGATGAACGTACACTTACTTATGTAAACAGTTACAGCATAGGCATTACCGCCACATTGAACGGCACATTTCCGTTACGTGGGCGACTGAGTGTATTACTTGTGACATTGTCACATGGGTTACGCAGCCAATCAGGTGCTTAAGTACCATAACAAGTGAAGTGAGCGCTATAGCAGCCTGATTATTATTATTTTTTAATTATTCTATTTTATTATATATTTTTATTTAATTTGTTACTTATTGTAGTGCCTTGACCAATGTCAGCTGCCGGACCAGGTATATTTGGCGGCGGGACAACAATGGTCCGCGGGTCGCTAGTTGCCGACCTCTGACGTATGGTGAAGCGGGGATGTTACTGCTGGAATAAGCACCACAAAAAAGCCGAATAAAGAGTGTGTTTTTTCTGTTTCCAAGGTACAGCAGGGAAGCCCGTCGTCGGTAGGCTCGGCCAACACGGAGCACTCGTCATGCTCTCTGAAACCCGTCGCCCTTTACCTGCTGCACAAAGCCACACAGGTACTGCCTAAGACCCTCACATTAATTAACATCCTACTACTTGATTCTCCTCTATTAACAAAGCACCCGTGGTTTTTTTTTTTTTCCCTCTAATGTAGTCTGACCTTACTATAGAGAGGCTAATCGCGATGGAGAACAACAAGAACTCCGATCTGGAGAAGAAGGAGGGACGCATCGACGATTTGCTGCGGGTACTAATCATTTTATCACGTCGTATCCCGCCCACTGGAAATGACTCGCACGTTCCTTTATAAACTTCAGCTTCGGCTTTCTTGTGTGCTCCAGGCTAACTGTGACCTGCGAAGACAGATCGACGAGCAGCAGAGGATGCTCGAGCGATATAAGGAGCGCTTGAATAAGTGTGTGACCATGTCCAAGAAGCTGCTGATTGAAAAAGTACATATCTGCTTATCTAAACCACTCGCTTCCTTCCCTCCGTGGCTTCCCACTGGGGATTTGTGATTGATTGCTCTGTGTTTGTTTCCTGTCGCAGTCCAAGCAGGAGAAGATGGCGTGCCGCGACAAAAGCATGCAGGACCGGCTACGGCTGGGTCACTTCACCACTGTCCGACACGGAGCGTCTTTCACCGAGCAGTGGACGGACGGCTACGCCTTCCAGAACCTCATCAAGTAAGCAACACTATGCGATTAGAACCACGCTAGGCTAATGTGTGAGAAGAGTATCATTAAGGGACGTCCAGCTCAATGTTCACAATAAACACACAAATGTGCTGAATGGAAGTCGTACACGAGTACACAACCTGAAAAACTGGGCCTAAGTTTGCTTCGTTTAATAACTTAAATAAATTCTGGTATGCAGTAGCAGGTAGAAAGACCTTCAAACACATCAAAACAAGCACACTGTCTATATGTACAGTCACTGGTCAGAGGAAATAGTTAAGACAATTAGGTCTTGCTAAGAATTAGGAATGCACTGATGCCACTTCTTTTGGACCGAGTACAAGCGCTTACATTTGTACGCCTATGCCGACTACCGATACTTGATAATGCCATTACGCCTTGCGATTGTGATGAAAATGTTTTATTTCAATCAGATTTTGTTCAAAACCGATCTTTTCTTGAACATAGCATGTTTAAAGGCCTCTTTATACTCCCGCGCGGCCGACAACGCCCGCATTGCAACACGTGACCGACGAATTGGCCCGCGCGGCCCGTCTGCGTAGCTTGTCGCGCACATGGCAAAAATTGTTGTTGCGCGTAGAACGCCGCTGAGATCATCTTTCGTGATTGGTCTGTTTTAGTCACATGCTGTGATGACGTACTCGGCGTGCCCCTTGGTTCTACATACCATCTATGCTGCCGCCTTCTTGATCAATTTTGCATCATAATTACACTGTTCTACGGTCGCCATTGTTGTATGTTAACTAAAGCATTCCACTGAAAATTACTTTATAATACTCGTATATATCTAAATGACTAGTGAAAAAACATTTCATTACTACAATATATGCTGTGACTGTCCAAGTTTGTATGACTGGGGACTTCCTTAACCCAAGTGATGACTTGCCTGAAACTTGAAGGTTAAAATTCGAGACTTGAGCCTGCCGCACACCGAGCGATGCCGTATAGCCTGACTGTCGCGCAGTTTGCGGGGTTCGGCAACTAGTTTTCACGAGTGGCTAACCATCCGCCACCAGTTTTGCTGCGATTGAAAATTGGAATTGCTGTTGCACAGTGTCACAACATAGCAGCTATAAGAGCCAATCAAAAATGTCACCCTTGTTTTTGTTTTTTTTTTGTTTGGTTTTTTTTGGCCTCGCTTCTCCATGACATGCGCGTACTCACGGCTGATCACGGGAAAGCCAGTAGACTAGCTGAAGGGAAAAAAGCACAAATGGACAAACGGTCCTTTTTCCATAATATATGCCATTTACGGTCTGTGTCTCTCTCTCCTTCCCAGACAACAGGAGCGCATCAACTCGCAGCGAGAAGACATCGAGAGACAACGCAAGTTGCTGGCCAAGCGGAAGCCGCCTTCCATGGCCCAGACGCCGCCGCCCAACCTGGAGCAGAACAAACGCAAGAGCAAAGCCAATGGCACAGAGAATGAAGCGTAAGAAAATGCTGTTCTTTTTTTAAAATAAATGGATGGATCTTCCCTTTTTTTATTTCAACTTTTTCTGGCTCTTGTTTGGTTCTTACAGGTTATCACAGGCAGAGTACCACGAGCAAGAGGAAATCTTCAAGTTAAGATTGGGGCATCTAAAGAAGGTAATGCTCAACTCGTGTTACATTCTAGTTATGCAAGCTGGCATGGGCGAGGGCACGCTGATGCCTCTTTTTGTCGTTTTTTTTCGCAGGAGGAGGCCGAGATCCAGGCGGAACTGGAGAGATTGGAGCGAGTCCGCAACCTGCACATTCGCGAGCTGAAAAGAATCCATAACGAGGATAACTCCCAGTAGGATTCTTCAGCGTGATGTCCTTTTTTTAAAAAAAAATTAAAATAATAATTTATTTATTTATTTATTTATATTAGCCTTGTCTGTTGCTACAATACTCACCTTCCTTTTGTGGTTACAGATTCAAAGATCACCCAACGCTAAACGACCGATACTTGCTTCTCCATTTACTCGGACGCGGGGGTTTCAGCGAAGTTTACAAGGTGAGCGAGCGTGTCATTAAGATGATGAGTTTGTACTTGAGACTTTGTGGAATCTGTCAACCACTAGACCACCACACCTCCGTCTCCAAAGCAGGAAGGGAAGCAAATTAAAAATAAAGTGGACCCCACATAATCGTGGTTCTGCTGAATTGTTTGTCTCCCCGCCATTTTTTTGTGTTTATTCTTTTGGGGGGAGACCAACCCCAAAAACACTTTTTGATGGTTTATCTTTATTAACTGAATTCTTATGAGGTACGACATAAGGTAACCATTGATGTCTCATGCAACTCTTGAATTCGGTTGAATATTTTTATTTTTGGACTTAAAAAAAGATTCCATCGTACGAGTTGTTCTCAGAACCCCTCCTTATTAAAGTATAAATGAGGACCTGGGTCTCAACTAAAAGTTTCTCCTAACTAAACTTCCTCTTTCAGGCCTTTGATTTAACAGAGCAAAGGTACGTGGCGGTCAAAATCCACCAGCTCAACAAAAACTGGAGGGACGAGAAAAAGGAAAACTACCACAAGTGAGTGATGCGCAACCACCACTCATTCCACCAACCACATGCCTCCATGTGTATCATGTGACCCGTCATGTGTCTGTTTGTTGCAGACACGCATGCAGAGAATATAGAATCCACAAAGAGCTTGACCACCCGCGAATAGTTAAACTCTACGACTACTTCTCGCTCGACACGGACTCGTGAGTCACTCCTTTTGCTTCCAAAGATGCAATTGTTAATTTTGAGGAGTTTTATCTTTATCCGGCCCATTTGCTGGCAGGTTTTGCACAGTTCTGGAGTACTGCGAGGGCAACGACCTGGACTTCTACTTGAAACAGCACAAGCTGATGTCCGAGAAGGAGGGTCGCTCTATCATCATGCAGATTGTTAACGCCCTCAAGTACCTCAACGAGATCCGGCCGCCCATCATCCACTACGACCTTAAACCCGGTGGGCGTTACTCAATGTTCTCATCAGTGCCATTAGTGTAGCTACTGTTTTTTGTTTGTTTGCTTTTATGTCCAAGGAAGCAGCATCACAGATTTCATCAGGGGCAGAGTTCCCCCACCAATAGATGCTGCTTGAGGGTTTTTTTGTTTTTTTTGTATTGTTTTTTCTTCCTCTTCTCCCCCCCCCCCCCCCCCCCCCCCCCCCAGGTAAGCAGCATCACAGATTTTAGTAGGGAGGGAAATCTCTCCCAACTAAAATCTCTGATACTGCGTGAGGATTTTTTTTTTATGTCAATGAAATTAGCATTACAGATTTTGGTGGGGAGAGAGTTCCAGAGATTGGGGAACTGCCTTACTACTAAAATCTGTGATGCTACTTGAGTTTTTTTTTTTTTTTTTTGCGCAAAATGTCCCGGGAAGCAATGTTATTTGGGAAGAGTTCCCCCACATCTGGATGCTGCTTGATGAGTTTAAAAAAAAAAAAACTGTTGCGTGCACCTTGGCCTCTGAGGAGTAGTGTGGTGCATGAATGGAGATATACTCAGATTAAGAAAAAAGTAAGAAGAAAAATACAGTTTAACACGATGTATGTCTGTCGTGGTTAGGTTTGGCAAGACTTGTAAACAACACATTTAGCTATTCCTCGATAGTCATTTTTTTTGAAGCGGACAAGACAGAGCCGTATTTCTGGCAACGCGGAAGATGACGTGCAAACTAAAGACCCCATTATCCCTTGAAATTCTGTTAAGCTTCATTGGGTCCAATTAAAGGTGAAATCTAAATTATGTAATCGAATTTATTATTATAGTTGGTGTTATAATTAGCGTTTAAATGTCAAATAATCCCATTCAGGCAATATCCTGCTTGTGAACGGCACGGCGTGCGGCGAGATCAAGATCACGGACTTCGGCCTGTCCAAGATTATGGATGACGACAGCTACAACTCTGTCGACGGCATGGAGCTCACCTCGCAGGGAGCCGGCACATACTGGTGAGGTGACGGCTCAAGGGCATGAAAATGGGCTTTTCTTTCTTTCTTTTTATTCTGTTCTCATGCCGTCGTCACCTTCAGGTACCTGCCGCCCGAGTGTTTTGTAGTCGGAAAAGAGCCGCCCAAAATCTCCAACAAGGTGGATGTGTGGTCCGTGGGAGTAATTTTCTACCAGTGCTTGTATGGCCGCAAGGTAAGGAACACAATTCAACACGAAACTTCAGTTTTCAAATGAAGTTTGTTATGATTAGTGCAAATCTGTCATATCGCTGGTAAAATATTGCAGTATCCTATCATGGGATATACTGTGGTTTCCTCCCTTTGAAAGGAAATTGTAGTACTTCATCATTACAAGCCTAAATTATATTTAGTCGATTATTCCCATTTGGCCAGGTCTAAACAGTAGTAGCGAAGCTCCCTTTTGGCTAGTTATAATTTTAAATGTATTTTTGGGCCCATTTAAAAGGCTCGCGAGGCACCCTCTGGCTCGTCATAGACGTGCAGCAAGGCTGCCTTTGGGCCAGTCATAAACGTAGTGCCGCTCCCTTTCGCCCAGTCATGAATGGCAGCAACTCATGGTGACAACAAGATTGGCAATTTAACACCAAGACTGACGTTTAACGGAACGGCTTTCCAAATAGTGAGACCACGCTTTTCCTTTTCTTTTCTGTGAAGCCTTTCGGCCACAACCAGTCTCAGCAGGACATCCTGCAGGAGAACACTATCCTGAAGGCCACAGATGTGCAGTTCCCGCCCAAACCAGTTGTCACGCCGGAAGCCAAGGTAAGGAAGATTTCCTCTCCTGGCTTTTCGTTTTCGTTTTTATCTTCACATTTTGGCACTTGTGCTCCGGCAGGCATTCATCCGGCGCTGTTTAGTGTACCGGAAGGAGGACCGCATCGACGTGCACCAACTATCCAACGACCCTTTCCTCATGCCGCACATCCGCAAGTCTGTGGCATCCTCTGGCAACTCTGCCATGGCGGTGGCCTCCACGTCTAGCTCCTCCAACAGCAGCGCCTCCAACTGAGACCCCCACCCCACCATCACCACGACACAGCCTCCTTCTCATAGCATCCATCTTGAGGAGGAAAAGACAACTTGTCCTCACCTGTCCACTGCTGGTGGTAGGCGTCAAAGCCCACCTTCGCTCCTGGGCTTTGGCGTTTCGGGGTTTTCTGCTGAAAAAACAAAACAAAAAAAAGTATCCTAATGCTTCAGCTTGGCCATAAGGACGAGACTGTTTTGTCCACTCCCTTACTCGCAAACCCATGCTTGAGCCCTCTCTGGTGGACGTTTTTTGCATTACAAGTCAGCCCCCCCCCCCACCGGCACAGCATAGAAGTCCCAGAATTTGTGTGTGTTTGTGTATGCGCGATGAGAGGAGGCCATTACACACACGCCTTCTCTCTGCCATCCCCCCGTCAGCCCTGTGACCAAAGCTTTTAACCAGATGGTGGCGCTGTTCCTCCTCGGTTCTCCACAGAAATGCTTGACATGGAGTGGAAGCACTGAGGAACGCCCCCCGCCCACCTCCACGCGACCCTCATCTCCTTTGACATTTTTGGGAAGAGCAAAACCATTTTTAAGGAGAAAACGTTTTTTGTTTTTCCTCAAGTTGCCTTTAATTAGAGCTTACTGTTTTGTTGACCTGCTCTACTTCTACCCCCCCATTCTCTTCCCCTTCACGAACACACATATTTATTTAGTTATGTTTGAATTCAATTTCTGGCCATTTTAAAATGAAAGGAACTTATTGACCTTCCAGTACTTTTCTTGCGGAGGGCGTGGGGGGGGGGGTTGAGCCTGACCCGGACGTTGCATAAACCATTAAAAACTATTGTTTCAAACATGTGCTGCAACTTTATTAATTTATTAGTCTGACTTAAACAAAACAGTGTTTACCCTAATATAACGACAAGATGCTTGTGAAATGCTGTATTTAAATGTGTTTATTGAGTTTTACATATGCAGGAAGAAGTTGGGGGGGGGGGGGGGCGGGGGTGAGTGGTAAGATTGGGAATAATATTAATGAGTGATATGTCGCCTTCCTAAGAGGATCTGTGCAAATGTTGCTTAGTAGGTGGTATCCGGGTAATCCGGCCATGTCTGTTTTGCTCTAGCTATCCTGATGTCGCCTTCGAGGACAGTCTGAAATCAGCTTTCCTCGCAAATCGACTGAGTGATAGCTCCAAATGTCCTCACACGTTTGTTGGGCGGGGGGTGTCCACTGTAATACTAGTGCCGCTTATTCAGTCACACTTAGTCATGGAATGAATTAAACTCGTATCTCAAGGCACCACTCTACTGCAGTACTTTTAAAAGACTTTTTTTTATTTTAAGGAAAACGTAGCAGTATGAGAATTGTGTAGTTTTTTTTTTATTTTATTTTTTTTACATTATATCACATTTTATTACAATATAATATTGCAAAAAATATAGTAACGATGTTGTACGACCATAAAGTGATATGTTTGTTTGTTTTTCCAGAAAAAAAATACTTTTTCAGAGAAAAGTCATTTATTTAGGAAAATTGTCTGTCTGTCTACAGGCACCTCCGTTAACATCAATGATGGGACCAGTCTACATCCGGGACGAGACCAGTCGGTCAGATAATTAGAAACGGCTCTCACGGTGAGGTACAATGCAACCCTCCTACAAAACACAACTACAATAATCGTACCAGAAATGAACATTGCTATATAACGGCAGAGTCGTTCGAAGATTGTCACGAAAACGCTGCGCGCAGGTTCCGAGTTAGGAAGTGTCCGGCGAGTTGCGGCTTCTCACGGCGGCCGCTGGGGGTCCTCAGGCATTATTTTGGGAGCCACGCAAACGCGCACACACAAAATTGATGCAACTCCATTCATTTGCTCGCGTGAGAGAAGCAGACGACCCAAACTCTTTCTGAGCGGAACATTTGTGTCACTTTTTCACACACACCCCACAAGCCCCCACCCCCCCTCCCACTCTGTGTGTGTGTTTGCACCCCCCGACCATTCCTTTTGCATGCGTGCGCGCGCGCGTGCGCGTGGGCTGCAGCTGAGAGCATGCACGGCGACGACGGCGAGCGGCACCGAGACTCAACCACGACGGGGGCAAAATGGACCGCTCGGCACCATTTACTCCACCGATGCACTTTGTGTTCACTGCTGCTGCTGCTGCTGCTCGGCGTGGACGTGACGTGGAGCGCCACGGGTGAGCCTTGCACTTCGTGTATTTGCTCTACGTGTCATTCGTATCTTGAAGATTAAGCGCACTAAGGGGGTTTTATTGGTTGGATTTAAAAATTATTATTATTTTTTAGTGTTTTATTGTGGATTCGCTGCTTTTTGCTTTGCCACGAACCAAAAAAGTCCGAGAGTGAGTGGAACCAGATGTGCAAGAAAGAAAGGAGAGAGAGAAAAAAAAAAGAAAAGAAACGAGGTGTGTGTGTGCGTGTGTGTGTGTGTGGGCGTGCGTGATCTTAGTTGGCGTGTTTTGCTGCGCTATGGGCAAAATATGGCCCGTGGGCCACATACGGCCCGCACTGTTCTTTGAGCCTCCGAGCATTTACAGTTAAACTCATAAATGTACACACCCTGGCAGAATTTGTGTAATATTGTCACTTTTGGGGCACTGACAACTGAACGGGAGAATATCTCATTATTTTCTTCTGTTTAATGATCGTGCTATTCCGAAACGCTTTATAGTGGAATTTGAATCCCATGAAACTAAAAGTTTGTTTTGCCTGATCACTAATGTTTTCTTTAAAGAAACTAACACATCGTACAAATTCTGCCGTGGTGTGTAAACTTGTGAGAACAACAGTACATTATCAAAAGTCCTGTCATATTTGTTGTGTAACTGAACTCCCCCCTAAAATTGCCTATTTAAAATGTATTTATTCATGTTTTAATTTTATTTGTACTCATTCATCTAATTCGCTGCTTATTATCACAAATAATCAAATAAAATGATACTGTAATCCCTCATTTATTGCGGGGGTTATATTCCAGACCATCCCCGCAATAGACAAAATCCAAGTAGTGAGCAAGTATTTATTTTATGATTTATAAACAGTAGATTTTAAAGCTTCAAGCATTTACAGTAATACAAACATACAGTATAAGCATGTGAGTTGTGGTCATTTTTTGTCCACATGGGGTCACCATCCTCACATGCCATACTGTAGTATCTGTAACATTGAATGTGTACCTGCCTTTAAAAGGTGGGCCTGGTTTGTTGAGTGACATGGAAGGGAGCGAATGACGTTGTACAGCTGGCTAGCTGTTAACTGGCTAAAGCGCTAGCCACTACACGCATTGAGTGACGGCGTCATCGGCAACTCCTGTAAGAATGTGCTTGTGTTTACGATATTTTGTGACTGTTCAAATTATGCGATTGAGAGCGCACCAGTGGTGTTTCCATTCTCCCTCTATCCTAACCACCTGTTACAGATTACAATACGTTCTAAACTGGCAGTGGTAGGCTATATTCAATTAGCCAAGGATGTTTCCATTACCATACAAATGATCGCGAACTTTGGACATTCTCTGTGTTTTTACACTCTTTCGTCCTGGCTCGCGCTTATTGCTACGTGAGTCTGCAGTAACAGTCCGTGTGGAAAAATAATCACTGCAAAATCCTGCGTTACAGTGAATAATCCGCAATATAAGTATGATGAAAATAATCTGGATGCACTGCTTTTTTGTGGGGGTTGATTTGAGAGCGACGTGGTGGAGTGACTCGTCATTTCCAGTCGCGACCCCCCCCCCCCCTCCAACGCCCCTGCGGCCAGATGTGACCTTCCGCTTACATTAACAGCCCGCTCATGTGTGATCGGCGGCTTTATTGGGGCACGAAATCAATAATTTCATTAACACTTTACAGGGCGCAAACTCAAAATGACTATAGTATTGTATTGTGCAGCATAGTGTGGAGTGGTTAGTACATCGGCCTCACAGTCCAGAGGTTCTGGGTTCGAATCCGGGCTCCGACCTTCCTGTGTGGAATTGATTAGATTAATTGAAGGCTGAAAATTGTCCGTAGGTGTGAATGTGATTGTGAATAGTTGTGTATCCATGTGGGAGAGATGGGTCACTTTGGATGTTCGCTGAGCCCTCTGCCGTTGGGATTGTTCTGATTGTCAGTGTGGCTGCAAAATGCAAATCAGCAACCCACCCCACCTCTATTCTCTCCTCTCGGGCTGCCGGGATGAGGTCGAAAAATTCAGGGCGCTCTGGATTGCCTCCGAGGCGAGACCACCGTAAAACACACAACAACGCACACGCAGCAGGCTGGAATTTCCTGTCTGTTTGTTGTCGGTCACTCCGTCACATACACGACGAAATGATAAGTTAGGCTCGCATTGACAATGGACAAAAAGACTACTACAATAAACTCCTCATCTTACTACAAAGACAGTTGATGTTGATTAACGTTGTTTATTTCAAGAAAAAAAGTTGTAATTTTATTTTCCAAGAAACTCTGAATAATATGAAATTAAATTTGTAGTTTTCCATTAAAAAGTTGTAATATTGTGAGAATAAAGTTGAGCCAATGTCATACTATTGCAATATTAACGTTAGAAAATGGTTGTAATATTATGGTATTTAAGTCAAATTCTTGTTAAAGGGAGAAATGAGAAAAATGTCAGTTCCATTTGTTCTTCAAAACAGCACATTCGTCTCATGAGATTACAACTTTTTATTGAAATAACTGATGAAGATATCTAAAGATAAAAAGACATTATTGTCAAAATATTTCATTTTGTAAAATTACGACTTTCATTTTGTAAAATTATGACTTTATTCTTGCAATAATAGTACTACATTTACCCCAAAAATGCAAGTTTAATCTATTTTCACATAAGATTATTCTTGAAATATGATTTTTATATATTTTTTTAAGAAAAAGATAGAATTTTATTCTCAGAATGTTACTTTTTTCGAGGGAAAAAAGACTTTAATCTCTTAATACCCTGACTTTTATTTTCTCCTTAGAATGAGACTTCATTCTTGTAACATTACACCTTTAGCTGTGTTATACAACTTCTTTCTTGGAAAAACTGTCTTTAATCTCCTAAAATATTAACTTTTCTCAGAAGAAAACTTATTTTTCTCCTTAAGACTTTGTTCTTGTAATATTATGACTCTTTTTTTCTGTAATATAATACAACTATTCTCTAATTATTTTGAATTCTTTCTTATAGAAAAAAAATTCTGACTTTTTCTTGGAAAAATGACTATTCTCCAATCAACTTTATTCTTCCAAAAAAAAATCTACTAAGACTAGTTTTTATTTTCTCTAAAGAAATGTGACTACTTTCACCATATTATAACTTTGAAAAAAAACAACTATAATCTCAACTTCTTTTCGTAAAAAGATTTTTTTTCTTGTACTGTGTTTTTGTCCAAAGAAATAAAATGTTATGCTTTCAAGCTTATGAATACTTTCCTTGACAAAAATACTCTCCTAATATACTTCTTTCAACAACTTCTTATTTGAAAAATTATTTTTTCTTGTAAAATTATGAATTTATTCTTATGTGGCTACTTCCTTGGAAAAAAAAAACTTTATTCTCCTTCTATATCTTTTTTTTTTTTTTTTACTTATTTCAGAAGACCAAGATTTTATGCTTGTACATTTATAACTTTGTTTTGGGTAAAAAAATACTACTTAATCCTGGCAATATTTCCACTTCCCTCATATACAAAATGACTGTATTCTCCTAATATATCAGATTTTTCTTTTTTCCTGAAAAAAGGGCTTTTAATAATAAATGTTGTTCTTGTAAAAAAAAAAAAAAATCCAACTTTATTCTCTCAATCTTCTTCTTGAAAAGAAGAAACAATCTCCTAATATATCAACTTTTGGGGGAAACAGTACACCATTTTTTTCTCCTAAGATTCTTACTGTGTTTTTTTAAATGAATTTTTGTGGCAAAGTTTAATCCCTAAAATATTTTTTTAACAATTGAAAAAAAAAAACTTTTCTCTCATAATCTTATAACTTTAATTTAGTAATATTTAGCCATTTTATGTAAAACTTTAATTACCTTACACTACTGTTGGTATCCCAACCTAAGGGTACCAAAAAGTGACATGCTCGAGATGAACTGTTTTGGTATCCTTCGTAAATGTTGACAATGGGGGGGGGGGGGGGGAAACCACCCCCAAAAAACCCTGTGCGGGGTCATAAAGTGAAGCGATGTGTTCTTGTGGCTGAAAGGAGGCTTAAAATCAGAATGCTAATTGTCACTGGGAGTTAAAACCACAGGCGCTGCACTAAATCACATGCCATCCTCACAATAGGACTGGTCCTTTTCGGGCTCCGCCGGTGCCTGCGGGAACGCTTTCACACCGCAGTCGTCGCGGGGAGGCTCGGGAATGACACGGCGTGCGGAATTCACCGGACGAACCCCGTCGCTACATCTGCGTTCGCAGTACGTGAAGCGCGACGCGGTGCGATGCTGACGTCGGAGGCGGCCAGTGGGGTTGGGGCGCGTCGCCATTCTGCCCTGGAAGCAGGTGGAGGTGGGAGGGGCAAGTCCTGATGAACTTTGAGCCGCGGAAGTGAGCGTGGGCCAAACATTCGCCCCGTCGCCATTCCTTCCCGGAAGCCTAGGAGACGTTTGGGTGACAACATTTTAGATGTTGTGTAATAAATGGGACTCGCGCCGCTTTGGTGGCGCCGCGTGGCGTGACTCATTGCAGCTGCTTTCCGTAATTCTCCAATAACTAACAAGACTTTTTTTTTTCTTCCCCTTTTTCATCTGCACACCCTGTCCAAAAGATGACAACATGGCTTTGTTCTGCACTCACAATAAAAAGCTTAACATAAGATGACAAGAATACTTACATGGGAAGGTCTTCCCGAAAAATATGAGAGGCACTATTGAAAATATATACTTTTTAAATTATACTACAATAAGTGTTTTGTATAGAAAAAAAAATCAGATTTGTATTGTGAATTTTTTTGCAAATAGAGTCATATTTTATCAAGAAAACAAACAATGTTTAATATTATGTGTATAGTTGTGTGTGTTTTTTTTTTTTTTTTTTTTAAGAAAAGTTTTTTTTTTTATACAAATAATATATATTTTTGGTATTGTTTTTTTTATTTTAGTGGGAAAAAAATAGTAATGTTAAGAGAATAAAGTCAGAAGGCCATAATATTATTAAAATAAAGACCTATTTATTTTAGAATTAAAAAGTTTTCAAAAAGTGCAGTATTGATATAAATTTATATATTTTATATAAAGCTGTATTTTTCAACAAAATATCTGTATTTTGCCTGAAAAAAAAGCAGTAATATTACTTTTTTTTTAAAGAAAAAAAATCATACCATTATTAAAATCGTCATATTTTAGAAAAAAAGTAGGTTTTGTAAAAATGAAATTACAGTTATTTTGTTGAGGGAAAATTAATTGTGTAATATTTTGTTTGTTCATTTATTTAGTTTCACTTGGATGGGATTTAAATCTCGTTTTTTTCTGTAAAAAAAAATAAAAATTGTACAGAAATAAAGATTTATTTTTCAACAAGATACGTTTCTGTGGACAACTTCATTGATGCGTTGCAATACCCCGCCCCAAATCAAAAATAATCAAATATAACAGGAAAATTTTAGTCTGGTCTCATGTCAGACAGTCAAGAAAAAAAAGCGTACACTGGCGACGTTTTTGAACACGACTGTACATTTGCAATAAAGAGGTATTGTTTTGAAAAAAAGTTATGACATTACATTTTAGTTTGGGGGGAGAGAAAATGTTTGACTTTTAGGAAAATCATGTATTTGTATGAGGACAAATGTGTAATATAAGAATAAAGCATCATAAGCAGTCATTAGACATTTTGAACGGGTACTGTTAAAGTTTTGAAATAAGGCTTTGGTTAGCTCTTATTTGGTTGCTCTGTATTTCATCATCTGTTTGAGTTTTTTTATTGCTTTCCTCCTGTCACCCCCCCTCAAATCCCCCCCAGCTTGTCGGCCAGCGCTCAGAGGAGCCGTCCCAAACTTCTGCCATTGAAGAATTTCAAAAGCTTATTGGGCTCTCGGGAGATCTTTGCAATTATATATTATTTTCTTTCTTGTAACCTTTCCACATTGCTGTCTCTTGAAGTTTTTTGCTCTGAATTGCTTTTTGTCAGCTGCGGCTCCTTCTTTTGACAAGCGTTTGCCTGTCCCGGTTATCGCCGGTCCATTGAACACGACACAGGTACGCCCAAATTGTATCTTGGAAAATATTAGCACCCGCCACCAGCGAGTCTGATTGACACAAACATCGGGATGCAGGTGACAGAATGCATGAAAATCAATAAACATCACGCTGTGAATGGACAGCGAGTCAGCCATCAGCGAGTTTTCAGAATTCTGCCGTAGAAAATTCACCCCATTGCCAGCAAATGTTCATTGTTCATTCTACTAAACACATTGGTGACGCATCATTGTGAAAGTTGTGAGATGACAAAGTTTGACAATTCGCTATAAAACACAGATAGTATTAGAAAATACAGTGGTGCCTTGACTTATGAAACTCAACTTCGTAACTCAATTTACCCGTACTATATATGTATATATATATAAATTTAGTTTTTTATTTCCCCATAGTACGGGTAAATTGATTTTTTTTTATTTCCCCCATTGAAATGACATGAAATCCCATTAAGCTGTCCCAGACCCACAAAAAACAGCATTTTTCAAATACATTTTTTAAAGTCTATTTACTGTATGTACTGTAGTATCGGTGTGTTGGATGTGGGCCTTTAAGGGGTGTGACCTAATGAGTGACATCACACAGTCTGTGTGTGAGCGTCTGGGCGGGAGTTGTGGTCTACAGCAGCTCCTTAAGGTTGAAGATTGGGCTTTGCTTTTGACTGTCAAACTGTAATTAAATCTCCGCACAGATGAACACATCTCCGACGAAATCGGTGTAACCAGCTAAAATGCGAGCCTGAACCCACTGGTGGGTGGGCATCCCATTTAGGCCACGCCCTAAAATGATTTGCCTTTGAAAAACAAAATTCAAATAAACTACAAAAGATGAAAGGAAAGTGGGACTAGCAGACCTTGCGTGTTGGTCGTTTCCCGCAGAGATTGCAGGCTGCCTTTATGGTGCGACTTTATTGTCTCAAGAGGAGGCTAATTGGGGGGCTTCAGAGGGGCTTCAGAGGGGTATGTGTTACAAGCAAGTAAGTGGCGAAGCGGTGATGGTTCCCATGCCTCCCCACTTCCTGGCCTCTCGCAGGAGCCTGCTGGGTCGGAATGCCGAGGGTCACACTTTGGCTTCTTTTCTGCGGCACCTCTCGCACACTGCATTTGTGCGTATATTGGAATATGTGTATGATAGTTTAGCATTTGAAACCCTTTTTCTTTTTTGTCTTGTCTGTGCTGCCCACACAAACACACAGCCGTGTAGTCACGGTGCCCTCGAGTCTGCGAAAACCAAATTGGAAATGAAAAAAAATGAGGGGGGGGGGAAATACATAAACATTGTTTAGAGCCAGCATAAAACAAAGGGTATTCAGTTCAACTCGTGTATTCTGGCCAATGGCCTGTAGGAGGAGCCATTACGATAGTGGGGCATATTTTTGCCTTCGGAGGATCGGCTGTAAAAATGATATATTTTAAAATTATATCTCCGTCGTCATATTAGAACAGAATAATTATTGTTTTTACAGATTAAATATTTAGGAATATATAATGGAAAATAAATACAGTTTTAAAGTATGTACATTGTTCTGTATTTTATTTTATTTGCATTTTCATTTAATTTATTCTTTCTTTGTACAATTACAATTTCTAGTATTTATTCTAACTACGAATTTTAACTAAAATATTTGGTTGTGCCTTGACGTAGGCCTTAACAAGTAAAAAAAATATATATTAAAATATATATTAGATGCAGGGGCATGCAGAGAATTTTGGAGGCGCAGGTGCTCAAAGTAAAGGGGCACATGGAAAATGTTTTTTTTTTTTAATTGTGGAAACTATGTAAATATAACGTGGGCACAAAATGCTAATTCATGGCTATGCAATACAATTTTGTAGCAACTCACTGAACAGCTGGGTAAAGTTGTCAAAGATGTCAAAGTTGATCATGATCATGATCATATTTTTTTACCTGCTTTTGTGCACGCCTTTGGTGAGGCATTCAAGAGCAGTTCGGTAATGCGTATAACGACGTGGGATCCTAACCCTAACGTCGCCCCCGCCACACTCTGAGGTGATGTAGTTGAATAACTTTTTCTGATGTTGATAAACAAAGTGAAATTCCAGGCCAAGCTAAAGTGAAATAAATTAACATGTGCATTCACTTGACACTTGATCATAGTGTCAGCAGAGGTCGCAAAACTACCCACACACTGTACTTAAGTAGAAGTGAAAAAGAAGTACCGATTCTGAAATGTACAGAAAAACTACAAGAATGTTTTGTCACATTGAAAAAAAAAACTGCATGAAAATCTCTTTCATGAACTTAAATAGTGCTCGTACTGAGAAGAAGGAAAATGATGTTGTTGTTTAACAGCTAGCTTGCGTTGGCTCAATTTTTATGCTATCGAAACGTGTTCCCATAGCTTTGCTAACGTTGTCAATGAAGGACCCCGTAAAGTAAATTCAAAGATTTGTTTCTAAATACATTAGACATGTTTGACGACAATTGCAGAAATCATATTCAAAGACAGAACTATGTAGTGCTCAATTGTGGAGAAATAACGTTAAACTGATTTTCACCATTTCAGTTTCCCAGATTTTGGCTAATACGGGGCCCAGTGGCACATTTGGGTCTGGCATTAGTCCCCCCCTTCCCCAACTACCTGTATATAAAAACTTCAGCGCCTTCGCCCATTTCTACCACTAGAACATGTAGCTAGCTAGCTAGCCAAACATACACTGAAAACGCATTGTCCCTGGATGCTACAATTTACAGAACAGCTCAGTGTCGTTGATTAAATTCCCAAACGAGGATGTGATGCAGCAGATGAGCCCGCTGCCCGGGTTTGGGTGGGCATTAAACCCACCCTAGTATTTGTATTTTGTTACTTCCCATAACTGCATGTCAGCGGCTATGTTTCATTTCTTCTATTTTTTTAATGGTGCCTACATTCCACTCGTTTGTCCTGTGTCCAATATTGATCCTTCCGGCAGCTCACATGGCACGTTCTCATCCACCGTATTGACTTGTCGCTTCCCTCCGCAGAGCCGCTGGCCTCCGATGACTTTGCCTTCTTCCACGAGGGCAGCCAATGGTGCCTGGGGGTGCACGTGCGCTCCATGGTCCTGTCCACCTCCTGCCGAGAGGCCGGCCAGCGCTGGAAGTGGGTGACCCATGGTCGCCTCTTCAACCTGGGCTCCTCGCTTTGCCTCGGCGTGACCACCGGCAACGACACCGTCTCCGGGCCGGGACGCATCCCTCTGAGCGTGTACACGTGCTACCGCCAGCCCCCCAAGGTGCGCTGGACGTGGAGCTGCGGCCAGGTGCTGGAGGACCTTAACAACTACTTGCCCTGGCCTTCGTTCTCCAACGTGACCACGCCCACCACGTCCAGCTCCAAATGGAGCGTGCATGGCGGCGAGCAGGACCTGTGCGCCAAAACATACCGAGGTCAGTATGCTACAACCTCCAAGGTGCAACACAAAACTGCTTTCTTCTCATTTGCTTACATTCATTAACTAATTTTGAGTAGGGAATAATCTATTGCAGGATTAGTCAAGTCTTTGACTGTTGGAGGAATGTTTGAAGCGACAGTCTTAACACTGGTCGACCCAGGGATGGGAATCGATGGGAATTTAGCTATTCCGATTCTATTATCGATACTGCTTATCGAGCTTTCATCATTTCTGCCGGGATATCAGCACTCTTTTAGTCCGCCAGGTATTGAATTTCTTCACGGGATAAATTTCCCAATAGAGTTTTGCCTTGAGTTACGACTGCCTTGATTTACAAGGTTTTCGAGTTACAAGCCTTTGCTTGGCCCATTTTTTTGTCTTGAGATAAAACCCAAATTTCCGATTCGAGTGCACCTCAGACCCACACTGCTAGATGGCGTCAGCAAACTTCACAACTTCTGGCCGTTATCAATTCACATTGGTTTCCTTGCTGTTGAAAAATAAAATCAGTTAGTGGCGCTAATGCACCATTAAGCTGGTTTGCCAACCGCCAATATACCCCAAAGAAGAATAAGGTAGATTGACTTTCCCTTTTTTTTTTTTTTTTTTTTTGTTTCAAAACAAATTTTCCCCATAGGAAATAATAAAAATATTAATTGGATTATGAAATGAATTAATAATTTTAAAAAAAAAATCCACAACGCAAAATTGACTTTTGTTGCTATATAACACTGGTTACACCTGCAGAGTCAAGTGGAGACTCTACTGCATATCCTAAAGTTAAACAGTGGAGTGGAGCTTTCAATTTAAACCACATGTGCGCGTGCTCCTTTCCTCCGTGTTTGCGGAGACGATTTGAAGTGTCGGGGGATGTTCGTCAGACGAGGAAGAACGCCGGTCAGCGTGGCAGCCCAGAGGAAATCTTTGCTCCCGCTCGCTAAATATGTCTGCCCTACTTTTCTGTCTTTCAAGTGTGTTCTCCCTCTCGTGCCCTTTTCCTCACACTGCGCTGAAAAATGCATGTGCACGGAAAAAGTCTGGAAATGCTGGATTCATTACAGTCATGGCCGCAGGTTTTAGTTCAGCATTTTTGTGATTGACATCGCTCGTTGAATTCAATCATTTTCCATTTTCATGTATATTTATATTCTGTAATTGATAATATAAATGTATCTAATTAATATGAATTTATTATTATTATTTCAATGTTCGTGGTTAAAATAACGTAAAAAATTAACATTAAATTAAATTAGTTGTAATGTTTTAAAAATAATTTATTATTATTATTATTA
The DNA here is from genome assembly GCF_024500385.1 of Phyllopteryx taeniolatus. NCBI lineage: Eukaryota > Metazoa > Chordata > Actinopteri > Syngnathiformes > Syngnathidae > Phyllopteryx > Phyllopteryx taeniolatus. Next base: position 16,295,563 of record NC_084517.1, read on the forward strand.
ATGAATTTTACTTTCATATTAAAAGTCAAACTTTTTTAAATTAAAGTTGATTTTTTTTTACTATGCATTCTTTTCCCAGTAAGGTTTTTGATTTACAAATGGCATCATTTTCGGTTTTATGTAATATAATAATGTAATATTAAATTTTCAATTATTATAATTATTTAATATGTCATGAATGAAATGTAATTTTAACCAATTTGTATGAATTTATTGTTATTCCCATAAATTTGTGATTAAAATAATGTAAGATAACATAAATAACATTCAAATAAAATTTTCTGCGCTATATATATTTTAAAAAAATGCTTTCTTAGTATGTGCTGTATAATCACTCTAATTATCATGTTTGAAATTCACATTGATAATTTAAATTCCATGTTAATTTTAATTTCATATGAAATTTCATTTTATTTGTTTTAATATTTTCAGTTATGTTTGTGCCAGCGGCTATGTTTCATTTCTTCTATTTTTTAGTGGCACCTACATTCCAGTATTAAAGTATTTCATATTAATACATTTTTCAATTTAATTTGATATGATTTAATTTAATGTTTCAAATTTGTGTCAGTTATTTTTGTGATTCACATTTGAATTATATCAAATGAAACTATTTAACATTTTTCAGGATAATGAGATGGAATTCAACGTAATGCCATTTGATTTCATTCCCACAAACTGAGCGAATTTCAAAAATTCTGAGGAAAGGCACCAAAATATTGGAAACATCTCTTCAGTACGACGCTTCTTCTGTTGATGTTTGATGGGTTTCTTGTTTTTGCACCAAACTCTTCCGAGCTCGTCTCGCTTTGCACACTGGGAACGAAACAAAGAACTCCCCAAACAATTCAGATCCGGGGTTCTTCCGACCTCTGACGCTGACATTCAACCGCATGCCTTGTTTCCTGCTGATGTGTTTGTTTCCTCTCAAACGGCGACATCTTCTGATTCACTCCGCCAGCTCGGTCGTTAATTTAACAGACCTCCTGTCCTCTTGACCGTGCGCTCCTCAGAAATCTACACCATCCAGGGCAACTCCAAAGGCCAGCCGTGCTACCTGCCCTTCCTGTACGACGGGCAGTGGTTTCACAATTGCACCAGCATCGGGCGCAAGGACGGCCACCTGTGGTGCGCCACCACCTACGACTACACCCAAGACGAGCTCTGGGGCTTCTGTCCCGTCAACAGTGAGAGCTTCTTCTTCTATTTCAGGGGTGGGCAAAAAGTGGCCCGCTTTGTTCTTCAACTAAGAGAAAACCCATTTAAGGCAAACAAAGGAAGAATAATTGAAATGAGGGATCGTCCTTCCAGCATGACAAGGCTGCAATGGATGCCAAGTGGGCAACATTTGTGACATATGATATGATATAAAGTTAGTTTAGACAACATGAGAGCCCATTTAATGAAACGTAGGGCCGCAGGTAGACTCCAATGTGGAAGCGGTTCTCTTCTGCAACCGGTCTCGGTTGATGCAGAATCGTAACAGCAACAGCCTCGCTTGGATCATGACTGCCTGGTCCCCTCTCTGAGCAGAAGAGGAGAAGCGGCAGTAAAACAGGCAAAAATATAGGTTGATGATAATGAAATTAATTAATACGTAAGTGACAGTTACAATTTCATTATTCAAATAAACAACCTTACTATTTTAAATATTTTATACTGTAATAAATGTATTTATTTTTTCATTTTATTTATTTATCTCATTTTAAAAATTGGTAAATTTATTTCATGTGAATAATAGAATTTTAGAAATATGTTTTAAATAAAAATACATTTATAGTGGCTATATAAGGTCTACAGAGCCTTGCTCAAATGGCAAATTTTTTTGTGATGTAAAAAAAAAAAGATGACCAAGAGAAATCTTTCTTTTTAATTCCACCATTAATTTCACCCGCTGTATAACTTGTGCAACCCAATTAAAAAAGGAAAACCTTTCAAGGAAGAAAGTCAAATTAAACTGCGATGTGGTTGCACAAGTGTGCACACCCTCTTCTAACCGGGGATATGGCTAAAATGAAAATAAATTATGTGAAATATTTTGCATACACATTTGGAACTTTTTGGGGCCCGGCCCATCTGTCCATTTAAAATCAAATCTAACGTAGCCCTTTCAGCACCAAAGTTTGCCCGCCCCTATTTTTTCTCCATCTTGTCTGCATTTCCGATTGGCTTAATTCACCTGTTTTGACTGGTCAGGCGGCGGCTGCGAGACCTTCTGGGACACGGACCCGCTGACGCACAGCTGCTACCAGTTCAACTTTCACGCCTCGCTGTCGTGGAGCGAGGCCCGCATCAGTTGCCAGCAGCAGGGCGCCGACCTGCTCAGCGTCACCAAGCTGCATGAGCAGACCTACATCAACGGTTTGTTTACAAGCTTCGACTCTTTGACGCACAAATGATATGAAGGAAATGTGCCCCCATCCCCGCCTCCTGCTGAGGTCACTCAAATGACTCAGAGTCTCCAGACCTGCAACCATTTATGACAGATTTAATAACCACCAGTGAAATTCCAGCAACCCACAGTCTACGGGCATTAATGTTTTATTTAATTTAATTTTTAGACAAAAGTATTCATGATATAAATTTTTAATTATTTTAAGTAGACCACTATTATATATATATATATATATCTCCTTTGTTTCAAAATCCATTTTAATTATTTAATCAACCAACCAAAAAAAATAACTAATTAAATCCAAAATATGGGAAAAATATTTTCTTTCATTTACAGATAATGAATAATGATGTGTGTTAAAGAATGTATGTGGGGAAAAAATGTAAATAAATATGTAAGTGAAATAAATAATGTGAAAATGACAAATAAATAACTGTGTACTAAATTAAAATAAAATAGAATATGGAGGGGAGGGGCGGAATTACATTTTAGTCACATACATGTATTTGTGGTACCGGTCTGCCGGATTCGGTACCGGGGTCTGTCAGGTCAGAACAAAAAAAAAGGAACCCAATTATGCCCCATAAAGTGCTATGGATTCCAGCATCCATTTTGTTTTGGCAACTCATTCAAAATAGTATTCATTTAAATCAGGGTTAGGGGTCACCAACCTTTTTGAAACAAAAAGCTAATTCTACGGTACTGATTTAAGCGAAGGGCTATCAATTTGATACATACTTTTGAAATCACACATTTGCTAAAATTCCCTTTAATGATGCAATTATAAATAATACTGATATTCATCTATGTGAAGACACTGACCATGTTAATCATTTCTCACAACAGTTAATCAACAAGGTAGGGAACAAATATCAATATGCAACACTATTTCGATAAAATTGTTTACATTTTCAAATGATCACATTCCTTGGAAATCACAACGTCCGATGACTGTTGAGCAATTTTAAGAACAGCTCTACGGCTACTCATGGGCTCCTTGGTGGCTACGCTGGCACCATGTTGGTGACCTGATTTAAGGACGACCTAAAGCTGTTCTGCTGTTTTTTTTTTTAATTTATTTTTTTTTTTTTAAAAAAAAGGCCTGTTGACCGGCTACAGCGCTACCTTGTGGATCGGCCTCAATGACTTGGACATCAACGGCGGCTGGCAGTGGCCTGACTCATCGCCACTCAATTACCTCAACTGGGAGCAAGGTTAGCCTGTTGAAATGCATATACCTTGTCTGTAAACAATAGACATCAGGATACTTATGGGTGGCAGAGAGTGAGTGACGAACGCTGATCTCAACTGCAAATGATGAGAAAAACTTTTTGTGTTGCACTGCCAGATAGCTCCCAAAAGTTTTTTTTTAAATTTCGTTAAAAATATAAATATCAAGAGTAATGCAGATTGACAGTCACTAATGACGAGCAAATAATTGTTCAACAAATGAAAAATTTAATTTGATTATTTAAAACCATCTAAAAAGATCTATTTTTTTTTGGGGGGGGGGGTTGCAGATTTTCTCAACACCAGACAAGACAATACGCTGACACATTTGAAAACGGCTTACTTTAACCTGGATCCCTCACCGCATTGCTGCCGTGGTCTGTTTCGCGACGGTCTTGGTGCCGTAAAATGCGTAAATCCTCATGGCAATTTCTTTTTCTACTAAGCCAGCTAGTTAGCTTAGCTGCTAGTTAGCAAGATGTGTTGAACGAATCTTGCGTAACTTTATCCCCCGTCGCAGTCTGCCATGAACATACGTGCAGCTCCTCGGGCACGGCCCTCGGACGCCTCGTTTTGCGGACATTCTCGTCTCAGGCGAGTGTACGGCTCTGCGATCCATGTAATCGCTACAGTAGCTACTGTACAACTGCACATATGCGCATGCGCAGTAAGTCAAAATGCCGGCGAACATAAAGGAAGTTATGCGGCTTCACAGCATTGCAGATCTTCCATTTTCCATCCATTTTCAACACCGCTTATCCTGGTTAGGGTCGCGGGACGCTGGAGCCTATCCCAGCTGACTTCGGGCGAAAGGCGGACTACACCCTGAACTGGTTGCCAGTCAGTCGCAGGGCACATATAGACACGGACAACCATTCGCACTCACATTCACACCGTCACTGAGTGGGAACTGAACCCACGCTGCCTGCACCAAAGTCAGGCGAGTGTACTACTACACCATCAGTGACTCATTGCAGATCTTGTTAGAATAAAATATGTAATGTGTTATACAAGGTGGTATAGAGAAGAAGGCTAAAGTCATCATTCAAGCTATTTACCTGGTTTACCTATTTAGCTGTTTTTTCAATCACTCACAATGATTTGTTTACCAGTGATGCTATTGCCACCCTGAAATACATGTGATGGTGTGTATCCCAAAAGTCCAATCTGCGTTAGCATCGTCTTCTCGTTCTGCAGACCAACCGAACCATGAATACGAGGAGAACTGCGTGGTGATCAGGACAGAGTCGTCGGGTCGTTGGCAAAACCACGATTGTTCCGAAACTCTTCCTTACGTCTGCAAGAAGAGGCCCAACGCAACTCTGGACCCTTTCACTACCGGTCAGACCACCGGCAGATCCACTTTAACGAGCTCCGGAACCCGAATGACGTCACGTCTCTGGTGTCCCAGCAGACTCGTGGGCGGACGATGAGAAGTACGAGTGCGAAGTAGGATGGCAGGCCTTCCAAGCGGGCTGCTACAAGCTCGCGCCGGAAAAAGGCGACTGGGACGCAGGGCTGAGGACGTGCCAGAAGATGGACGCCAACCTGGTCAGCATTCACACGTTGCCCGAGATGGAGTTCATCCTGCGCAACATCAAGAAAGGTCATTTGCTCTCCACCATCCGTCTTTTTTCCAGCTTTCCAATGCACAGTAAAAAGTTGTTCTAATGTCATTTTCCCCTTAGGAACTAATATAAATGAATGTGTTCCTCAAACCTTTACTATCACAACGTTCAGGGAATGTTTTGAATCAAAGTCAATGGATAGATATAAAATAGATTTTCCTGATTAAACGTAGTGACCCATGTAAAGGCCAGATTGGAATAGATTGCGCCCCAAGTAAACAGTTGACCAGAGATCTTCAGGTGGAATGACAAAAAAGTCTGCATGTAAATCCAGCTATTAATCATGTATTTAATGTAGCCGAATTTAATTTATTGGAATTCATTGTATTTAAGTACTCCATTTTGAAAACGAGCTTTAAGCCCTTGGAGATTTTTTGTTTATGTTTTCAATGGATCTAAATCAATCAAGACATTTTTTTAGACAGATGTATTTCCGCCAGCGCTCAGCGGGACATTATTGTCGTTGTTTAAGTGTCACTCGGGAATGTTGGTCATTCCCTCCGCTGGTTGCCGCGGTAACCGCGCATCCCACGTTTCCCACTCATCCTCCCTTCGCTCTCTCTTTGAACTCAAGACGAATCTTCCGTCCAAACTTTCCGCGTTTCATTAACATTCCCTCCGAGCGCTACATCGCTGTTCCCATGTGTGTTCCTAACTGATTTGTGCATGCGCGCGCAGACACGGAGCAGCTGTGGCTCGGCCTCCACGACACGGCCATGCAGATGGACTTCCATTGGAGCGACCACACGCCCGTCATCTTCACCCACTGGCACCCCTTCGAACCCAACAACTTTCGCAACACTCAGGAAGACTGTGTGTCCATGTGGGGAGCCGTGAGTGACCCCTCGCGCCATCACAATCCGGACCTTACGGGTGCATGGGTGCGTGCGTGTGTGTGTTTGCATACACTTAGCAGCTAGTGTGTGTCACTTCCACGCACAGGATGGCCGCTGGGACGACAGCCCGTGTAACCTTACTCTGCCCGCCATCTGCAAGAAGGCCGCCACCAAGAACGAAGGCAAACCTCAGCGTCAAGACTGCAAACAAGTACAATACTCTTTTCAACTTCCTCTTTAAAAACCATTTTAGGACAAGTGACCATATTTGGTAACTCTCACTTGTATCTAGTAAAGATGCATCTCAAGAAATTATAATATTACAAAAAAAACTTTTGAGTTTTTTTTTTTTTTTGTAAGATAAGCCATTGTTCTGCAGATTTTTTTGCCTTGACTTGTGGCATCAAACTCAACTCAACTCACTTCCTAAAAATCAACAGTTTGGCAGATTGTGAACAATTCTTCCAAAAATAGGCTTCAAGCTGTTTAATGCAACTCCTAGATGATGTTTTCTGTCAAACAAAACATGAAACAACCATATAGCTTTGCTTTAGGAAAGTCCACTTAGCTTAATGCTAACAAACTATGCAAAAGGCCATAGATGCGCTAATGAATAGCATTTATGTGCCGGTGTTATAACTCTTTTAAGTAATGGATATTTGAACACAAACGGTGCATCACCACATGTAGACAGACAATATAACAATACTCACAGGCATATATTCTTGTAACCAACCACTCATGTTTACTGGGTCACTAACCATGGTTGTGAAACTCTTCTCCCTTTGTGTCTGCATGACTGTATTTATAAACACTGCCCCCGGTGCACACCAGGAGCCACAATAAATTCACCATGATCCACAAACTGTTTAATACATTGTACTTAATTATGGTATTACTGCAGTATATGTTTGCATAAAGTACAATATTATTGAGTGGTATTTTCCTTATTTAAAAACACATTTAAAAAAAAAAAACAACATTTTGGGCGGGAAGGTTAAAAAGGATAAATGGGTAAAGAAGTGTGCTCACGGAACAAATGAAATGTGTATCTCAAGGTGCCTCTGTATACAGTATTTATTTAAACATCCCTGTGTCCATGCCTGTTAAATCCAAATTGAGCCTTTTATTGCCGTCTGCAGCTACTGACAGTCTTGCAGGCCCGTTGGGAGCCTGAATATTGCTATGCATGAGCCAGCTGTTCATTCATCTTGGACCCCCAAACGCTCGCCATGAGCCCCCACCCCAGCCCCCTCTAACTGTTATGTACAACGCTTCGGAAGTGACCCTTACACACAGTCAGTGAGGACAGCGTGAATACAGATTAAATCCCACGTGGAGTGGTGTGTTGGGGTGGGAGAGGGGGGGGGGGCTTCACAGACATCTGTCTTTGATTTAGCATCCCCGTAATCATGTCCACATGTGCGGCCCATACATAACGCTGCGCTTGCATACAGACAAGAGTGTGATGGGTTTTATTCACTTTATTCACTCACTCCGCAGTGTTCGAAGGGCCGCACATGTAAATTGTGCAACTCAAACGATTTTTATGAAGCTATTTATGTCTGTACCGTTATATAGTAGTTTATTACAATGGGCCACAACCATTTGCTGGCAAAAAAAATGATGAATTAGAATTTTTTATTTTAGTGTCTTTACCGTTATTGATGCAATTATATATAAATGAGCTCTTAACAAGTTTTTAACCTTATCTGTGAACGAACTGGCCCATCTGTCCATTTTTAAAATGAAATATGGCACTTGTTTTTTTTTCCACCCCTGGTTTCAACGATGAAGAGCATTTGTTTTGACGGTGGTGGGACGGGTGGTCATGTGACAGGGGTTCACCCCCGAGGCCTAGTTAGTCTCCAGCTGAGCTCAACATGTGAAACAACAAGTGAAAGCGCCACGTGATGGCTAAGCTAACAAAACGGTCTTCGGTGTTTGTTGCTGTTCAGTGGACCTGCTGGAGTAACATGACACACAAATAGGGCGTATCAGTCCTTCAAACGTGATAAAAATGAAGTACAAGTAATGAAAAATGAAAGTATAACAATGCATTATCATAGCATACAGACACCATCCCTGGAGAGGCTGGATTGAACTCTTGAGGTCTTTTTCCGCAGTGCATTTGGTTGCCAAAAGGTGGCGCAGTGATTGCATTAGCAGAACCATACACTTCCTGTCGCAAATAAAGCGTCGTTTTTCAGACACCCGAAGAGAAGTTAAAGAGTTGATGACTTTTCCAGACGCGTCCATCATGCGGAGTGAACGCGATTTGTTTTGTCTGCAACAAACATTTGTAATTTGAAAAAAAAAATATTTGTAGGACTTCCTGTTGGATTACTGGACTATCACCTTATAAAAGTATCAGTTTATTCAGGAAAGTTAAATTCTAATCCTAAATTTAGTCTATAAATATTTGTGAAGTAGTAGTCATTCTTATCTTAGATTTTAATGTTTACTTTTACTTTGTACTATTTTACTATCATTAATGTAATGAAATGAAAATCTCACAACAACATAAAATAACATAACAACACTGGACCTTTTCTGGTATTTTAACCGTTTTTCATTTTCTGCTCATAAATGCTCAGAATTTGTACCACATTTGGAGTTTAGGAGTTATGTTATCTTTTTTTTTTTTTTTTATTTATTACCGAAGCTCACGAAGGAGTTCTGACCAGATCCATGTACAGTATATCTGTATATCTACATTATACTGCGCCCAGGTGGCCAAGGCACACAGACCAGAAGGAGCAGCACAATGTCCATCGGATTGAATCAAAAAGTGTGACAATAACGGTTGAATTCTTTACATTCTATTTAATCATGTCATTACTGTATGTTTTTATAAAATACTATACTGTGTTATAGACTCCTATTTTTCATATTAAAAACTTTTTTTTTTTTAATTGGGGGGTGTAATGGATTAATGGCATTTCCATTCATTTCGATGGAGAAAGATGATTTGAGATAAGTGTTTTGAGTTATGAGCGTGATCACAAAACCAATTTAAATTGTATCGCAACGGACCACTATTTATAAGAAATTCACAGTTTTGCAGTGGTCTTACTATTTATATTTAGTTGATCAGTTTATTAAAAATTAAATATACATTTACATTACATCTTTAGTTTAAAAAAAGTACGCTTGAATAAACTTTTTTTTTTTTCTTCCGAGAGTTGATCGTTTCTTTTCACTGTTACATTGATTTAAAGTTGGAAATGCATTTTCAGTTCTACAGCTACTGGTGTGGCCTGACATTCATTTAGCTGGTGGTGGAAGCAGGTGTAACATTTAACCGAACCCGTCGAAGCCTAAAGTGCGAGCGGCATGAAAAATGCATCGTCACAGCTTGAAGCGTTCGAGGTTTGCGTGCAGATGCTAAAACGAGGTAGTGGTGGCAGTGGTTTTTGCTTTTTTGGCTTTTTTTTTGTGCTCGCGTGTAGAAGAGTCGTCTGTCTCACCCCCGATGACCTCCTGATGGTTGACCGACATGAATAGGCACTCTTTCGTCCATCTTTTTTTTTTTTTTTGTGGGGCGGCATGACAATTCATATTATTTTACATTCCATAAAGGAGAGCTTTATTTCTGCTCACTTTTGTTTGCTGTTGTATTTTACAGCGGTGGTAATACTTGTTTTACCTTATATAGCTAAAGGAGAGTGACTCAGCGTGTGATGCAGTAGTCAATTAAAAAAAAAAAAAACTTCCAGTTTTTTATGATGTTTCTGGATGTACAAATACATACTACATTGTTATGATTTTGTAATGAATACATAAATTATGTGAAAATATTAAATGTATTTTGAAAATATAAATAAATGAAAAATGAATGAATGATTACATTATATTATATTAGTAGTCACACAGTTGTCTTTTTTAAATTATTGCTACATATAGTATTTTGGGGGATTGCAGCCATTTTAAATGCAGTCCCTACTTAGAGGCCTTGATGTTTTATAGGGTCAAAAATAATTCAATCAAAAGAAATGTGGTGGTAAAAAAAGTTTCATTAAGTTTTGCAGTCCCGCCCTGTTGTACCCAGGTTGGTTATGGTTATTCCAAAATGTATGTCTCTTAGCCCCCCTAAAATTGGTCTTAATTGGTCTCCCCTATTTTAGAATTTTATTATTATTATTTATTTATTTTTTGAATTTGATCAATTTGGTCGTTCGCAAGATCCCACCCCCACCGTGCCAACAAAATGTAGCAGTGACACTATATTGTGCGGATGGTTGTGTATGGACAGATGGAAAATGTCAGTCAGCACCCCAATCCGTTAAACGTAGTGACGCCCCTGCTGTATAACACATCCAAATCATATCAGACTGATGCTTTGAGAATGTGGAATGTCTGTCTTCCCCCGAAGGGCTGGAAGTGGCACAGTCCATCTTGCTACTGGGTGTCAGAGGATCTCTTGACATTCAACGAGGCCAGGAAGTCGTGCGAGGAAAACAAGGCGTCCCTCCTAACCATAACCAACAGGTACCGGCCACAAAATTATCAGTGAATTCCCCCTGAATCTCCCACTAAAGTGTCTTTACATTCCCCTCGCAAGGTTTGAACAGGCCTTCGCCAACAGCTTGGTGTTTGGTCGTTCCGATGATTCCTTCTGGATCGGTCTTCACGACCAGGGCAGCCCCGGCTCGTTCCACTGGCAGATCGGGGACCGAGTGTCCTACACCAATTGGAACCGAGACCAGCCAGGTGAGTCACACGTGGGCGGGGCAGGCCTCGGATACACCTTTTACGGGATACCGCTCACTCTCTTCCAGTCAGCGTCCAAGGAGGCTGTGTCTCCATGGCGACCGGCTCGACAACCGGCCTGTGGGAGGTGAGGGAGTGCGCGTCGTCGAAGGCCAAATACATCTGCCGCCAGAACCAGGACGCCACGCTGAGCCCCGAGCCCCCTGCCCTTGCCCCCCAGCCCACGCCCAGCCTCAGTGGTTCCTGCCCCAATGGCTGGAAAAGCAACAGCAACCTGCGCTACTGTTACAAGGTACCGAATTGATCGAAGGGTGTAATTTGTCTGTCTGTGCCTTAACATGGCCAGCAGCCCAACATATGGCAATGCCCCAGCATAGCCAATTTCCCACCATGAGCCAAAATGCCCAACACTGCCAAATATCCAATGCCCCAACATGGCCAACTCCGCAACAAACACTTCATCCTCCACTCTGTGATAAGCGATGCTGTTGTGTGTGCAGGTGTTTCACTGGTCGCAACTGGATCAGAAGCTGAGCTGGCTGCAGGCTCACTTGTTCTGCCGCAAACACGGCGCCAACCTGCTGAGTATCGGCAGCTCCGACGAGGAGCACTTTATTCTCCAAGTGCTGCACGAGGCCTTTGGGTGGGTGAACCATGATGATGATGATGATGATGATGATGATGATGGCGTTAGTGATGATGCTGTGACCCACAGGGAGTCTGAGGACCACGAGCAGCACTGGTTTTGGATCGGTCTGAACCGCAGGAACCCGATGGATAATGGCAGCTGGAAGTGGAGTGACGGACTAGCTGTGAGTGCTGGTGCTTATAAATAAATAAAAATAAAAACACAAAACATGCTGAAACCTGTTTACTAGGTCACTTACCAGAACTTTGGCCGGTACTACTACAACGTCAGGCAGTGCGCTGCAGCAGACTTGGGTTCCATGACCTGGCTGGCCATGCACTGTGACTCTCAACTGGACTGGATCTGCAAGATCCCTCGAGGTACAAAGACACATTTATGTACAGTGGTACCTTGACTTACAAGTTTCATTTGTTCCGCGACCAAACCACCACTTTTGTAATGCGCATTACAGCCACCTAAAGGACTAGAAGGGGGAGGAGCATCTGGCAGCACATCATGATTTCTTGTGGATTGTGGCACAGTTCAAGAAATAATTTTTGACATTCCGTCATTACAGTCCACTGGCATTGGGGCCAAGACGGGGCAGTGACCCACCAGATCTAGCTGTAGTGAGATAAGGCTTGCTACTGTATATGTGACTCCTGCTTTTTTAAATTCATATTATCGCCACCTACAGGACTGGAGTAGAACAGGATAACCCATGACATCATAATTTTCTAGGATTGTTTAGCACATTTTTAGGACTGTTTAGACCGCTACTATAAAACAAATAGTCCTAACGTACCAAACTGTATCAAACTGCTTGGTGAAGTAGCAAATTATAATTCTTCTTTGTTTTTCCATGGTTTTAGGAAGCATTGAAAAGGAACCAGAAGCCGCTGAAGGTCGGTTGTATTGTATTAGCTTTTATTTGACCTCGAAGCACATGAAAGTCATCAGTCTGATAATATAACACGGTCTGAAATACATGTTAGGAACCACGTCGCCAGAATGGATCGGCTTTCAGGAGGCCGAGTACAAGTTTTTCGACCACCGCACCACGTGGGACCAGGCCCAGAGAATTTGCTCCTGGTTTGATTCCTCGCTGGCCTCCGTCCACTCGGCGAAGGAGGAGAAATTCCTGGCTGGCACACTAAACCAGGCAAAGAAAACTACTAAAAAGGTCATTGGGAGTGTCATAACATCACAAAATGATGTTGTTGTTTTTTTTACATACTCTAGATGGTAAAGGTGGAGGGCGATAACTGGTGGCTGGGACTTCACACTTACGACAACGATGGACGCTTCCGCTGGTCCGACCGCTCTGTGCTCAATTACATTTCCTGGGCCGCCGGCAGGCCACGCCCCCTCAGTCGTGACCGCAGATGTGTGCACTTGACTGCCAGCAAAGGTGACAGGCCCACTCGCAGGGCCTTGTATTATTATGTACAGTGAGTGAACCCCAGTGGTGGGGGACTCGAGTCAACTTATGGAAGGCTCAAATTGACTTTGACTTGGTCTCCGTGAGACTTTACTTGACTTAGACTTGAACTACATGACTTGACAAGTTTACATGTGAAAATCTGCATTGTCAAGGTAGTGTGCCATTTGTTTTGTTTTTGAAAGAAAAGTTATTTTTTGTGTCGTGTGCGTGAACCTGGCAAGCACCAGTAGGCTTAACAGCAACGATGTGTGATTTACTCCCATATTATTATTAGGTCAAACCAGTGATTCTCCACTGGTGGGTCGGGACACAAAAACGGGTTGCGGACCCATTTTGGGTGGGTCGCAGGCAGCTAATAAAAGAAATACACACATTCTTCAGATTTTTTTTTTTTTTTTTTTTAGTACAGAACAGAGGTGTACGAAGTTCCCACACGGAACATATCAGGAAAGTGACTATAGCCACTGGTTTAATCTGTAAACAAATATAGTGCAGACTTTGGTGATACAGTAAGCTCATTTGAAACAGCATTTAAAAATGTAATATACTGTACATATGTTTTTGGAGGATATTTTCAAACCCCCAAAAATCTTTATTGTTCTTAACTTCTATCAATGTGGTTTGCTTTTGCAACAAAAGGAAAATGCTGGCCCCAGTGTGACAACAGTTGAGAACCACGGCTTTAAACGCTAAATATACTCCAAACTATAATACCAAAACACGTTATCATGTCAAACTCATTTTAGCACATTACTCTTAAAAATAAAAGGCGAAAAGATGATTTGATTCGGTAAAAATACCGCTTGGGTGTACCAAAAATACCAATTACTAGGTATTATTGTAATTACTACTTTTCTATCAGCCATGTTACAATTTTTTTTACCACTCTCATTTTTTAAAATACTTACATTGCAACCAATTCTTTATCTTAAGTTGCCGTTACCAACCTGATCAGCTGTTAATTTCCACCAAGGATTGTTCAACTATTGTTCAAGTTACCATAAAAAGAGGTTCGGTAATCAAAAAAATGCTTGCAATATCTCAACATTATCTTTTAAATAGCACAATTCAAGACTGTGTTCCAGATTTTAGCAAGAATCATGATTTGCTTTCCCGGGCCCCATAAAATGATGTGGCGGACCAGATCTGGCCCCCGGACCTTAAGTTTGACACCCGTGCAGTCGCGGGTGCAAGGCATTTTAGGACGTTACAGAAAGAGCACAAAAATACGCGAATTGGTGCGTGCGTTTTCCAGCGAATACTTGTAGTGTCAGTTGTTAGGCTTTGGAATTTGTGTGGAGGCGACTTTGGCGAGTGTTTACTGTGCTGTATATAAGAAGTTGTATTTGTGGTTGTTCAACAGCAGAGTGGGCTGAGCAGAAGTGCCACTCTGACCTGCCGTACATCTGCAAGAGGGTGAACGTCACTGGCACCGCCCCCCCGACACCGGCGTCCCCCCACCCACCGTCAGGCTGCCCCGAAGGTTGGGCCTCGTATCAGCGCAAGGTACACAAGAGGCTTTCATCGCTGGAGGATTTTGCACTTATTTGCAAGCTTCTTGTTGTTTAGTAGGATTTTGTACAAAAACAAATCCTGTACTGTAGTTAATAGAATACATACCTACATTTGAGTCAAATTGGATTCAATTAAATTAATTCAATGAAATTAAATGCGCTATATCCTCTTTAGAATTTTGCAGGATTTTATAAAGAATATTTCATTAGTTCTAAAAATATATATACTGTAATATATAAATACAATTCCAGACTACCTATTCACTTTAACATTTCCTGGATAATTTGCCATTCGAATTGATGTTTTATGTTCTGTTATTTTTATTATCGTGCTTGATTTCTTTTAACTGTGTTTGTACGCTGACCTTGAATGGCTTTACAGGCACCTTTAAATAAAATAAAGTATTATTATTATTATTATTAGATTAAAATGACAAGCGCAATGGTTTATTATTAATTGATATTTTATTTTCTATGAACAAAAACTGGAAAATAGACTAATTTGGAGGAAATAAGTCACACATTAACACATGATTTTCTACTAAGTTTTTGTTTGCTGGTACGAGTTAGTTTAGCTTTCAAAACAGTTGGGTTTACTAAACATGTACTGTATGTGTGAAACGAATGTTCTTTCGTGGCCTCGCTAGTGTTTTAGAGTGTTTGAGCTGCAGTCACAGAGGGCCACGTGGTCTGCGGCCAAAATCAAATGCGAACTGCAAGGAGGCGTCCTGGCCGTGGTGTCCAATCATCTGGAGCAAGGTAATGCAGCTTTATTATTCTTTCATTTTACAGCCGTGTGTCATGTAATCACGCCGTGTGCTCTCCTCCTCGCAGCGTTCGTCACCACCCTGCTGTCCAACGGCACCGTCGACCTGTGGCTCGGCCTCAGCTCTGACGCCAAAGGTCACTTCCAGTGGGCGCAGCCGGGCCTGCTGAGCTACACCAACTGGGCTCCGGGACAGCCGGTCGACAACAACGGGCCGCACCACGACAAGAACCCGGTACGGGCAGCGCCGGATGCGCTTGTTCTCCCCTGTTGTTCTTTCCAGGTTTTGATGGTCTCGCTGCGTCCTAACAGGGAAACTGCGTGGGCACGATTCACGGCAACCCGCAGAAGAACAAGGGCATGTGGGCCTCGCGGGCCTGCGAGACGGAAAGCATCGGCTACCTCTGTCAGAGGCAACAAGGTTTCCAAATTCCTTTGACTTACGAGTGTCCCGACTTTTCTCGAGTTACGAGCCCCTCGCCCCTTTCAATTTTTTGCTTCGTGTTACGAGCTATAATTTGAAACTTCAGAGACGCCGCCGCTCGAGTGAAGTTCGAAAAACGGAGACTCACCGTCATCGATACGCCGTAGGGCACACACATTTCTTTGTGATTTTCGTTTTCGGTGCATTCTTCGGGGTCAGAGCACTAGGCATCGAAACTGGAAACCGAAATTGAAACATTTTAAAGATTCCATAAGAATCGTAACGTTAGTCCCGACTCTTGATACTCTGTGGCCAACCCTAATCATGGCGCTCAGCTGACCGTGACCTTGATGTGCTGGGCTGGACTTCGAAATGCACTAATGGTCATCGCGATGTGTTGGTATCATTTTAATCAATGACTGTGTAGTAAATTAGCAATTTTTTTAGCATATTAAATAAGCAATTGAACATAGTTTTGGTGTGCTTGCTGTTGTTCATGTGAGAGTGCAATGGTATATGATAGCTAAGGGATAATACTAACTTGAACAAAGCGATAGTTGGAAACTCAGGCAAGCTGTCTTTTTTTTTAATTTCCTAAAAAGTTGTCATTTTGGTGGTGGGGGAGATTCCACCCAACAGCGACATCATATACAATATGACTAAATACTGCCACTTTACAGTTTAGCCCAAAAAGTTTTGCGCACCGGCTATGCATTAAATTTGGTCTCCACTTCTCCCGCTGACGTCACACCAAGACATGGGGGTGTTGATTTTGCCAATCAAAAGGGAATTATTTATTGACTAATTGCTCCCAAAGTAATTTATATTATTGGAAATGACTGCCAGTTTCTTTTTCCTGGAAAAAAAAAACATAAAATCAGTTTTCCTTATTAACAAACAGACAGTTTTTTTGTTTTTGGGAGGGGCTGAAATGGATTAAAGGGTTTTCCCTTCATTTAGACAAGCAAAGATGATTTGTTTTGAGTGTTTTGATTGACGAGCGTGTTCACGGGACAAATCAAACTCATATCTCAAGGCACCACTGCACGAGTAAATTGAATTAGAAACGTGTTCGTCAAGCTACCACTGTACACGGCATGTCCGTGACGTGACGCCGACCCTTGTTCAGATCCAGGTATGCCCGCGGCACCTGCCCTGATTCCCGCCACCCTGTCCAAGCGCCTGGAGCTGGGTGGCGTCACGTACCAGGTGGTGCAGAAGCGACTGGACTGGACGGGCGCCCTGCACCTGTGTAACTCTTTGAACGGGACCTTGGCGGCGCCCAAAGATCCCGTCCAGCAGGCGTACCTGACGTTGCTCATCAACAGCTTGCGGCGGCCGGCGTGGATAGCACTTTACAACTACGGGGTGAGTCCACTGACTCTCTACTAGTTCTCATGAGAGTCTTGCAAGATTTTGTAAAAAAAAAAATAATAAAAATCCGTCATTGTAATTACAGTAGTAGAATATGCACTCAAATGTTGGTCATTTTTAATAATGTTAGTAATTAAAATTAAAAAATTAAATGAAATAAAATATTTCTGGTCTCATGAGACTTTTGCAGGATTTTGTATAAACATGTAAAATATGCACCAAAATTGTGGTCCATTGTTTTTCTTTTTTTTTTTTTTTTTTTTTTTAAATAAAGAAAATGACAAGCGAAAGTACGGTTGCCGTGATGGGTTGCTTCTATACACTGTTAGTGTACATCCTCAGGGGCGGAGCTTCACCTGGCTGGGCGAGGAAGACTTGCCCTATTCCAACTGGGTGGACGGGCAGCCCAATCAGCTGTCGGGCTGCGGTCACATGACCACCACCGGCCTGTGGACCATGACCCCCTGCGATGCCAAACTCGATGCTGCCATCTGTCAAATTAGCGGTAGGTACCAATATCACCATGTATGGTACATTTTTGATTAGGAAGGTTAATTAGATAATGTAGTCCTAATTGGTAACAAGATTAAGTTCAATGTAAACTGTAAGGGGAAAAGGCATTGCCAAAATGACATAACTATGATATTGAAAGGTTTGGCATTATTTGCATTCTATGCACTTAACTCCTTCACTACCATGGACGTTAATGTTTGTCAACTGGAATCCAACCGTTTATTGCCACCGGCGTAAAGTATATATTCATCAAGTGCATTTTTCGATGGGTAGTAAAATGTGTTTCGTGACCGTAAGAAAAGATGACGCCGTTCAAAGTCACTTTTCTGCTTGACATGTTTCTTTTTCGGAGAGCTAATCTTCTCCTCTTTTTGGTCAGAAACTGGTGTTTTTGGTGAAACCAACCCATGTTCACTGCTGATTAATAAAGAATGGGGAAAAACTGAAAACTTTTTTTTAGGGGAAAAACGAGAGGGTAGTCTTTCTTTTGGTAGGTTTGGTGCTTATAATGTCACAGAAGACAATATTCTGTGGGTCTTGAAATGTCACAATGCTTTAAAATGGTCGGCAATATGCGCAACTCTGCTTTGAAAGCGACTGGCAATGGACGAGTTTGTATACATTTACAGCCACTTCATTAGGTACACCTACACAATCTAATCAGATCCAATATAAGATCCAAGATAAGTAGAAACATGAATTTCTGCTGTTTCTGCCAAGCAGGTGCCGCAGTGAGTCACCAGTGGATCTACCCGGGAAGTTGCCCCCGCTCGTTGGGCGACTGGGCGTGGGTGTCCTTCAGGAACCACTGTTACGCCTTCAACCTGCAAAGACTCAAACTGCAGCAGGACGCACGCTCGTCCTGCGAAAAAGGTATTGTTCACACTTTTTGTCAGGAACTTAATACGGCCGTGACGTATTCTCTACTTTTTTTTTTTTTCCCCTAGTCGGAGCTGAGCTTCTCTCCATCTTGGACGAGACGGAGAACGCGTTTGTGTGGGAGCACATCCAGAGCTCGGCCGAGCAGGCCCACGGAGCTTGGCTGGGAGTCAGCGTCAAAGGTCCCAAATCTATTTTCCCCCTTTTTCTTCCTCTAGCCCGCTCCGGATCAGTGTGACTCTGCTTTCATTACAGTTGTCTTACATAACCATGAAACCAGATGTCGGTGAAGTTAATGTAAAGAAATAATCATTCCAGCATTTGCTCACTGATTTTGAACCAGGGGGTTTAAAAATCATTTTTGGACAAACATTTATATGTACAGCGGACCCCTGAATATTCACGGTCCGGCACCTGCGAATTCACCTATTCACTGATTTTTTATTTTATTTTTCATTTTAATTTTTTTCCGATATTTTGGGAGAGGAACCGACCCCGAAAATGCTTATTGGCGGTATAACTAATAATTCTCAAGCGTATCCCTGTTGTTTTGATTGCGCGTGCGTGCATCTTAGGCCGAGGTCTGGTGTGGAGCGAGGAGACGGAGATGTCGTACACCAACTGGGAGTCTCACGACGTGGCCTTTTCCGTGCTGTCGCCCAACTCCTGCTTCTGGATCCAGAGCAATAGCGGCCTTTGGAAGCCCGGATCGTGTCAGAATCGAACGCACGGCGTCATCTGCAAGCGGCCGAGAGGTAAGCCTCGATCTCTGATTATCTGTTTTCTACAAGGAATGCACACAAATGAATAATAATAACTGGGATTGGATTGGTGGATTGAATGGATTAAATGTACTGAGTAAATACATAAATACGTGCATAAATACAAGTTTTATTTGTTATAATAATCAAAAAGAAAAATAAACCCCTCCAAAAATGTTAGCGTTTTTTCCCCCAAGTAACTGACTACAGTATATATTTATTTTATGATTAATGCAGAATAGTTATTCAATTGCAGAATTCATGTATACAAATAAAACACTTTCACTTTCTTTGTTTAAATATCCGTTCTTTAAAGCGTTATAACACTGCCACATTGATGCTATTAGCCCGTCTATGGCATTTCCCATTACGGGTTAGCAATAAACCAGCGGACTTTAAGGCAAATTTATGTAACATATAATTCTCTTTGTTTTACGTTTGATTTGACATGTTCATACATTGACATAATCAAACATTTATTTGCTTTTTGCAGTTATCGAGTCCTCCACCGAGTTGCTGAGCGGCGACCACCTGCCCACACTGATCGTGGTCCTGGTGACGGGAGTGGTGCTCGTGGTTCTGATCGTGGGCATCATCTACCTGTACCGGCGGCGCGGCGGGGTGGGCGCGCGTGGGTCCTACGACGGCGCCCGCTACAGCCGCACACATTCGGGCCAGGGCGAGCAGGTGGAGAAGAACATCCTTGTGTCGGACATGGAGCTCAACGAGCAGCCCGAGTAGAACCTTCCGAACTGGGCCAGACTGGACCGGAACCTTTATTTTGCAAAGCCAAAAATAAGAATGAGAAAAAGAACCCCCTAAAAAGTGAAAGGCTGTGTAGAGCGCAGCAGCATCTCAATTTAAAGGAGTCATATTATGCATGTTCCCCGCCCCACACAATTTAAAACCTTCCCAAGTTTTTTAATAACATGTCTGTGACATGCTTTCCTCAAAATACCACAACGGTTAACAATTACAGCACAATTTTTACAGAACAAAGGAAATAATCCAGTTTTGTCATGCAAGAGAGCCACTGCTAACGCCCGCCCCTTCTACTGCAGGGCCAAGCTGAACACGGCTTTCGTTACTGTGACAGAGCTAGGGGGTTGCGACGAGGCGAGTGGCTACAAAAAGAAGAAAAGAGAAAGATTCAATTGTAGTTTCATTCATGGGGCAGCACTTCATCGCCAAGTCGACCAATTAATCCAGGCCCCCATACTAAACCCACAAAAGATTTACTTTGTTGAATTTCATTCCTATACAGTGCTGCCTTGAGATACGAGTGCCTTGACGTGAGTTTTTCGAGAGCCGTATTGTCTTGAGGTAGGAGCTAAAGCGGCAACTCACTTCACAGCATCTGGCCACCATCAAATGACATTGGTTTCCTTGCAGTGGAAGGAAAATGTCAGTAGGTGGCGGTAATGCGCCGTTACCTTGTTTGCCAACTGCCAATAGAGCCCAAGGAAGAACAACAAGGAAGGAAAATATTATATGCATTTTTTGAGACCGATGCTGATTCCAATATTTGGTAGAATAAAATTATGACATCCGATTAATCGACCGATTCATTTGAAAAATGTATAATGAATAAAATAACTTCTTTTTAGTCCATTAACACTTAACAACAATAAAGACATGAATTGCAGGCAGAACATTTGACTTTTTTTTTAACAATACTTTGTCATTTAGTATTTGATGAATTTTACAACACGGAGAAAAATCGGCAAAAATCGTCCGATTGTTTTGCAGATTTTTTCAATGTTTATTTCCATGTCATTATCTTTGTCTTCTGCTGTAATGTGCTAATGTATGGTAAAATATAATTTGCCGATTTTGAAAGGGCTAATATTGGCCAATTAATCGGTCGAGCCCTAGAAAATACATTAGTTAGTTGTTGTTTAGTGCTCATATTTTGCAGGTTATTTGGAGAGCAGATTTTCTTGTAAAAAGAAAAAAAAAACTATTTTGCTGTTTTTGGGGAAGGCTGGAACAGATTAATTGGCTTTCCATTCATTTCAATGGGGAAGGATGATTTGAGATAAGTGTGTGGTCACGGAATGAATTCAACTGGTCTCTCAAAGCGCCACTGTACAGGAAAGATTTTCCATAATACGTCCCCTTGAAGTCTTTAAGAAATAAATGACTCCGGAGCTTTTCTCGCCAAGGAAGCCGCTCGCTCTTCTGCTGCCAAATTCAGTTTTTCTTCTCGCTTAAAAACCAAGACAACACCAGCACAACCCTGACTTATTTGATGTCATCATCCCGACCCCGCCCCTTTCCCTTCGGACACGTCAGCATCTGAAGACGAGGAAGAGGATGAAGGAGGAGGAGGTGTCCACATTTCCAGTGACGTGAGCTCCTGAGCTCCTGCTCCTGCTCTGTTCTTGCACTTTTCTTTGCCTCCACCTGGAGCTGAGTCAGCAAATTTTCCTCCCTTGTATTTACACACGTCTTCACATCTATTTATGTTTTGGTCAACGTATTTGCTTCTCTTCCTTTGTAGCTTGGTTCAACAGATTAGAAGAGTTTCTTCATGCTTCTTTTTTGAGTTTGTTTTGGAACATTTGCAAACTATACCCCCCCTCCACCCCAGCCCCTGACACGCAATACAAGACTGTCGTTTTCACCCCACTAAAGGATTTTGAACGATTTCCTAATCCAAAGAACATATATACATATCCATATAACGGGTTATGGGAATTATATTCTCACAAATATCGGAATTTGCATCGGCCTCAAAAAGTCTTTATACGTCAGGCCCTACTTAAAACCTTCATTCGAAACTCCATTTTGAAAGCCGTACCCAGGCTTTCTGACCCTAATTTGAAACCCTGACGCAATCTCGAAACCATAATTTGTGACCCGAAAATGTTTTTGATTGAAATTCTATCCCGGTCTTGTGCAGACTTGAAACTTGAGACTTGAGACTTTGAAACCCTAACCCTGACTCGGAGCCCTGCTTTCAAAGTCCTTATTTGAAATCCGTCTTTGAATCCCTAACTCAGACTTCAAACCCTGACTTGAAACCCAACTTTGAAACCCTAACCCTTTGTTTGAAACCCTATGACTTGAATTTGTTGTTTGTCAACATGTTCCCTCTCTTTCTTTCTTTGTTTCTTTCTTTGTCTCATCAAGATATTTGGAGACTTTTCCAGCTTCTCTTTTTTTCCCCAGGTTTGTTTCTTTTGGAAAGTTTGCCAACAACCGAGATCCCTCCTCCCGACACCAATGTAAATACCAGATTGTTGTTTTTACCCCCCAAAAAGCAGATTTAGGATCATTTCCCTGTCTTTCCCCCGCCTGCAGGAATGTTTTTGTGTGTGTGTGCTGCTGCATGGATTTCGACTGAGATGGAAGGGGGGGAGGAAGAAAAGGTGTGTGTGTGTGCGTGCGTGCGTGCGCGTGCGTGCGTGCGTGTGCGCGCGTGTGTGTGTGTGTGTGTGCTGTCTCCAGCTGTGGAATGTTGAGTCGGCAAGAAGAGCCCAGTGGCACGTCTGGAACCAATCGGAGAAGAGAAAGAGTGAAGAGTGGGTGGTTTTGGGTGTGGGTGGGGGGTTTGGAGCTCAGGGACGTGAGGGGAGCGGGTGAAAAGGGGGGGGGAAGCAGTGGAGGTGAAGAAGGGATCAAGCGTGGATGAAGGAGAGGAGGGAGGTGAGGAGGAGTCCAGGATGTAGGAAGAGGTCGTCCGCCCTCTGGTGGCTGTTGGCTGTACTGCAGCCTCAATGTGAGCCGTCAATCAAACTTTGAACGTGTGCGGTGTGTGCGTGTGACAATCCTTTTCCCGCCATTAAATCTGTCAATCCGGCCACGTGTTGCTCCTGTGAATATGACCGCAAGTCCCGATTTGGGCAAAAGTGTTGTCCTTTTTTTTTATATATATATATATATATGAAATGAGGAATTAAAATATATATATGTTCTCTGCGCTTTTGCTTCTGTTATTGATCATTTTTCGAATTAGCTTGCGCTTCATTGACATTTATAAACAGATTTAATAGCAAAATGTGAAATAGAAACTGTAATGTTGGTAATTTGGCAGTAGAGGGCGTAGCTCGCCTGTCCCATACCTCTTCTAATTTGAAACCTTATGTCTTGAAACTCTAACCCTGACTTCAAACGCTTACACGGGTTTAAACCTTAATATGAAACCCTAACATTTGTTTGAAACCCTAACTTTTGTTTAAAATCCTAACCCAGGCTTCAACCCAATTTTAAACCCCCAACTTGTTTAAAACTCTACTATGAAACCCTAACTTTG